>NC_045979.1:31329784-31664319 GCF_010909765.2 Amblyraja radiata
CCGAAACGTTGCCTTTTTCCTTCGCTCCATAGATGCTGCTGCACCCGCTGAGTTTCTCCAGCTTTTTTGTCTACCTTCGATTTTCCAGCATCTGCAGTTCCGAATGAATGAATACATTTATTGGCCAAGTATTCACATACAAGGAATTTGCCTTGGTGCTCCGCCCGCAAGTGACAACATGGCATACAGTGACAGTTAGGAATGACACATAAATGGCCCGAAACGTTGCCCGTCTGAAGAAGGGTTTCGGCCCGAAACGTTGCCTATTTCCTTCGCTCCATAGATGCTGCTGCACCCGCTGAGTTTCTGCAGCTTTTTTGTGTACCTATTAATAAATGCAAATTGTCCCTAGTGTGTGTGGGGTAGTGTTAATGTGCGGGGATCGCTGGTCGGCGTGGACTCGATGGGCTGAAGGGCCTGTTTCTGCACTGTACTTCGAAACTAAACTAAGAAGTAGAAAACTACTATGAATGTGTGTTCAAAATTTTAATTTCCTCTCTTTTATGAGAGACCTCCTTACGTAATATATATGTATGTGTGAATGTGTACATAAATATGTGCATATATACACACTCTGAACTTTTTTTTCTCTCGTTTATCATATTGTTTACAGTGTACTATGTTTACATATTCTGTTGTGTGGCAGCAAGTAAGAATTTCATTGTTCTGTCTGGGACATACAACAACAAAACACTCTTGTCCCTGAGAGCTGCCAGTCTTGCCTTAATCCGCAAACCATTCTCTGCGACCACGCTTAAGGAACTTGGTGTGGAAAGTCTGTCAGATGTTTATACCATGAAGGACCTTGTAATACTTCAGTGTTGTAAGGACAGTGTGTCAACTTTGAGTCATTTTAATGGGCCTTCCCACACTGGACGGCGTATCGACCACGTAAATCATGTTCTGTAAACCTGCTGCAGAAATGACTCGCAATGTTTTTTAGGAGAAAGATAATTTTTTTCACATCCATCAAAAGTGCGTTGGTTGATAACATTATCACCAAAGGACACAAAGTGCTGGAGGGGAGGCACGGTGGCGCAGCGGTAGAGTCCTTGCCTAACAGCGCCAGAGACACCGGTTCGATCCTGACTATGGGTGCTGTCTGAAGATAGACACAAAATGCTGGAGTAACTCAGCGGGACAGGCAGCAACTCTGGAGAGAAGGAATGGGTGACGTTTCGGGTCAAGACCATTCCTCAGACTCACGGAGTTTATACGTTCTCACTGCGACCAGCGTGGGTTTTCTCCGGGTGCTCTGGTTTCCTCCCGCACTCCAAAGACGTACGGGTTTGGCTTCTGTAAAATTGTAAATTATCCCTAGGGATAGAGTACCAGGATCGCTGGCCGGCGCAGACTCAGTGGGCCAAAGGTCCTGTTTCTGTGCTGTATCTCTAAACTAAACTACGGTAAACTGAAATAAACTCAGCAGGTCAGGCAGCATCTCTGGAGAACGTGGACGGGTGAAGTTTTCGGGTCGAGATCCTCAGATCCAACCTCTTGCATCGACCCTGAACGTTACCCATCCATGTTCTCCAGGGGTGTTCCCTAACCCGCTGAATTATTCCAACTCTCCGTGTCCTTTTGTGTACAAACTAACACCTCTAGTTCATTGAAGGTACACAAAATTGCTGGGGAAACTCAGCGGGTGCAGCAGCATCTATGGAGCGAAGGAAATAGGCGACGTTTCGGGCCGAAACCCCACCTCTAGTTCATTGTTTCTATAATGAACGCCTAGACTAGGGCGGCACGCTGCCTTAGAGCGCTTGCAGCACCGGAGACCCGGGTTCAATCCCGACTAATGGGTGCTGTCCGTATGGAGTTTGTACGTTCTCCCCGTGACCGCGTGGGTTTTCTCTGAGATAAAAAATTGTCCTTGGCGCGTGTAGGATAGTGTTAATATGCGGGGATCGCTGGTCGGCGCGGACCCGGTGGGCCGAAGGGCCTTTTTCCGCGCTGTATCTCTAAACCAAACTAAACTGCTTGGAGGCAATAAATTCCACGGATTCACCACCCGTGACTAAAGAAATTCATCTTCATCTCCCATCTAAAGGTAGGTCCTTTTATTCTGAGGCTCGGGCCGTAGACTCTTCCACTAGTAGAAACATTCTCTCCACGTCCACTCTGTCCAGGCCGTTCACTATCCGGCTGGCAGATCCCATTGAACATGACGCAATGCTACAAGGTGTAATCAGCCAACGCATGTTTTTTTGTCAACTGGATATCACACAACAAAAAGCTTCTCGCTGTACCTCGCTCCATGTGACAGTAATAAATGAATCAAATAATGGAAAGCATGAATCGATTATGTCTGACTCTTCCTTGAACAGAATGCACACTTTGCACCTTCTACCTATTAATATTTTAAAGTACTTTGCAGGCAATGAAGCACTTTTGAAGAAAAAAAAAAGAACTCAATGTGCTGGAGTAATTCAGCAGATCAGGCAGCATCTCTGGAGAACATCAATAGGCAACATTTCAGGTCTTCAGAAGAAGGGTCTCAACCTGAAACGTCGCCCATCCATGTCTTCCAAAGATGCTGGCCCGACCCGCTGAGTTACTCCAGCACTTTGCGCTTTTCCCCTCAAGATTCCAGCATCTGCCGTTCCTTGTGTCTAGCAAGCTTACAACGTGAGGCAAAATTTACCGTGGGTCACAAAGAAAAGCTGACAGCCAGTTTTCGCTCTCCTGCTACGATCAGTCTGAAGATCGGTGCCGACCCTGAATGTCACCTACCCATGTTCTCCAGAGATGTTGCCGGACCCGCTGAGTTACTCCAGCACTTTGTATCATTTTTGTAAATCAGCATCTGCAGTTCCTCGATTCTACAAGTGTTTTTGAAGTATATCCATCGGTGCAATACAGAAATCTGGAGCACAACTAGATCAAACAAACTGCGACTTAACAACCACTGGAAATTGGACACACTTGTGCATCTTTTAGTTATATTTTTTTAACATAAAAGCCACTTCCAGCACCTATATCCCACCAGGTCCTAGTGACTTATTCACCTTAATGAGCTTCAAGAAATACAGCACCACCCCCTTGATCTAAAAATGGTCTAACATATTAATCCACTGATCTCACTGTCCTCAATGTATATCGCCTTGGTGAAGACCTTCTTTCTTAGGCCCCCTTCGGTCGTGGCTGACCATGGGTGTCTCCTGTGTGCTATTCCCTATATGGAGGACGTCTGTGCGTGACTTTGTTTAACGTGGGGAGACTGGTGCACAGACAGCCACCCCACGGTCCTTGACAGATCTGGGTCAGGATCCAGTGGCATGGAGTCCAAGACGACCGGAGACCCTTTTCTGCCGCAGCCTTCATCCGCCTTCCCAGCCGTTGTGACGCTCCACTAAGGTCAGCCATCGTCCTCCGCCTGTTCCACCGTTGAGGTCTTGGTTGGATTGCTCTTTGTCAGAGACCTCCCCCTTAACCTTACCGCCATGGGTGGCCCTACCAGGAGCACAGCTCCAGACGGCATCGCTCTCAGGATCTCAGGACCACACAAGCTTCTCCACCACGACAAGGTGACAATCCACGGAGAAGTGGTGAAGACCAATAGAACATAATTTAGTACCTAACTTTCATTTAGTTTAGTTTTGTTTAGACATACCGGGCGGAAACAGGCCCTTCGGCCCACCGAGTCCATGCTGGGGACAATTTACAATTTTTTACCAAAGCCAATTTACCTGCAAACCTGTACGTCTTTGGAGTGTGGAAGGAAGCCAGAGTCCCCGGGGAAAACCCACACAGTCACAGGAAGAAGGGACAAACTCCGTACAGACAGCACCCGAGGTCAGGATCGAACCGGGGTCTCTGGCGCTGACCAGCTGAGTTACTCCAGCATTTTATGTCCATCTTCAATGTAAACCAGCACCTGCAGTTTCTTCCTACACATCCTGTTTATTGAGGCAAAAGAGATTTTGCGATAAACTGTGTATGTTGTGTGGAATTGAACTTGGCATATCGGGAAGTTCTGACATTAAGTTTAGATTGGTTTCAGTTTAGTTTGGAGATACGGAACGGAAACAGGCCCTTCAGCCCACCGAGTCGGTACTGTCTTGCCATCCCCGCACGTTGACCTATTCTATGCATGTTACATTACTATGCATGTTACAGGCCAATTAACCTCCAAACCTGTACGTCTTTGGAGTGTGTGAGGGAACCGGAGCACCCGGGGAAAACCCACGCAGGTCACAGGGAGGACGGGCAAACTCCGTACAGACAGCAGGATCGAACCGGGGTGTCTGACGCTGTAAGGCAGCACCACCATACCACAATGCTGATATAATTGGTCCCTTGATGGACCACTGCATCGGAGCAGATTGTGGCCACATGGCTATCCCCCCCCCGATCAGGGGGGTCCTGGTAAAGTGTACAAAACTAAGAGAGGCAGAGAGAGGGTAGACAGTCAGAACCTTTTCTCCCCCAAGGTGAAACTGTCAAAAGACTGGGGGGCATCGCTTGAAGGTGAAAGGTACAGAATTTAAAGAAGAGGTGCGGGACAAGTTTTTTTACACAGGTGGGTGCCTGGGATGCACAGCCAGTGCGGGTGAGGGAGGCTGACACGATCGAGACATGTAAGAGACTTTTACATAGGCACATGGATGTGCAGGGGGACAGGGGGATATGGATCACGTTGCAGGCAGGGAAAATATGTTTAACTTGGCATCATGTCCAGCATGTTCCACACTGTGTTTTTCCATGGAGACACAAGGAACTGCAGATGCTGGTTTACCGTAAAAAAAAGACGCAAAGTGCTGGAGTAACTCAGCGGGTCAACTAGCATCTTGAGGGAGGACAAACGAGGACCCTGGGTGGGGGAACTGCCGAGAACTCAGGGGGTCCACAAATGGAATGCGTTAAGAAACGGTTTGTGTAAACGGGACACTTGTAACTTCGTCGGTGACCTTTACGTGGCCACTCTTTGCATACCTTGGCTACACAAAACAACGAATATCACTGTGATACCACATGTGACACTAAGGTGTCGTTCATTCATTCTCTGGAAAACATTCTGAAAGGTACAGACCCGGAACATCTCTTATACATGTTGTTTCCTTCCAGAGGTGTGTCGGAAGGAACTGCAGATGCTGGTTTAAACCAAAATAATATTTCATTCTTTTGTTCTATATCTCTCTACATCATCGTCTATATCTCTCGTTTCCCTTTCCCCCCGACTAGTCTGAAGAAGGGTCTCGACCCGAAACGTCACCTATTCCTTCTCTCCAGAGACGCTGCCTGTCCCCCTGAGTTACTCCAGCATTTGTATCCAGAGATGCTGCCTGGCTCGTTGAGTTACTCCAGTACTCTGTGTGTGTGTGTGTGTGTGTGTACTTTATGTTCTCTGTACTAGTTTGGTAATAGACAATAGACAATAGGTGCAGGAGTAGGCCACTCGGCCCTTCGAGTCAACACCGCCATTCAATGTGATCATGGCTGATCATCCCCGGTTCCTGCCTTCTCCCCATATCCTCTGACTCCGCTATCTTTAAGAGCCCTGTCTAACTCTCTCTTGAAAGCATCCAGAGAACCGGCCTCTACCACCCTCTGAGTCAGAGAATTCCACACACTCACAGCTCTCTGCTTGGGCATGAAAACCAACTATCTTCATTGTGGATTCAGGACCTGACTAATTGCAGCTCTTTCCGCTATAGAAGACAGACTGAAGTGACCTCTTGCACACATGCTGCCAATAACACTCCTGAAAGCTTGCCGCTTCTGGATCAGATGCAGAATTGTCTTTGGGTAATTAGTCCGCGGCTGGGGTGAGGCTGTTTTAATCGTGGCTTTTATTGCCGTATTAACAAAGTTTAACTTGGCCTCACTCCAGGCATCTTAGCCTCTGATTGAGACTGAAATCCACCCCCCTTTCCCCCCCCCCAAATCCCTCACAAAAATCAACAATTCTAACCTTCATACAAAGAGTGGCGACCCACAACCCAGCCAAAAGTCCCATCTGTCAAAGGAGAGTGAGATAGGGCCCCGTATGCTTTCCCCGAAAATTAAACATACCCATCCATCATCTACTCCTCCCCTTTCATCAAAGGTCAGGAACGTTCGTCTGGCACGGTCTTTTGTCTCGGAGATCCAGCGTGGAAACAGGCCCTTCGGCCCACCGAGTCCGTGCCGACCAGCGATCCCCGCGCACTAGCGCACACTGACAGGGACGGTTCACAATTGTTTTACCGAAGCCAATTGACCTATAAACCTGCACGTCTTTGGAGTGTGGGAGGGAACCGGAGCACCCGGAGAAAACCCACGCGGGTCACGGGAAGAGCGTACAAACTCAGTACAGACAGCACCCGTAGTCAGGATCGAACCTGGGTCTCTGGCGCTGTGAGGCAGCAACTCTGCTGCCCTGCCACTGGTCCTCTGGGTTAAAAAAAACCCCTCCATTAAAGTAATGACTCCTTTTTAACTCATGGGCGGCAGCTGACCATCGCAGATTTTTGTTTCTGTAACCGTGGACAGGGGTACATTACTTCAAATTCAGCTGAGGGACTTTCATCAGTATTAAACAATAATGGCAATGTAAGAATAGAATAAATAATAGGTGGGAGCAGCACAGTGGCGCAGCGTTAGAGTTGCTGCCTCACAGCGCCAGAGATCCGGGTTCACTCCTGACGACGGATGCTGTATGTCCGGTGTTTGCACGTTCTCCCCGTGACCTGGTGGGTTTTCTCCGGGTGCTCCGGTTTCCCCCACACTCCAAAGACGTACAGGTTTGGAGGGTGATTGGCTTAAAATAAAATTGTAAACTGTCCCTAGTGTGTCGGACAGTGCTAGTGTAATGGGGATCGCTGGTCGGCATGGACTGAGTGGGCTGAAGGGCCTGTTTCCGCTCTGTGTCTCTAAAGTCTACAGAGGTGTACTCGCTCGCACAGCCCCTTGAGTTCGCTCCCACATTAAATTAGATCACGTCACTTGATTTAGGCTTTGGCACGCTTTGAGATTCATACTTGCTGCGGCATAGTTAGTACTCCATAAATAACATAATTTAAAAAAACATTAAAATGAACAAATAAAACAAAAAGTGCAGAACCAAACAAAAGCCCAATGTCCCTCGTACAACCAAAACAGTTTGTAGTTTGTAGTTCAGTTGGTATTTGTAGTGTTCAATACCTTGCTGGCTGTAGGGAAGAAGTTGCTCCTGAACCTGGACGTCACAGTTTTCAGGCTCCTGTACTTTCTTCCCGAAGGCAGGAATGAAATGGGAGCTTGGCCATGGTGGTGCGGGTCTCTGATGATGCTGGCTGCCTTTTTGAGGCAGCGACTCCTGTAGATCCCTTCGCTGGTGGGGAGGTGAGTACCAGTGATGGACCGGGGCAGTGTTCACCAATTTTTATAACATCCAATATCCACCCCCTTGAGTTTATAACTTGATGGACACATATTTCTCCACCCTCTCAATAAAGAAAGGCAAAACAAACCTATAGGTGTTATAGTGTTTAAGAACGAACTGCAGATGCTGGAAAATCGAAGGTAGACAAAAATGCTGGAGAAACTCAGCGGGTGCAGCAGCATCTTCGCTCCATAGATGCTGCTGCACCCGCTGAATTTCTCCAGCACTTTTGTCTACCTATAGGTATTATAGATTGTGGGGGGCACGGTGGCGCAGCGGTGGTTGCTGCCTTACAGCACCAGAGACTCGGGTTCGATCCTGACTACGGGTGCTGCCTGTACGGAGTTTGTACGTTCTCCCCGTGACCTGCGTGGGCTTTCTCATAGATCATCGGCTTCCTCCCACACTCCAAAGACGTACAGGTTTGTATGTTAATTGGCTTGGTTATAAATGTAAAATTGTCACCAGCGTGTGTAGGACAGCGTTAATGTGCGGGGATCGCTGGTCGGCACGGACTCGGTGGGCCGAAGGGCCTGTTTCTGCGCTGTATCTCGAAACCAAACTAAAAAAAAAATCCTACAATGGCCAGCGGGATTCAGAACTGGCCTGAACAATTCCTCGAGTAATTTACTTAATTCATATGTGAATAATTCATTTTTTATATTCATTCAAAAATTATTCAAAGTGCATTTCTTGTGCAAAAACATTTACAAAAGCTGTTGAATATTAATCTTTCAATATAGATTTAAATAAGGCAGGCATCTGGATTTTCAAAAAATATATTTAGCAGTGCGATCTGACCAATGTAATCATAGATTTATTATTCCATACAAATACATTATTTATGTATCTATATAATTGATTGGATTGGTATTATAAGCAGCATAATGTTATTTGATATTATAAATGTGTACTAACTTTGCTGATGATAGAATAATTGGTAGATTTGTTGATCGTGAGAATGACACTTAGATGGCAGGACAATATTGACGAGCTTAGAAGGATGAGGGGGCATCTTATAGAAACATATAAAAGGACTGGACAAGCTAGATGCAGGAAATATGTTCCCAATGTTGGGCGAGTCCAGAACCAGGGGCCACAGACTTAGAATAAAGGGGAGGTCATTTAAGACTGAGGTGAGAAAAAACGTTTTCGCCCAGAGAGTTGTGAATTTATGGAATTCCCTGCCACAGAGGGCAGTGGAGGCCAAGTCACTGGATGGATTTAAGAGAGAGTTAGATAGAGCTCGAGGGGCTAGTGGAAGCAAGGGATATGGGGAGAAGGCAGGCACGGGTTCTTGATGGGCGACGATCAGCCATGATCACAATGAATGGCGGTGCTGGCTCGAAGGGCCGAATGGCCTCCTCCTGCACCTATTTTCTATGTCTCTATGACGAGTAGTAAGGGCGGGCGGAGCAGTGGCAGGTGAAAGTTCACCACGATACCACGGTGGTGCAGCGGTAGAGTTGCTGCCTCACAGCGCCGGGGTCCTGGCATCGATCCTGACTACCGCTGCTGTCTGTACGGAGTTTGTATGCCCTCCCCGTAACCTGCGTGAGCTTTCATCGGGTGCTCCGCTTTCCTCCCACACTCCAAAGTCGGCTTCTGTAAAAATTGAGCCCAGTGTGTAGGATAGTGTCAGGGTTACGGGGAGAAGGCAGGCGAATGGGGTTGGGAGGGAAAGATAGATCCTTGTGAATGTTGTAGTCGGCAGGGCAGCACTCTGCGTATCGCCAACTTGGACAATTTTACATTTTCACCAAGCCAATTAACCTACAAACCCGTACGTCTTTGGAGTGTGGGAGGAAACCGAGGATCCCGGAGAAAACCCACGCAGGTCACGGGGAGAACGTGCAAACTCCGTACAGACAGCACCCGGGGTCAGGATCGAACCCGGGTCTCTGGCGCTGCATTTTGCTGTAAGGCAGCAACTCTACCGCTGCGCCACACCATGATCTGCCATGATTGATGGGCCAAATGGTCTCATTCTGCTCCTGGAACTTGGCAATTTATGAACTTACATCCCCCGACTCTCTCTTGATCTTACCTTTGTCTCAACGGTTGAATGCTGGAACTTCTATTGGGAAGAACCAGTCATCACCAGCAAGATTCAGTGTCTCGCCTGGGGCAATTAAATTACTTTTAAATTGCCGTAAATCACAGTAAAATAGAATAATTTAGCGTATGTGCGCTAATGGTGAACCAATTAGATATTCTTCATGATGCTGCTTTTTGGGCAAGGATTGTAACTTCAAAGTTAGATACTGGCTTGGTATCAATAAACCTACATCACCATTTCAAAGTTCATCGCCCTGCTTAGGAAGTCAGGGCTTACGTCAAACACAAGAACCCTTCCTTTGAAAACAGAACAAAAAGTGTTGGAACTGGTCAGCAGATCAGGCAACTTCTGAAGACGGAGCAACAAGAGTCGAGGTTTCAGGTTGTTGACCTTTCAATTGAAGTTTCATCTGATTCCGATCACAACGAAAAACACTAAGAGAAGGTAGACACAAAGTGCTGGAGTAAATCAGCGGGTCAGGCAGCGTCTCTGGAGAAAAAAGATGGGTGACCTTTCGGGTCAGGACCCTTCTTCAGACTGCTTTTGATTGCTGCTTGACTTACGGTCTGAAGAAGGGTCCCGACCCGAAATGTCACCCATCCCTTTTCTCCGGAGATGCTGCCTGACCCGTTGAGTTACTCCAGCGCTTTGTGCCTGTCTTCGGTATAAACCAGCACCTTCAGTTCCTTTCCACAAAAAGAACACTAACACATAGGAAGGTCGGCATGTCCCCTACAACTCTCACCAACTTCTACAGATGCACCACAGATAGCATTTTATCGGGATGCATCACAGCAGGGTTTGGGAACAACTCCATCCAGGACCGCAAGGAATTGCAGCGAATTGTGGACGCAGCCCAGACCTTCACACAAACCGACCTCCCTTCTATTGGTTCCATTTACACCTCACGCTGCCTCGGCAGGGCCGGCAGCATAATCATGGACGAGTCGCTCCCTGGCCACACCCTCTTCTCCCCTCTCCCGCCGGGTAAAAGGTGCACAAGTGTTGAAACGCACACCTCCAGATTCAAGGACCATTTCTTCCCAGCTGTTATTAACAGGATATAGATAGGATAGTGATAATGTGCGGGGATCGCTGGTCGGCACGGACTCGGTGGGCCGAGGGGCCCCTTTGTCTTTTAACTAAAACCAAACTACCAGATAGATCTCCATAGGTAGACATAAATGCTGGGGAAACCCAGCGGGTGAGGCAGCATCTATGGAGCTAAGGAAAAGGTGACGTTTCGGGTCGAGGCCCTTCTTCAGACTGAAGGTGCCCGTTTCCGCGCTGTATCTCTAAACTAAAACCAAACTATCAGATAGATCTTGTGTTTAAGAAGGAACTGCAGATGCTGGAAAATTGAAGGTAGACAAAAGTGCTGGAGAAACTCAGCGGGTGCAGCAGCATCTATGGAGCGAAGGAAATAGGCAACGTTTCGGGCTGAAACCCTAGAATGAAATAGGCAACGTTTCGGGCCGAAACCCTAGAAGGAAATAGGCAACGTTTCGGGCCGAAACCCTAGAAGGAAATAGGCAATGTTTCGGGCCGAAACCTTTCTTCAAACTGATGTACATCAGTCTACATCAGTCCTACATGACCTACATCTGTCTGAAGAAGGGTTTTGGCCCGAAGCATTGCCTATTTCCTTCGCTCCATAGATGCTGCTGCACCCGCTGAGTTTCTCCAGCACGTTTGTCTACCAGATAGATTTTCATAGGTAGACAAAAATGCTGGAGAAACTCAGACTGAAGCAGGGTCTCGACCCCGAAACGTCACCTATTCCTGTCGCCCCAGAGATGCTGCCTCACCCGCTGAGTTTCTCCAGCATTTTTGCCGACCTTCGATTTTTCCAGCATCTGCAGTTCTTTCTTAAACAGATAGATCTTCATGATTAATCCACATCAGTCACACACGTTGCTGGAGTCAGGGATTCTGCACAGTCCCTAGTAGTCTACATAAAGATGTTACAATTGGTATCGGTGTTCTGATTCACTTATCATGTCAGTGGAAGGTATGACTCTCGGGCTGTAATGAAATTGTGGCCCACTTATAGTAAAAATCTAATTGCCAATCTTTCATAGTTCAGTTGGTTTTAACAGACAAAGACGGCACCTCACAAGATCAATGGGAACTGGAGTCTCTAGTCCAAAAGCACTTAATCTTTTCCCGTGCTCAGACTCAATCTCTTAATTACACTTTTTAAAAGCATTTATTCTCAATTCAAACCTAGCAACCAATCTATCCAAGGATGACAATCTCTAGTTGCTAGGCGATCAGTATTTTTTTAGCTGGCAGAGGGAACATGGAGATAGGTTCTCAATGAGTTCAAGTTGAGCCACTCTTTGGTGTTAGTCCCGGAAAAGTTCGTTGTATGTTGCAGAATTAAAGCTGCCCTCCAAAAGCCTCTGCCGCAGCTTGGAACACAACGTTCTTGGAGGAAAGCTGTAATAATAATTCTTTTCTCTCCGCCATTTTATCCTACAGTACCCCTGAGATCTTTGATGTTTTTTTCATTCAGAAGTTGGTGCCAAGGCAAGGCCAATGTTCAATAGTCACTTCCGAGGGCAATTAAAACCCAGGTTCATTGCCCAATGTCCGGAGTACACATACGCCAGATGCGGCAACTCTACCGCTGCGCCACAGCGCCAGAGACCCGGGATCAATCCTGGCCAGGGACGCTGTCTTTCTGGAGTTTGCACGGTCTCCACGTGACCTCCGGGTGCTCCGGTTTCCTCCCACATTCCAAAGTCGTGCAGGTTCGCAGGTTGTAGGTAGACACAAAATGCTTGGAGTAACTCAGCGGGACAGACAGCATCTCTGGAGGGAAGGAATGGGTGACGTTTCGGGTCAAGACCCTTCTTCAGACTGAGAGTCGGGGGGGGGGGGCGGTGGGGGGGGAAGGGAAACGGCAGATATAGACGGCGACGCAGAGAGATATAAAACAAATGAACGAAAGACATGCAAAAAAGTAACGGTGATTTACAATATATATTTACAATATATATTAATGATCTGGATGAGGGAATTGAAGGCAATATCTCCAAGTTTGCGGATGACACTAAGCTGGGGGGCAGGGTTAGCTGTGAGGAGGATGCTAGGAGACTGCAAGGTGACTTGGATAGGCTGGGTGAGTGGGCAAATGTTTGGCAGATGCAGTATAATGTGGATAAATGTGAGGTTATCCATTTTGGTGGCAAAAACAGGAAAGCAGACTATTATCTAAATGGTGGCCGACTAGGAAAAGGGGAGATGCAGCGAGACCTGGGTGTCATGGTACACCAGTCATTGAAAGTGGGCATGCAGGTGCAGCAGGCAGTGAAGAAAGCGAATGGTATGTTAGCTTTCATAGCAAAAGTATTTGAGTATAGGAGCAGGGAGGTTCTACTGCAGTTGTACAGGGTCTTGGTGAGACCACACCACGAGTATTGCGTACAGTTTTGGTCTCTAAATCTGAGGAAGGACATTATTGCCATAGAGGGAGTGCTGAGAAGGTTCACCAGACTGATTCCTGGGATGTCAGGACTGTCTTATGAAGAAATACTGGATAGACTTGGTTTATACTCTCTAGAATTTAGGAGATTGAGAGGGGATCTTATAGAAACTTACAAAATTCTTAAGGGGTTGGACAGGCTAGATGCAGGAAGATTGCCCCCGATGTTGGGGAAGTCCAGGACAAGGGGTCACAGCTTAAGGATAAGGGGGAAATCCTTTAAAACCGAGATGAGAAGAACTTTTTTCACACAGAGAGTGGTGAATCTCTGGAACTCCCTGCCACAGAGGGTAGTCGAGGCCAGTTCATTGGCTATATTTAAGAGGGAGTTAGATGTGGCCCTTGTGGCTAAGGGGCTCAGAGGGTATGGAGAGAAGGCAGGTACGGGATGCTGAGTTGGATGATCAGCCATGATCATATTGAATGGCGGTGCAGGCTCGAAGGGCCAAATGGCCTACTCCTGCACCTAATTTCTATGTTTCTATAAAGGGAACAGGCCATTGCTGAGCACTGTACCTTGGTATACGTGACAATAATCTAAACTCATTTCACTGTAGTTTGGTACACGTGACAATAAACTAAACTGATCTAGACTTGATAGCATCCGGTCGGTACCCTGAACTATGCTTCCTCGATTAAAAGGAAATGTCATCCTTTTAGAAAGCATGATGTTCTTCTGGTTGTTGGTGTTGTTGTCATTTATTGTTCACAACCGGCATGTGTTGTTCAGCGGAGTCTGAAGCGTCTGTGCTGGTGTGGGATTGGTGCCACACAATGCCAGATGGGATAACAATATCCCATTAAGCTTCTCACTCATGCATGTCCCAGCTGACTCCCTTTGATTCCTCGTCACCCCCCCCCACCCCCAACCACACAAGACTCAAAATCCTCATCCCCAGCCAGAAGCCCCTCACTAGCTTCTCCTCCCCGCCATCTGCCTCGAGCCTTATCCTCCCAGACCACATCCTCCGTCTCTTTGATATGCCTTCCTGTACACCTGAGGACATGCAAACATGTTAATTATGAAGAGGAACAGTCCACTCAAGTCAAGTCGACTTCTATTGACATGAGCACTAGTACCAGTAAACGTACGATGAAAGTCTTGCCTGCAGTAGCTTCGAGGGCACGTGGACTTGGAATAACGCAGCAAAAATAACGGCTTTCCGTTTAGTCTGGTTCAGGGATACAGCGCGGAAACAGGCCCTTCGGCCCACCAGGTCCGCGCCAACCAGCGATCCCATTCACACCAGGTCCGCGCCGACCAGCGATCCCATGCACACTAGCACTATCCTACACACACTTACAATTTTCTACCAAGCCAATTAACTTACAAACCCCGTACGTGCTTGGAGTGCGCCGGGAAACCGGTGCTCCCAGAGAAAAGCCACGCAGGTCACGGGGAGAACGTACAGACTCCGTACAGACAGCACACCCGTAGTCAGGATCAAACCCGAGTCTCGAGCGCTGTGATTTCATTGTTCTATCTGGGACATAAGACAATAAAACACTCTTGCACCTTATTACGGTACATCACCTTGGAATTAATTCTGTGGGTAAACACAGGCTAAAGCGCCAACACAGGATTCCAGCACCAGATTCTGCAAGATAACAGAGGACACACACACACACACACACACACACACACACACACACACACACACACACACACACACACACACACACACACACACACACACACACACACACACACACACACACACACACACACACACACACGTGAATCCTGCACCCACTGTTGGTTTAAGGGATCAAAATCAATCCGAAGAACGGTCTCGAGCCGAAACGTCACCCATTCCTTCTCTCCACAGATGCCGCCTGTCCCGCTGAGTTACTCCAGCTTTTTGTGTCTATCTTCGGTTTAAACCAGCGTCTGCAGTTCCTTGTTCCTGCACATTAATTTTACACGTGGACCGTAAACTCCGCTGTGCAGTGCCCTGCAAGGTGGAAGGTCAAAAGTTGGGCTGTGTGCTGGGAAAAGATGATTCAAATACTGGGGACATCTTGGGGGGGGGGTGTTTTTGTCTTTGACTGATAGGCAGCTGATGGAGCCAAGCACTAATGGCCAAAGGGAATCCTGTGCCCCAGGAGATGGGGATGATCACCAGCGGAGGAGGACTTATTATGGACACGGACCCACATTGAAAGCCTGAAGGCTGTGCCGCACTGCTGGACTTCCTGACAGCATCTGGGACGATTAATTACCGCTGGGGGCTATCCCCACCTTTTAAGGTCTGTCTCGGCTTCCAGGGCTCACTTAAAGCACATGTGCCTGCTACAGTATCATAACAGGGACATCCATTGTCCGTCGTACACTAATTAGTGTAACTGCCGCACACTCAGACAGCCCAAGTTATCAATCACACTTACTGAAAGGAAACTATCTCGCGGCATAGAGTAACGTTGCACTGCATTGCGAGCTGCTGCTGAAATCTCTTTTTAAACACTTCGCCATTACCGTTAGAGCAGAGGTTGTAATATTGAGCAAAAGACAAACTGCTGGAGGAAACACAGCCAGCATCAGAGGGTCAAGGATCAAGAGTGCTTTATTGTCATATGTCCCGAAACACATGTTCACACAGCTATTTGGCTATTAAACACGGCGACATCCAAATCAGCTCTGAACTAACTACGTGGACTTGGGGACAATGGCTTTGGCTTTTTGCACGAATGCACACACACTCACACACACACACACACGGAGTCACACACACACACACACGGAGTCACACACACACACACACGGAGTCACACACACTCACACACACACACACACACGGAGTCACACACACTCACACACACACACACACACACACACACACGGAGTCACACACACACACACACGGAGTCACACACACTCACACACACACACACACACGGAGTCACACACACTCACACACACACACACACACACACACACACGGAGTCACACACACAGAGTCACACACACACGGAGTCACACAGACACACACACACTCTCACACACTCACAGACACACACACTCACACACTCAAACACACACAAACACTCAGACACACACACACACACTCACACTCACAGACACACACACAAACACACTCATTCACACACACACTCACACACTCATTCACACACTCACACACTCATTCACACACACACTCACACAAACATATATATACCTTTTGTTTATTATACGATTTACAGACCTCTATGTTGACGTATTCTGTTGTGCTGCTGCAAGAAAGAGTTTGATTGTTCTGTTTGTGACAGATGACTATAAAACACTCTGGACTCGAAACAGAACAATGACATTCTTACTTGCAGCAGCACCGCAAAATATATAAACATAATGGTCTGTAAAACCCATAATAAACAAAAAAAATCTATATATATACATATTTATGTTGATTATAGGTTTTATAGGCACACACGCACACACACATTTATACAGTAAATATATATATACGTGTGTGTGTGTATCTGTAAAAACCATAATCAACAAAAAATAAAAATCAGTATATATATATATATATATGGCAAATAAATAACAACAGTACAAATTCAAAAATAATGTCCACGTGTATATAACTTGGAGACTATTTGGAGGATGTAGTGTTTAATGGCCTGATGGCTGTTGGGAAGAAGCTGTTCCTGAACCTGGACGTTACTGTTTTCAGGCTCCTGTACCTTCAACAGAGAACGTTTCAGGTCGGGAGAGCTCTCATTGTAGATCTAATCGTGGATTCGATTCCACTTTCTTCCCTGACTCCTATAAACCGTGATTGCACTGCGATCCAAAAATCCATTTCTCAGCCTTCAATAGGCTCAGGAGCGGTGGCCACGGTGGTGCAGCGGTAGAGTTGCTGCCTTACCGCGTTGGCAGCGCCGGAGGCACGGGTTCGATCCCGACTACGGGTGCTGCCTGTACGGAGTTTGTACGTTCTCCCCCGTGGCCTGCGTGGGTTTTCTCCGAGATCTTCGGATTCCTCCCGCACCACAAAGATGTGCAGGTTTGTAGGTTAATTGGCTTGGTAAATGGAACTTGTCCCCAGTGGGTGTAAGATGGTGTTATTGTGCGGGGATCGCTGGTCGGTGCGGACCCGGTGGGCCAAAAGGGCCTGTTTCTGCGCTGTGTCTCTAAACTAAACTAAAACTAAACTAAATATATTTAAAAAACAAGCCAACAATCATTCACAGTGCGTATCTCACTCATTTCCCTTTCATATCTCTCGGTTCCCTTTCCCGTGAATTTTGGTCTGAAGAAGGGTCTCGACCCAAAACGTCACCCATTGCTTCCCCTCCAGAGATGCTGCCTCTCCCGCTGAGTTACTCCAGCATTTTGTGTCTATCTTCGGTTTGGAAGATCTCGGAGAAGGCCCACACAGGTCACGGGGAGAACGTACAAACTCCGTACAGACTAGCACCGGTAGTCGGGATCGAACCCGGGTCTCCAGCGCTGCACTCGCTGTACGGCAGCAACTCTACCGCCTCGCCACCGTGGCCGCCCTAAATCTATAGGGAGGTTGCACGGCAGTCGGGTCACGACCCATGACCCGTACTGTTGCTACACTACGCCAACTGGAGTACACGCGATGAACTGCAGGTAAGGACTTACCATTGTTTCCAGCGTAGCGGGCCCGTTAAAAACTGCCAAAATGGTCCATTTTTGCGCTGTAAATAATTATGGAAATCGGGGTAAGCGTGAGAGACATTTATCCTACTTCAGAATTCCAAACGTGAGGAGAAATGACGGTAGATAGAAGCAACAGCTGAAGGGACAACAACAGCTAAAGTGCTTGGCGAACATTGGCCGTGCAGATATCGAGATTAAAAATATTGGGAATTATCTCGCATTTGATCGCTGCATTTCATCAACAGTAAGGCATTATTTGTGTTTTTTTCTTGATTCCTTTGGTATCTAAAAAGTTTCAGATGCGATAAATCTGGCTGTAACATTTTTAAATAGCCCATGGTTCTCAAGTGGGTTTTTACATACATAAAGAAAACACTTCTGAAGCAAAATGTCTCTCACGGTTACCCCGACTTCCACAATTATTTACAGCGCGAAAAATGACCTTTTCAGTGGTTTTTAACGGGTAAGAAAGTATGCGTTTCGTGTATTAACAGTATATGCCGGAAGCTGCCTTGTCCTCCACATGGATTGAGCTGGTCCGTGAGTCACGCCCTTTGACCCGATGACCTGACGTGCAACCCCCCCTATACTGAACTTATTTTGTTGTTTGCTATGGTGTTTGCAGAGTACTATGTTTACACTTGAACCTTGTATCTTGAACACTATGTTTTACATATTTGTTACGCTACTGCACGTGAGAATTTCATTGCTCTGAGTCAACACATATGACAGTAAAACACTCTTCACTCTTACACAATCTTATATGTTTTAATGAAGATTACACTGCTAAGAATTACCAAGCAATGATAGGAAAGAACTGGAAGAAATGCTGGATTAAATCGAAGGCAGACACAAAATGCTGGAGTAAGTCAGTTACTCCGGCAATTTGTGTCTACCAAGCAATGAAAGATTGGTGTGTTGTGATCTTGTGATATTTATTGTGGCACGGTGGTGCAACGGTAGAGTTGCTGCCTTACAGCGCTAAAGACTTAGGTTCGATCCCAACCACGGGCGCTGTCTGTACGCAGTTTGTACGTTCTCCCCGTGACCACGTGGGTTTCCTCCCAGATCTTCGGTTTCCTCCCACACTCCGAAGATGTACAGGTTTGTAGGTTAATTGGCCTGGCATAAATGTCAATTGTCCCTAGTGTGTGTAGGATAGTGACAGCGTGCGGGGATCACTGGACGGTGCAGACTCGGTGGGCTGAAGGACATCTTTCTGTGCTGTATCTCTAAACGAAACGAAACTAAAAGTTCTGGAGATAAAAAAATGAAATCTCTAACATGGGCTCATTGCTGCCTGGCCTCTGCCCTTTGCCCCCTCCCCCATCTTGAAAGGCAGCCTACTTTATGAAGATGACACAGGGGAAACTTTAGAAGAATAAGAGGTACAATCCCTGCTGGGAAATTTTACCCAACATCTTCCCATATACAGCTAGCTGCCTATTATTTGCGCAGCAGAAATGTCTAGTAATTTCTGGAAAGCCGACTGAAAGGGGAACAAATTAAGTGGGCAGGATCTTTAAATGAGCTGTAATATCTTCGCAAAACACATCAATGGAATCATGATAGAGATGCCTCAAGGCCTCCAGCTCGTTTGAGAGGAATAGTGGATCCTTACAATAGTCTTAACACTGTGAACAACCCTGCCATACATGATCTCACCCCATGCCTGAAGCCATTTTAAAGTTGCAAGCGACAGGATCATTTAGTCCCTTATTGTTCTCCGGCCTTTCGCCATCTGCTCGTGAGCATGGACAGAGCTGCGTTGTCCAGCCTGATCCACGGAGCCGGCTTCTTGAGGTGGGAGGGGGGGGGCGATTTGCTGCCGTCGGTGTCGAAAGCCCTCTCATCTTTCTCCGCGCCCGTCGAGAAAAGCCGGAAGCCTCAAAGGAATCATTATCTGAACTCGCAACAATAGAATCCACTGTTAGCGAAAATGATGGAGTCAATGTTCAAAGGTCGTTGAGTGGGCATTGGAGAAGAGGAGCACTCCAACAGGCTTGGTGGCCACTATATTGGGCTACTAAACCAGAGGACTGGGCTAGTGATCCAGAGACATGACTTCCAGATCCCTTCACAAAGGAGGAATTTAAATCCAGCCCATTACATTAATAACATAATTATATATCTACCCAATAATTACTCAATTGTTGTCCGTGTCCAGCTGGTTCACTGATGCCCTTCGGGGGAAGGAAATTGGCCATTCCCACTTAGTTTGACCTCAAAGTGACTCGGGATCCCAAGTAATATTATTAACTCTTCGGTGTCCGATGAAGTGGTTTCACTCCTCCACTGATTTGGAGAAGTGTTGGGGACTCGAGGAACGGAGCTGGGCCAGCACTCGCTGGAGTTTAGAAGGATGAGAGGGGGGGGGGGGGGGGACCTAATAGAGTGGATGTGGAGAGGACGTTTCCACCAGTGGGAGAGTCTAGGACCAGAGGTCGTAGCCTTCAAATTAAAAACATTCCTTTCGGAAGGAGATGAGGAGGAATTTCTTTTGTCAGAGGGTGGTGAATCTGTGGAATTGATTGCCAAGGCAGACTGTGGAGACCAAGACAATGGGTATTTTAAAGGCTGAGACAGGTAGATTCTTGATTAGTACGGGTCAGGGGTTATGGGGAGAAGGCAGGAGAATGGGGTTAAGAGGAAAACATAGATCAGCCAAAATTGAACGGCAGTGTAGACTTGATGGGCTGAATGGCCTATTTCTGCTGCTATCACTTATGAACTTTAGGAATCTTGAGTAAAACACAAAGTGCTGGAGTAACAGCGGGCCGGGCAGCATCTGTGGAGGACATATTTAGGCAATGGTTTGGGTTGGGACCTTTCTTCAGGGTCTGAAGAAGGGCCTCAAACTGAAGTGTCTGAAGAGTCTCAAGGTTCCTGAACTGAAACACCACCATTCCATGTCCTCCAGAGATGCTGCCTGACATGCCTGCCTGATGCTACCTGGGCGTGCACATCTCTGAAGATCTTTCCTGGTCCGAGAACACTAACGCAATTATCAAAAAAGCTCATCAGCGCCTCTACTTCCTGAGAAGATTACGGAGAGTCGGATTGTCAAGGAAGACTCTCTCTAACTTCTACAGGTGCACAGTCGAGAGCATGCTGACCGGTTGCATCGTGGCTTGGTTCGGCAATTTGAGCGCCCTGGAGAGGAAAAGACTACAAAAAGTAGTAAACACTGCCCAGTCCATCATCGGCTCTGACCTTCCTTCCATCGAGGGGATTTATCGCAGTCGCTGCCTCAAAAAGGCTGGCAGTATCATCAAAGACCCACACCATCCTGGCCACACACTCATCTCCCTGCTACCTTCAGGTAGAAGGTACAGGAGCCTGAAGACTGCAACAACCAGGTTCAGGAATAGCTACTTCCCCTCAGCCATCAGGCTATTAAACCTGGCTCGGACAAAACTCTGATTATTAGAAACCACTTTCTGTTATTTGCACTACCAGTTTATTTATTCATGTGTGTATATATTTATATCATGGTATATGGACACATTTATCTGTTTTGTAGTAAATGCCTACTATTTTCTGTGTGCTTAAGCAAAGCAAGAATTTCATTGTCCTATACAGGGACACATGACAATAAACTCACTTGAACTTGAACTTGACCAATTGAGTTAGTTAACTCTACGATTGTCGCATGTACAGTGAAAAGCTGAATCATTCTATCAACAACTAGAGAGCGGTCCAAAGCTACCATCTACCTCATTGGAGATGTTTAAGAAGGAACTGCAGATGCTGGAAAAATCGAAGGTAGACACAAATGCTGGAGAAACTCAGCAGGTGAGACAGCATCTATGGAGCGAAGGAATAGGTGACTTTTCGGATCGAGACCCTTCTTCTGAAACTAAAAAGCTTTTTTGTCGCGTGCTATCCAGTCAGAACAAAGACAATACATGATTACAATTAAGCTGTCCGCAGGATAAAACATATAACATTTACACATCCAGAGACCTGGGTCCAATCCTAGCCGTGGGTGCTGTCTGCATGGAGTTTGTACGTTCTTGTGAGTCTGTGGAATACTCTGCCTCAGAGGGCGGTGGAGGCCAGTTCTCTGGATACTTTCAAGAGAGAGCTAGATTGGGCACTTGGAGATAGTGGAGTCAGGGGATATCGGGAGAAGGCAGGAACAGGGTACTGATTGTGGATGAGCAGCCATGATCACATTGAATGGCGGTGCTGGCTTGAAAGGCCGAACGACCTACTCCAGCACCCATGGACTATTGCCTATTGTCCCTGTGACCTGCGTGGGTTTTCTCCAGGTGCTCCGGTTTCCTCCCACACTCCAAAGACCTACAGGTTTGTAAGCTGACAAAAATGCTGGAGAAACTCAGCGGGTGAGGCAGCATCGATGGGGCGAAGAAATATTCCTTCACTCCACAGATGCTGCCTCACACGCTGAGTTTCTCCAGCATTTTTGTCCACCTTCAATTTTTCCAGCATCTGCAGTTCTTTCTTAAACAGGTGTGTAGGCTGATTGGTTTGGCAAAATTGTAAATTGTCCCGAGTGTGTGTGTACAGGATAGTGTTAGTGTGCGGGCATCGCTGGTTGGCACAGACTCGGTGGGCCGAAGGGCCTGTTCCCGCGCTGTATCTCTAAAGTAAACTGAACTAAACTAAATGCACTCCACAGGAATGTGTACCCATGTGTACGGAGTTGCTAAAGCTTCATAGCAAAAGGATTTGAGTATAGGAGCAGGGAGGTTCTACTGCAGTTGTACAGGGTCTTGGTGAGACCACACCTGGAGTATTGCGTACAGTTTTGGTCTCCAAATCTGAGGAAGGACATTATTGCCATAGAGGGAGTGCAGAGAAGGTTCACCAGACTGATTACTGGGATGTCAGGACTGTCTTATGAAGAAAGACTGGATAGACTTGGTATATACTCTCTAGAATTTAGGAGATTGAGAGGGGATCTTATAGAAACTTACAAAATTCTTAAGGGGTTGGACAGGCTAGATGCAGGAAGATTGCTCCCGATGTTGGGGAAGTCCAGGACAAGGGGTCACAGCTTAAGGATAAGGGGGAAATCCTTTAAAACCGAGATGAGAAGAACTTTTTTCACACAGAGAGTGGTGAATCTCTGGAACTCCCTGCCACAGAGGGTAGTCGAGGCCAGTTCATTGGCTATATTTAAGAGGGAGTTAGATGTGGCCCTTGTGGCTAAAGGGATCAGAGGGTATGGAGAGAAGGCAGGTACGGGATACTGAGTTGGATGATTAGCCATGATCATATTGAATGGCGGTGCAGGCTCGAAGGGCCGAATGGCCTACTCCTGCACCTATTGTCTATGTTTCTATGTTTCTCTGAACTCTTTTTACTGCAAATAGACAAAAAAAAAAAAAATCACCTCTGTGAAAATATCATTGATGCAGCCTCCCCTTTGATATTACCAGCTCCACCCTGTCTGCCTTCTGCAAGGCAACAAACTGTTTGATATCGAAACATTTGATATTGAACTATAATACACCAGACATGCTTTGATGGGGTGCCGTTCTGAACTTGTCAATGGGTGTGCAGAGATGGAGAATAATAATAATAATAATGGATGGGATTTATATAGCGCCTTTCTAGGTACTCAAGGCGCTTTACATCGCATTATTCATTCACTCCTCAGTCACACTCGGTGGTGGTAAGCTACTTCTGTAGCCACAGCTGCCCTGGGGCAGACTGACGGAAGCGTGGCTGCCAATCTGCGCCTACGGCCCCTCCGACCACCACCAGTCACTCACACACATTCACACACAGGCAAAGGTGGGTGAAGTGTCTTGCCCAAGGACACAACGACAGTATGCACTCCGAGCGGGATTCGAACCGGCTACCTTCCGGTCGCCAGCCGAACACTTAGCCCATTGTGCCATCTGTCATTCCGAGAATGGATTGTAATCTCGAGATGTTCATCACTTTCCCAGAATGACGGGACTGGGCATCACACGCTGGCATCATCTCCGTTATATATGTGCTGTATTGGGGGCGCAGCGGTATAGAGTTGCTGCCTCACAACGCTGGAAACCTCGGATTTGATCCCGAGGGCCTGTTTCCGCGCTGTATCTCCCAAACTAAACAAAACTAAACTAAAGATATGGGATGATTCTAAGGATCTGCTTTTTTCTTTTCATTGGGGAGTGAAGAGTCAAGAGTGTTTTATTGTCATGTGTCCCAGATAGAACAATGACATTCTTATTATGCCCCTGTCCCACTTAGGAAACCTGAACGGAAACCTCTGGAGACTTTGCGCCCCACCCAAGGTTTCCGTGCGGTTCCCGGAGGTTGCAGGTGGTTGCCGGACGTTGCAGGTAGTGGAAGCAGGTAGGGAGACTGACAAAAAACCTCCGGGAACCGCACGGAAACCTTGGGTGGGGCACAAAGTCTCCAGAGGTTTCCGTTCAGGTTTCCTAAGTGGGACAGGGGCATTTACTTGCTGCAGCACAACAGAATGTGACTGTAGAGGTCAGGATTAGTCTGCACGCAACATGGAGAGGAGATTTAACAGAGGTACAAGTACATGGTGACGCAGCGGTAGAGTTGCTGCCTCGTGGTGCCAGAAACCCGGGTTCGATCCTGACTGCGGGGGCTGCATGTGTGGAGTTTGTACGTTCTCCCTGCGACCGCGTGGGTTTTCTCCGGGTGCTCTGGTTTCCTCCCACACTCCAAAGATGTGCGGGTTTTTAGGCTAATTGGTTTTGGTAAAATTGTAAATCGTCCCTAGTGTGTAGGATAGTGCTAACGTACGGGGTGATCGCTGGTTGGTGCGGACGGACACAGTGGGCTGAACGGCCAGTTTCTGAGCTGTATCTCTAAAGTCTGAAGTCTTGACATCATGTTCAACGCAGATATTGTTGGCCAAAGTACCTGTTCATAAGACCAGAAGATCATACGTGATAGGAGCAGAACTAGGCCATTCGGCCCATCAAGTCTACTCCTACTCCGCCAATCAATCGTGGCTGATCCATCTCTCCCTCCTAACCCCATTCTCCTGCCTTCTCCCCGTAACCCCTGACACCCGTACTAATCAAGAATCGATCTATCTCTGGCTTGAAGATATCCACTGACGTGGCCTCCACAGCCCTTCTGTGGCAAAGAATTCCACAGATTCACCAGCCACATGACTGAAGAAATTCCTCCTCATCTCCTTCCTCACCTTCCCACTATTCCTGTGATGTACTGTTCCTGTGCAGCATCTATTCATAGATGAGAACTTCAAAAATGCAGTTGAGGACTTCAGTGCAGGCTGGACTTTGAAAATGGCGGCTAAATATGGCGCCACATATATGCCGGGTCAGAGGACTATCGGGCCTGTCCCACTTTGTGATTTTTTTCAGCGACTGCGAACGTCAGTGACTGATGCCCTAAAAACCGCCAAGTTGTACGACACTCTGCGCCAGCGTCACGTCAAGCTACGACACTCCGCGTCACCCGCCTTCACAACACAAGAAGTTTACACCGAAGTATAATAATCGCATTGGAAATGAACGTATCTACAATAAATCTAAGGGCCGATAGCTTTTTTTTTTTTTTTTTTTTAATATTTTATTTTATTAGAAGTAAGTACAGTCATATGGCACCAAAGTGCCTAATATATATTTTCATAATACATTTTATGTACAACTTCTTTTTTTTTTTTTATTACACTGAAAAAAGATTAGAATAAGAAAAAGAAGTTAGATAGTAAAGGATAGAAAGATGTGAAATATATAGTGTGTGAAAAAAGAAAACGAGTAAATGAAGAAAGTTGAGAGATAGAATAGAGAAAAGAAAAGAAAAGAAAAAAAGAAAAGGAGATCATTATTTATAGTCTTGACCAACCCTCGTCCAGTCCTGAAACAGTTATTTTTTACAATTGTGTTGCACCATATGATTCCAAAAAAACGACGAATGGAGACCAACTCGTTATGAATTGGTCTGATATTGGCCAATAGCTTTTAAGGACCGATAAGTTGGCGCTTTATATACCCGCGTCACTGGGCGTCACCCGCAGGACAGAACGCGTCAGCGTGTGTCAGGGCGCACGACATGGTGAGACACCCAATTCAATTCAATTCAATTCAATTCAATTTATTGTCATTTGGACCCCTTGAGGTCCAAACGAAATGCCGTTTCTGCAGCCATACATTACAAACAAATAGACCCAAGACACAACATATTTTACATAAACATCCATCACATTGCTGTGATGGAAGGCCAAAAAAACTTTTCTCTCCACTGCACTCCCCCCCCCGATGTCAGAGTCAAAGTCAAAGCCCCCGGCGGGCGATGGCGAATTGTCCCGTGGCCATTTAAGCCACGCCGGGTGATGCAAGGTCTCACACCGGGTCTTGGTGTTAGAGCCCCCGCAGAGACCCGCCGCCATTCCAAGCCGCACGGGGCGGTGCTGTAAGGCCCCGCTCCAGGAGCTCTTCAACCCCGCAACTCGGGCGGGAGAAGTCGCCGTTGCGGGAGCCCTGAAAAGCGGACTCCCCCCAGGGACCCGCGGGCTCCCGGTGCCGTCCGCCAAACCCGCAGTTGCAGCCACCGAATCTCCGGGGGTCGGGCCGCAGCAGCGTCCACCACAGCTCCACCCGCTCTGGACTCGGCCAGCTCCGCGACGGTGAGGTGAGTAGTCGGCATCAGAGTCCCCGGTCTTCCTGTTGGAGGCCGCTCCTCGTTGCAGCCCCAACGACAACGGAGACCCGACAAAGAAAAGGTCGGGTCTCCCGTGCAGGGAGAGATTTAAAAGTTACCCCCAACCCCCCCCACACCACCCCCACCCACCCACACACATACCCCAACAAAAATAACAAAAACTACATTAAAACATAGACATAAAATAATAAAAACGCAGACGGACTGCAGAGGCCGCTGCAGACGAGAGTCGCGCCGCCTACCGAATGTGGCCTGAAGATTTTGAACGTTACAAAATCCAGGGGCAGCAGGGAGACACCGCACGCCACTACATGCGTCACCCTGCGCCACGACCAGAACACGCTGCGACAACCTCTTTACAGGCTGTCGCCGAAAATGTCGCCCAAGTGGGACAGGCCCTTATTGCTGTACACTTGCTAATTGGGGATGAGCTTAGGTAGGGCAGTACTGTACTGGACTGTATGTAAGAAAAGAAGTTCACTTGTGTTGGCAAATGTGACTATTAAAGCACCATTCAACCATTGAGAACTTCGAATGCTTCAAAAAAGACGGTGACCTGCTCCTTTGCCGAGAATTGTGCTCTTGATCCCAGACTCTTAGCCTCATTAAACCAAGATTTATGATCCATATTGAACATCTGAACTCACGTTCCTAATGACGGTTTCCAAATGGGCAGCACGGTGGCACAGCGGTAGAGTTGCTGCCTTACAGCGCCAGAGACCCGGGTTTAATCCTGACTGCGGGGTGCTGTCTGTACGGAGTTTGTACGGTCTCCCTGTGACCGCGTGGGTCTGCTCCGGGCGCCCGGGTTTTCTCTCGCACTCTCAGGACTTGCGGGTTTGCAGGTCTAATTGGCTTCGGTAAAATGGTAAATCGTCCCTGGTGTGTGTGTGTGTGTGTGTGTGTGGGGGATAGCGTTGGTGTGTGGGGCGATCGCTGGCCGGCGCGGACTCGGTGGACCGAAGGAACCTGTTACCGTGGGCTGTACCGTTCTGCGTCGCGCCCATTTGCAGAAGAGAACTCCGAATGCTTCACAAAAACATGCTGACGGGCTCATTTTGCAGAGAGTTGCGCTCTTGATCCCAGCCTGCTCGCCTCGTTAAACCCAGATTTACGATCCCTATTGAACATCTGAATTCACGTTCCTAATGACTGTTTCCAAAGATGCTCTTACATCTGAGATTTCGCAGACAGACTGTCTTTCCTACAGGCTGCCCTCAAATAAAACATCTGCTCTCCTGTTTACAAGCTTCCCCGCACATCTGTGCATAGCCCAGGTCTTTATGGTAAATTTATTGTGACATGGGAACATTATGTTTCCCGTAACAAATATTCTCTTACAAAGGCAGATTTGACATGTATGAATTTTTAAATACGTAATTAGAGAGAGATAATGTTCTCCTCTAAGGTCAGACATCAAGCTGCCAGGATATCTATCAAAGGCTGACGTACTTCAAAGACTGCGTTCCAGGATGTTCTGCGTTTAGTTTAGTTTAGTTTTAGTTTAGAAATACAGCGCGGAAACACGCCCTTTGGACCACCGAGTCCGCACCGACCTGCGATCCCCACACATTAACACTATCCTACGCACACTCGGGACAATTTACACTTATATCAAGACGATTAACTTACATACATACCTGGACGTCTTTGCAGTGCGAGAGGAGACCGAAGAACTCGGAGAAAACCCACGCAGGTCACGGGGAGAACGTACAAACTCCGTACGGACAGCACCCGTAGTCGGGATCGAACCCGGGTCTCCGGCGCTACATTCGCTGTAAGGCAGCAACTCTACTGCTGCGCCACCGTGGATGCCCTGACTCTGTATTGCAGAATCAATCCAGGCTTTCCTTAGAAATTGTTCCGGGAAGCAGATAGGAATGTCACCTGTACTCTCCGTAGGAAAAATTGCCACAGAAGGCTGTGGAGGCCAAGTCAATGGATATTTTTAAAGCAGAGATAGAGAGTTTCTTGATTAGTACGGGTGTCGGGGGTTATGGGGAGAAGGCAGGAGAATGGGGTGAGGAGGGAGAGATAGGTCTGACATGATTGAATGGCGGAGTAAAGTTGATGGGCCGAATGGCCTAATTCTGATTCTATCACTTATCTGCTATTTGCTTTTCCTTGGGCAGACAACAGAGGATGGGATTATTCTGCACATGGTGCAGCGGTCGGGCTACTGCCTTACAGCGCCCGGGACCCGGGTTCGATCCTGGCTACGGGAGCTGTCTGTACGGAGTTTGTACGTTCTCCCTGTGACCTGCGTGGATTTTCTCCGAGATCTTCGGTTTTCCTTCCACGCTCCAAAGACGTACAGATTTTGCTTGCTATAAATATTTTTTAATTTCCCCAGTGTAGGGTAGCGTTAATGTGCGGTGATCGCTGGTCGTTGCGGATTCAGTGGGCCAAAGGGCTTGTTTCCACTTCGTATCTCTAAACTAAACTAAAGATTTGCGATGATTCTGCTATTTTCCTTTCGGTGAGGAGACCGCAGAGGTTGGGATTATTCTGCCCACAACATACAGCGAGTCGACAGAGTTACAATGCACGGTGGCGCAGCGGTAGAGTTGCTGCCTTACAGCACCAGGGACCCGGGTTCGATCCTGACCATGGGCGCTGTCTCTACGGAGATTGTCCCTGTGACCACGTGTGTTTTCTCTGTGTGCTCCAAGTTCCCCACACACTCCAAAGACCTACAGGTTTGGAGGTTAATTGGCTTCAGTAAAAAATTGTCCCTGGTGAACAGGATAGTATTAGTGTCCAAGGTGATCGCTGGTGGGCACAGACTCGATGTCTATCAACCATCTACCTCATTGGAGACCCTTGGACCATCTATGATCGGAGTTCACTGGTTTCATCTTGCACTTAACGCTATACAAGTTATTCCCTTGTATCATCGTGTATCTGTACACTGTGAATGGCTCGATTGTAATCATATGTTGTCTTTCCACAGACTGGACAGCACGCAACAAAAGCTTCTCACTGGACCTCGGTACACGTGGCAATAAACTAAACTGAACTAATGGGTCCAGAACCCGAAACGCCACCTGTCCACGTTCTCCAGAGGTGTCGCCTGACCCGCTGAGCTACCCCTGCACTTTATGTACTTTTTCAAAATACTGCAAGCCTGTCAGACAGATCAAGTCTGCAGCCAGACTATGTCTCCACACCTGCAGAAATCTAGTTGGCAGCTCAAACGAAATTTGGAGTAAACAGCCACATCCATTAAAGGAATAGAAAGCTCATCAAAAATTAATAGGGAGATACTTTCATTGCAATTTATTGGGAGGAAATAATCTATAGTTATCCCCATTGATTGAACATGCAGGATACTAAAAGTTAATTGTGCTTGAAACTCACCACAAGAGGATCGGATTCGCACAGTTATGTTCAGTTGTTGTTTGCTGTTCTCGAGTGTCGCTGCCTTTATTTTCCCCCCAAACTCTCATTAATCCTCCCCAAACTCATTCTTCCTTCTCCTTAAAGATCTGTTTCTGAAGAACTATGAATCAAAGATGTTTAGCCACTCATCGCGTCGCGTGGGCCTAGTGCCAGAGGAGCATCTCGCAACTTTATATAAAGAGTCAATGGCCACAGTATAAACATCAAGCTGCTTGGATCTTGCTTGTATGTAGACTGTGCTTCAGGTTAAGCTAAGCCCACATCTTCTCTACTTTAACACTAAACCTAAACCTCTGTAATGGTGAGGCAAATAACCCATGTCCATGCAATATCACCAAAACTAAAAATAATTACCTTTAGCCAATACCTGGAGCCATTTATGGGTGCTCACCCTTATAGTTTCCCCCTGACACTGATTGGTACTTACTCCTATAGTCCTTCCCCCCCCCCTCCCCTCCCCCCCCTCACCCCTCCCCCCCCCCCCCCCTCCCCCTGCTTGCTGCCATGACAAGCGCTCATCCCTATAGTTCCCCTCTTCCATAGATAGAGCTAGATTATGTAGATAGAGCTCTAGGGGCTAGTGGAATCAAGGGATATTGATTGGGGACGATCAGCCATGATCACATTGAATGGCGGTGCTGGCTCGAAGGGCCGAATGGCCTACTCCTGCACCTATTTTCTATGTTTCCATGTTTCGAGTTTCCACTCCTAATATTTCCCCATTCCACTGCTTGACACCTTGCTGCCATTATGGGTGCTCACCCCTATAGCCCCCCCACTGAAAAGTGCTCAACCCTATTGTTCCCCCCTCCCCCCCACTGATAGGTGCTCACCCCTATTGTTTCCCCATTCCCCCACTGAAAGGTGCTCACCCCTATTGTTCCCCCCTTCTATCCACTGATGACCAAAGGTTATAAAGGACTAAACTCAACCAATTTATCTTCATTACATGGAGGTTTCCTCAATTTTGTAGGATCTGCTCCAATCCAACCTTCACCTAGCTCCCTTCCTCCCCAATGGGTGCTCACCTCTATTGTTACCCCCTTCCTCCACTGAGGGAGACACCTCTTTAGCTTCCCCCTGATGGGGTAATGGGTGCTCACCCCAATAGTTCCCCGCCCCCCCCCCCACCTCCTCCTACAAATGGGTGCTCACCCCTATTACCACAATTAATCTTCACTACATGAAGATTTCCCCAACTGTAGGATCTGCTCAAATCAACCTTCACCTGCATGGCACGATGGCACAGTGGTAGAGTTGCTGCCTTACAGCACCAGAGACCTGGATTCAATCTTGACTGTTTAGTTTTTAGTTTAGAGTAACAGCCCCTTCGACCCACTGGGTCCGCGCAGACCAGCGACCCCCGTACATTAACAATAATCCTACACATACTAGGGGCAATTATTTTACACATACGCCAAGCCAATGAACCTACAAACCTGTACGTCTTTGGAGTGTGGGAGTAAACCGAAGATCTCGGAGAAAACCCACGTGGTCACGGGAGAACGTACAAACTCTGTACAGACAGCGCCCGTAGTCAGGATCAAACCCGGGTCTCTGGTGCTGCCAACACTGTCAGGCAGCTACTCTAGTGGGTTTTCTCCAAGATCTTGGTTTCCTCCCACACTCCAAAGACGTACAGGTTTGCAGTTTAATTGGCTTGGTATAAATATCAAATTGTGCCACGTGTGTGTAGGATAGTGTTAATGTGCGGGGGGGGGGGGGGATCGCTGGTCGGCGCAGACCTGGTGGGCCGAAGGGCCTGTTTTCGCGCTGAAACTCTAAACTAAAATATGTGACCCCGCTCCTCCAGAAAAACTGGTTGATAATTGAAAAGAAATTTACTATAATTATCCACATCCACTCAACGAAGGGAAGGCACATGAAAAATTAATAGGGAGATAGTCTCATTGCAATTTATTGGAACGGATCTGTGAGGAAGGAAATACTCTATGGTTATCCCCATTGATTGAACGTACAGGATAATAAAAGTTAATGGAGTGTAAAATTCACCACAACAAAAGTGAGCGTTTTTAATAAATTGTCAGGAACAGCTTGCTCTGAAAATGTGAACCACATTGCATACACTCTGTATGTCTGAGAGATAATTTGCCATGATATTATAAGAGTAATTGAACGAAACAGCTTACATTTATATCGTGCTTTTATGCCTTCAGGATGATACAAAGTGGTTTATAGTCCATGAAGTATTGTGAAGGCTTATAATTGCAGCAAAAGATGCAGCACAACTTGTGTTCAGAAAGCTCCTACAAACAGCAAAGTGATAATGACAAAAATATGTTTTAGTAATAATTATAGACCAGCATACTTCAGCTAACTTTTCAGCTCCTTTTCGAGGTGTTTTGACTTTGGATGTTACTTTAGTGTAGTTTTTAGTTTAGAGATACAGCGCGGAAACAGGCCCTTCGGCCCACCGGGTCCACGCCGATTAACACTATCCTGCACAGACTAGGGACAATTTTTACATTTACCAAGCCAATTAACCTACATACCTGTACGCCTTTGGAGTGTGGGACGAAACCGAAGATCTCGGAGGAGATACAAAATGCTGGAGTAACTCAGCGGGACGTATCGAATCGAGACCCTTCTTCAGACTTGCATGTTCTTTGTAACCTTCCATTTCTCATCTCCCTCTTCCTGACTCTTTGTCTAAGGAAGGGTCTCGACCCGAAACGTCACCCATTCCTTCTCTTCAGAGATGCTGCCTGTCCCGCTGAGTTACTCCAGCATTTTGTGTCTAACTTTTTAGTCATGGAGTGATACAGCATGGAGACAGGCCCTTCGGCCCAACTTGCCCACACTGTCCAACATGTCTGAGCTACACTAGTCCCACCTGCCTGCGTTTGGTCCATATCCCCCCAAACTTGTCCTATCCATGTACCTGTCTAACTGCTTCTTAAACGTTGGGATAGTCCCAGCCTCAACTACCTCCTCCGGCAGCTTGTTCCATACACCCACCACCCTATGTGTGAAAAAGTTACCCCTACTGATTCCTATTAAACCTTTTCCCCTTCATCTTGAACCTATGTCCTCTGGTCCTCGATTCACCTACTCTGGGCAAGAGACTCTGTGTTCATCTACCCGATCTATTCCGTTCATGATTTTATACACGATTTGTTACTTTAGCTCAGAGATTATTTTAGAGAAACTGGGGAAGGCTATTCTTAATGACCTCTCGTGGATTTAAAGTGACAGGCACAGTAACTAGGATTTTGCGACTGTAATCATGGTGAGACTATTAGTATTCTCTCTCAGAGCTCGCTCATACTGAGAGCAACTTTTCCTTTCCTCTGGTCTCAACACTGACAGTGAAACTCTGTCAGAGTGATTGGTTTACAGCCTCAGTGGGTGGAATCAATTACAAATCAGTGATTTACAAACAGCCCTCGTTGTGAGCCTTATGCCCCTGTCCCACTTAGGAAACCTGAACGGAAACCTCTGGAGACTTTGTGCCCCACCCTAGGTTTCCGTGCGGTTCCCGTAGGTTTTTGTCAGTCTCCCTACCTACTTCCACTACCTGCAACCTCCGGCAACCACCTGCAACCTCCGGGAACCGCACGGAAACCTTGGGTGGGGCGCAAAGTCTCCAGAGGTTTCCGTTCAGGTTTCCTAAGTGGGACAGGGGGCTTTACACCCACCTTTTGGTTTCCTCGAGTGAGCTGTAGCTAAGATTTATATACCTTGCCGAGGCATAATTATTCCTAAACACCCTCTCCAGCTCTGAAGGTCCAGTTTTGCGCTAACATCTTAATTCTCAATAATTTGGGAAATCCCATTAAGATTCATTTCAATTGAGTTTAGTTTAATTTAGAGATTTAGCGCAGAAACAGGCCTTTCGGCCCATCGAGTCCGCTCCGACCAGTGATCCCTGGGCATTAACACCACCCCACATACACTGGGGATAATACACCAAGCCAATTCACCTACAAACCTGTACGTCTTTGGAGTGTGGGAGGAAACGGAAGGTCTCGGGGAAAACCCACACAGATCATGGGGAGAACGTGCAAACTCCGTACAGACAGCACCCGTATTCCGGATTGAACTAGGGTCTCTGGTGGTGTAAGGCAGTAACTCCAGCGATGCGCCACCATGCCGCCCTTATGTTATTTGTTATCATATATAATGTTACATATATATTTGTTAAATATATTTATATTTTAACTTCACTGTTAACCATTATGTAAGTTGCAATCAGTGCTTTGCATAATTCATTTAAATTTGTTTAACGTATTTATACTTCAATTTGCAATTCCCATTGTATGTAACATTATTTTTAAAATTACTTTAATGTATTTATATTTCATCTGTAATTTACAAATGCCAATTAACCTTCAAACCTGCGCATCTTTGGAACGTGAGAGTAAACCGGAGCACCCGAAGAAAACCCGTGCAGTCAGTGGGAGAACGTGCAAACTCCACACAGACGGCACCGGAGGTCGGGATTGAACTCGGGTTTTTTGGCCTTGTGAGGCAGCAACTCCATGGTTTAGGGAGGAGATGAGGAGGAATTTCGTAGGTCAGAGGGTGGTGAATCTGTGGAATTCTTTGCCAGGGAAGGCTGTGGAGTCCAAGTCAGTGGATATTTTCAAGGCAGAGTTAGATAGATTCTTGATTAGTGCGGGTGTCAGGGGTTAGGGGGAAAAGGCATGAGAATGGGGTTGGGAGGGAGAGGTAGATCAGCCATGATTGAACGGCGGTGTAGACTTGATGGGATGAAAGGCCTAATTCTGCTCCTATCACTTAATTCTGCTCCTATAATGGATGGGATTTATATAGCGCCTTTCTAATACTCAAGGCGCTTTACATCGCATTATTCATTCACTCCTCAGTCACACTCGGTGGTGGTAAGCTACTTCTGTAGCCACAGCTGCCCTGGGGCAGACTGACGGAAGCTTGGCTGCCAATCTGCGCCTACGGCCCCTCCGACCACCACCAATCACTCACACACATTCACACACAGGCAAAGGTGGGTGAAGTGTCTTGCCCGAGGACACAACGACAGTATGCACTCCAAGCGGGATTCGAACCGGCTACCTTCCGGTTGCCAGCCGAACACTTAGCCCATTGTGCCATCTGTCGTCCTATGAACATGAGCTGTGCCCCTTTTGTCGCCCTATGTCCCAATAGTGACTTGAAAGGCACCACATAAAGGAAAGGCCTTCTCTGACTAAAAGGACATAGGCTGAAATATGTGGTCACAATATCATAGTCTCAGGTTGAGGAGTCAGCCCCTTAGGACTGACCCAAGAGACATTTCTTTGCTTAAGTGTATAAGAAGGAACTGCAGATGCTGGAAAATCGAAGGTAGACAAAAGTGCTGGAGAAACTCAGCGGGTGCAGCAGCATCTATGGAGCGAAGGAAATAGGCAACGTTTCGTCCCGAAACGTTGCCTATTTCCTTCGCTCCATAGATGCTGCTGCACCCGCTGAGTTTCTCCAGCTTTTTTGTCTACCTTCGAGATTTCTTTGCTCATTGGAGATGCTGCGTTGGCACTCTGAATCCCACAGGGCAGTGGAGTTTAGTTTAGTTTAGTTTAGTTTATTGTCATGTGTAACTACACACAGTGAAAAGCTTTTTGTTGCGTGCTATCCAGTCAGCGGAAAGACGTCACATGATTACAATCAAGCTGTCCACAGTGTACTGACACCGGGTAAAGGGGATAACGTTTAGTGCAAGATAAAGTCCAGCAAAGTCCAATTAGAGCTGGAGTAACTCAACGGGTCAGGCGGCATCTGTGGGGAAAATGAATGGGTGACGTTTCAGGTCGGAACCCTTCTTCAGACGGGATTACCTAATTAAGTTCACAATACCTCGGACTGTCGTGAGCCCCACCGCGGGGCGTGGACTTAACACAGATGTTGGGACGACAGATGGCGCAGTGGGCTAAGTGTTCGGCTGGCAACCGGAAGGTAGCCGGTTCGAATCCCGCTTGGAGTGCATACTGTCGTTGTGTCCTTGGGCAAGACACTTCACCCACCTTTGCCTGTGTGTGAATGTGTGTGAGTGATTGGTGGTGGTCGGAGGGGCCGTAGGCGCAGATTGGCAGCCACGCTTCCGTCAGTCTGCCCCAAGGCAGCTGTGGCTACAGAAGTAGCTTACCACCACCGAGTGTGACTGAGGAGTGAATGAATAATGCGATGTAAAGCGCCTTGAGTATTAGAAAGGCGCTATATAAATCCCATCCATTATTATTATTATTAACATCGGAGCTGATCCCGTGCCTGGGATCGCTACAACCGCGGCCTGCGGATTTACCATCAAGAGCGCGCAGTCTCGGGAGAGGCCGAGTCGGGACGCTCCAACTAAGCAGAAGGTTCGACCAACCCCGGCGCGGGGGAGCTGACACCCCACCAATGTGGGAGCTGATCGACGCGGAGGGCCCGAATGCCGCCGGCCACGGGAGACAAGATCGTCCCATCAACGGGAGGCTCGAGGCCCCCGACCGCGGGAGAACCAGGGAAGAGATTGAACTTTATTTCATCTTCCATCACAGTGAGGAATGTGGAGGAGTCACTGTGGTGGATGTTAATGTTAAAATGTGTTTTGGGTGTTCTGGTGATTTTTATTTGTATGACTGACTTAGCAAATGAAATTCCTCGTATGTTACAAAATATACTTGGCTAATAAAGTATTATTCTGATTCTGATTCTGATTCTGAAGTGATAGGAACAGAACTAGGCCATTCGGCCCATCAAGTCTACTCCGCCATTCAATCGTGTCTGATCTATCTTTCCCTCTTAGCCCCATTCTCTGCCTTCTCCTCATAACTCCTGACACACGTACTAATCAAGAAACTATTTATCTCTGCGTTTAAAAATAACTCCCGTACTAAAATCCGATTAAAGGTTGTGCGATGGTCTCCAATCAGGTAGATGGTAGCTCAGGAATGTTCTATAGTTGTTGTTTATACATGGAGCCAATTCAAGACACAGATCAATGGAGTTGTGGGCCTGAAGGAAATGTAGAACAGGTTTGGGAAGTGCAATTGATGTAGTGTTAGTCATTACCTTATTGAATGGTGGAGCCTTTCCAAGAGTCCATAATACTGCTTCTATTTCTTCCGTGAATTCATCGCTGACCCCGATTATGGAAAAACTCACTTAGGCACAAAAGGTCAATTATGATCAATAAGAACCGGCAGCAAACAAATCAGGGCAGCAAGCCCAAAATAACATGTTTGCGAAAAGCCACCAGGGAAAGTGCAGTTCATGCAGAGATTCTAAGCAGCTTAGCAATGAGTTTCCACAGAGCTATGACTGAGAACTCCCGCTATGTAACGATGGATGTGTACTTAGTTTAGAGATTTTAGTTTAGTTTGGAGAAACAGCGCGGAAACAGGCTCTTCGGCCCATCGAGTCCGCGCCGACCAGCGATCCCCGCACGCTAACACCAACACTGTCCCACACACACTAGGGACAATTTACACTTATAACAAGCGAATCAACCTACAAACCTGTACGTCTTTGAGTTTGTCTTTATTTGAGCAACATCTTCAGTTTATAGTGTTTTAGAAGGAACTGCAGATGCTGGAAAATCGAAATGCTGGAGAAACTCAGCGGGTGCAGCAGCATCTATGGAGCGAAGGAAATAGGCAACGTTTCGTCCCGAAACGTTGCCTATTTCCTTCGCTCCATAGATGCTGCTGCACCCGCTGAGTTTCTCCAGCATTTTTGTGTATCTTCAGTTTATAGTTCAGAGATACAGCGCGGAAACAGGCCCATCGGCCCATCAAGTCCACGCCGACCAGTGCTCCCCGCACACTAGCACTATCTGACACCCTCGGACTATCCTTGATCGGACTTTGCTGGTTTAACCTTGCACTAAATGCTCTTCCCTTTTCATGTATCTGTACACTGTAATGGCTCGATTGTAATCATGTATTGTCTTTCCGCTGACTGGATAGCACGCAACAAAGGCTTTTCACTGCACACGTGACAATAAACGAAACTGAACTGAGCACTAGGGACAATCGACAATTTTGTATCGAAGCCAATTAACCTACAAACCTGTGTTTGGGGTGCGGGAGGAAACTGAAGATCCCGGAGAAAACCCACGCAGGTCACGGGGGGGGAATGTACAAACTCTGTACGGAGGGCACCCCTTGGTCAGGATCGAGCCCGGGAATCTGGCGCTGTAAGGCAGCAACTCTACCGCTGCGCCACTGTTCCGAACTACGACTGCCGTTTAATGATGGATGTGTACTATTGAGTTTACAGTCTTTGCCTGAGCTCCTGGGTTATGTTGCTGTCCATTGATTTGCCGGCCTCCCAAAGACAATGCAGCGTTGGTTCCACTTGCACAGAGCAATGGCAAGCCACTGCACACAGTGTGACATCTCCACCGCACACACTAGCCACACTGTTACGATTGGAGCTGCAAACTCAGACGCACAACACGGACTCATAGAAACATAGAAAAATAGGTGCAGGAGTAGGCCATTCGGCCCTTCGAGCCTGCACCGCCATTCAATATGATCATGGCTGATCATCCAACTCAGTATCCTGTACCTGCCTTCTCTCCATACCCCCTGATCCCTTTAGCCACAAGGGCCACATCTAACTCCCTCTTAAATATAGCCAATGAACTGGCCTCAACTACCTTCTGTGGCAGAGAATTCCACAGATGTGTGAAAAATGATTTTCTCATCTTGGTCCTGAAAGACTACCCTCTTATCCTTAAACTGTGACCCCTAGTTCTGGACTTCCCCAACATCGGGAACAATCTTCCTCAAACATGGGGCAGCGGTAGTTGCTGCCTCACAGCGAATGCAGCGCCAGAGCCGCGGGTTCGATCCCGACTACGGGTGCCGTCTATACGGAGTTTGTACTTTCTCTTGGTGAATCGGCTGGGGTTTGTATATTTGGCATCAGTAGTGCAAATTGTCCTTCATGTGTGAAGGAGTGTGTTGATGTGCGGGGATCGCTGGTCGGCGCGGACCCGGTGGGCCGAAGGGCCTGTTTCCGAGTTGTAACTCCAAAACTAAAATTTGGACAGACACGTGGTTAGAAAAGGTTAGAGGGATAAGGTGTTTCGAGTTAATCCAATGGTTCCTAGGGAATGTGTTCAAAAGGGAACTGCAGATGCTGGAATATCGAATGTACACAAAATGGCTGGGGAAACTCAGCGGGTGCAGCAGCATCTATGGAGCGAAGGAAATGGGCGACGTTTCGGGCCGAAACCCTTCTTCAGACTCCTAGGGAATTACAGCATTCAGGGACCATATTTTACTGAGGATAGTATAAACCTGGAACTCTTTCCAATTACTGAAGATGGGCAAACAGTTGAAAAATGTGCGGATATATCCTGCACGGAAATAAGCCCTTCAGCCCATTGAGTCCATGTTGACCATGAAGCATATTGTGCCACATCAACATGAAGAACAGTCAGCATGGTAATAATAATAATGGATGGGATTTCTATAGCGCCTTTCTAATACTCAAGGCGCTTTACATCGCATTATTCATTCACTCCTCAGTCACACTCGGTGGTGGTAAGCTACTTCTGTAGCCACAGCTGCCCTGGGGCAGACTGACGGAAGCGTGGCTGCCAATCTGCGCCTATGGCCCCTCCGACCACCACCAGTCACTCACACACATTCACACACAGGCAAAGGTGGGTGAAGTGTCTTGCCCAAGGACACAACGACAGTATGCACTCCAAGCGGGATTCGAACCGGCTACCTTCCGGTTGCCAGCCGAACACTTAGCCCATTGTGCCATCTGTCGTCCCATGGTGGCGCAGCGGTAGAGTTACAGCGCCAGAGACCCGCGTTCAATCCTGACCACGGGCGCTGTCTGTGCCGAGTTTGCACGTTCTCCCCGTGACCCGCGTGGGTTTTCTCCGGGCGCTCCGGTCTCCTCCCGCACTCCAAAGACGTGCAGGTTCGTCGGTTACAGGAAGGAACTGCAGATGCCGCTTTAAACCGAAGAAAGACACAAAGTACTGGAGTAACTCAGCGGGGTCAGGCAGCATCGCTGGAGAAAAGGAACGGGTGACGTTTCGTGTCGAGACCCTTCTGCAGATTATAGGTTAATTAGGCCTTGGTAAAATAGTACACTTTCCGTAGTGTGTGTCGGATAGTGTTGGTGTGCGGGGTTCGCTGGTCGGCCGGGACTCGATGGGCTGAAGGGCCTGTTTCCCACCGGTAGCTCTAAAACAAAACTAAACTAAACTAACATAGAACAATATGACTCTCTACCCTTTTTATCAAAAGTAATTGTCAGCGAAATTGTTGCCAGGGCTTCAAAAGTGAACGTCAGCAATTATACAGTATGTTATTTAGCATCATCCCATGAGGAGTTGTGTGACTTATCAAGGCTTATCATTCAGCTCCATTAGAACGGATTGGTTTGAAATGATTACAATGATTGTAATGCAATGTGCTTCCTTTTAAAAAATGATTTATTACAAGCAACTAAAGTAAGAGGGCGGCACGGTGGCGCAGCGGTAGAGTTGCTGCCTTACAGTGCCTGAGTCACAAGTTCGATCCTGACCTCGGGTGCTGTCTGTGTGGAGTTTGTATGTTCTCCCCGTGACCTGTGTGGGTTTTCTCCGGGTGCTCCGGTCTCCACCCGTGCTCTAAAGACGTACAGCTTTTTGTAGGTTAATTTGGCTTTGATAAAATTGTAATTTGTCCCTAGTTTGTGTGGTGTGCGGGGCTGAGCGCTGTTCGGCGCGGACTCTGTGGGTTTTGAGGTATTACAGTTTAGTTTCGACCTTTCGGCCCACCAGCGATCCCCGCACATTAACACTATCCTACACTCACAAGGGACCGTTTAAAAAAAATACATTTACCAAGCCAATTCACCTACAAACCTGAAAGTCTTTGGAGTGTGGGAGGAAACCGAAGATCTCGGAGAAAAACCACGCAGGTCACGGGGAGAACGTACAAACTCCGTACAGCACCCGTAGTCAGGATCGAACCGGGGTCTCCAGCGCTACATTCGCTGTAAGGCAGCAACTCTACCGCTGCGCCACCATGTCACCAAATGGCCGAAGGGCCTGTTTCCGCGCTGTATCTCTAAAAACTTTATTTTAAGTATGAGTGTGCATGTGTGAGTGTATGTGAATGAATGTGCGCGTGTGTGAATGTGTGTGTGTGTGTGTGTTAATGTGTGTGTGTGAATGAGTGTGGCTGTGTGTGTGAATGAGTGTGCGTGTGTGTGAATGAGTGTCTGTGTGAATGAGTGTGCGTGTGTGGGAATATGTATGTGTGTGAATGTGTGCGTGTGTGTGAATGTGTGTGTGTGTGTGTGTGTGAATGAGTGTGTGTGAGTGTGAATGTGTGTGTGCACAATGATTGTGAGTGTGCCTGAGAGGGAAGGTGAGGCAAATGAAATAGTGAGTACCTGAGTGCATGAGTTGTGAACAAATTATGTGAAAACGTGAGAGTATCATCGTGAGGGTGTGAATGGGAGTGCACACCTCTGTGTGTGTGTGTGTGTGCGTTTGTGTGTGTGTGTGTGCGTTTGTGTGTGTTTGTGTGTGTGATTGTGTGGTTCATCTGAGGAATTAGCTGTACATTGGTGCTGACGGGCAGCTTGGAAGCCAGGTTTATTCCATCGCAAGCAGCAGTTTACGACGTGCAGCATATGGCAGGGAAAAGCACTTTTTATAGATTGGTGGTTAGATTTCCGAAACAAGGCAGATAATCTATAACCTCCCACGCCAGCAAACTCCAAGGTTTTCCCATCGACGGGCAGCTCTAAGAACATTACTCTTTCTCTAATCCCTATCCATACAAGTTTTGATTCCGTCTCCACAACATAAGGCTCCAAAGCAGATGAGACAACTGATTGATTATCTGACACAAGGGGCTTTTTGAGGGCAAGACCTACATCTGTCAGGTCAGAGGTTAATTATGACCCCACTGGACATCTGAAGTCCAACATACTAAATAGCCATTACACACTGGGCACTGAGAACTATTAGGCAACTAAGTGCCAAGGGGTCATCATCTTTAGCAATGGCCAGCTGAATGTCCACAAACAGCATCATGTAGAGGGTCAAATAACATTTCGCTGGAAAATAGACACAAAATGCTGGAGTAGCTCAACGGGTCAGGCAGCATCTCTGGAGAGAAGGAATGGGTGAAGAAAGGGTCTCGACCCGAAACGTCTTGGGTTTTAAACCAGCATTTGCAGTTCCTTCTCTTTCTTTGCCAGCACCGCCATTCAATGCAATCAGTACCCCGTTCCTGCCTTCTCCCCATATCCCCTGACTCCGCTATCTTTAAGAGCCCCATCTAGCTCTCTTTGGAAAGTATCCAGAGAACCGGCCTCCGCCGCCCTCTGAGGCAGAGAATTCCACACTCACCACTCTCTGTGAGAAAAAGTGTTTCCTCGTCTTCGTTCTAAATGGCTTACTCCTTATTCTTAAACTGTGGCCCCTGGTTCTGGACTCCCCCAACATCGGGAACATGTTTCCTGCCTCTAGCATGTCCAAACCCTTAACAATCTTATATGTTTCAATAAGATTCCCTCTCATCCTTCTAAACTCAAGAGTGTACAAGCCTAGCCGCTCCATTCTCTCAGCATATGACAGTCCCGCCATCCTGGGAATTAACCTTGTAAACTGCACTCCTTCAATAGCAAGAATATCCTTCCTCAAATTAGGGGACCAAAACTGCACACAATACTCCAGGTGTGGTCTCACTAGGGCACTGTACAACTGCAGAAGCACCTCTTTGCTCCTATACTCCTCCGATATGCCATTCGCTTTCTTCACTGCCTGCTATACCTGCATGCTTACTTTCATAGACTGATGAACAAGGACCCCCAGATCCCGTTGTACTTCCCCTTTTCCCAACTTGACGCCATTTAGATAGTAATCTGCCTTCCTGTTTTTTATACCAAAGTGGATAACCTCACATTTATCCACATTAAACGTCATCTGCCATGCATCTGCCCACTCCCCCAACCTGTCCAAGTCACCCCGCATTCTCATAGCATCCTCCTCACAGTTCACACTGCCACCCAGCTTTGTGTCATCTGCAAATTTTCTAATGTTACTTTGAATCCCTTCATCCAAATCATTGATGTAGATTGTAAATAGCTGCGGCCCCAGCACCAAGCCTTGCGGTACCCCACTAGTCACTGCCTGCCATTCTGAAAGGGACTCGTTAATCCCTACTCTTTGTTTCCAGTCGGCCAACCAATTTTCTATCCATGTTAGCACTCTACCTCCAATACCATGTGCCCTAATTTTACCCACTAATCACCTATGTGGGACCTGCAGGTTCCAGACGTGCAGGTTTGTCGGCTAATTGTCTTCAGTAAAATTGCAAATTGTTCCCAGTGTGTGCAGGATAGAGCTAGTGTTTACGAGACGGGACGGGACGGGACGGGGGGGCTGGTCGGCGCGGACCCGGTGGGCCGAAGTGCCTGTTTCTGTGCTGTGTCCGTTAAGTCAGACGTCTAAACTCAAAGCCAAACCACCGGCTGTGTGGGGGGAATATCCAGTACGCGCGAGTCATCAATAATCAAGCTGTCCTTGACGGGAAAGAGATGCAGTGCGATTCCTCGTGGCGGAAACTGCTGCATACCTCATCGTTCATTAATGAATAATACATTCACGCCAAACACTCACGTCCTCACCCCCTCTGATCCCAATCAAGCGCCTGCAAAAGCCAAGGACGCTATCATCATTGTGTCTTTCCAAATAAGCTTAAAAGCCTCCGCTTGTGAAGACTCCTGATTAATAGAATCAGAGAGTATTACTGCCCTGTCAGAGCCTGTTGGACGTGCCATCACCCCTGAAGGAGTATCTGTCCACTTAACCACGCTCGCTTGTGCTTTTCCCCCAACGCCCCCCCCCCCCCCCCCCAACTGAAACTCCCTGAACTCACAGCGTTTTAACTTTTCAGACCCCTTTTAAAAGTCATTATGGATTCAGCCCCTGTCCCTATATTACTAATGGAATAAACCTCAGGATAAATCAATTGCTCCTGACCATTTCCGTCTATTCACATTATCATTCTATAAAGTTCACTTGGTACCAGGAGGGTTCCCTGGTGGGGTTTCACACAGCAGGCCTTTCCATATGTAATCCTTATGCATAGCTTTTAACCATTGTGCACTGCCAATTTGATTTTTAGTCCAGTTTAGTTTAGAGGCACAGCGCGGGAACTGGCCCTTCGGCCCACCGTGTCCGCGCCGGCCAGCGATCACCCTGTACACTAGCACTATCCTACACACTAGACCCAATTTACAATCTCACGTCACCCATTCCTTCTCTCCAGAGATGCTGGAGAGAAGGAATAACCAAAGCCAATAATACTGCAAACCAATTATCTGAAGAAGGGTCTCGACCCGAAACGTCGCCTATTTCTTCTCTCCATAGATGCTGCCTCACCCGCTGAGTTCCTCCAGCATTTTTGTCTCCCTGCAATCCCGTACGTCTTTGGAGTGTGGGAGGAAACCGGAGCACCCGGAGAAAACCCACGCGGTTACGGGGAGAACGTACAAACTCCGTACAGACAGCACCTGCAGTCAGCATTGAAGCCAGGTCCCTGGCGCTCTGTAAGGCAGCAACTCTACCGCTGCGCCACCTTTACACCTTGTCTGTGTTCCCCACCTGCTTCAATACATGCCGCCAACCACTCACTACCTGGCATATTGTTCTTGAGTAAAACCAGTTTTAATTGGTTCGGGAGGCTCACACGAAGTTCACTGTGATCTGATGATAGTCACCCACATGCCACTGGGAAAACTAGTCTAGGCTTCAATTCAGAAATTCTAGATTCACAGCACGGAAACAGGCTCTTCAGCACGGATTGTCCATCAAGATGAAGGTAGAACAGGAGGAATAACCTTTGTGAAGGCCGTCGGGTGGTGCAGTGGTAGAGTTGTTGCCTTACAGCGCCAGAGACCCGGGTTCGATTCTGACCACGGGAGCTGTCTGTACGGAGTTTGTATGTTCTCCCTGTGACCTGCGTGGGTTTTCTCCGGATGCTCCGGTTTCTTCCCACACTCCAAAGACGTGCAGGTTTGGAGGTTAATTGGCCTCTGCAAATTGTCCCCAGTGTGTAGAATAGAACTAGTGTATGAGGTCGGCGTAGACTGGTCGGCGTAGACTCGGTGGGCCGAAAGGCCTATTTTTCAACGCTGTATCTCTCAAACTAAACTAAACTAAACTAAACTAATTAAGGACAAAATATGTGCAACACATAAAAGCTAACATAATGAGAGGTTATCAGACAGTGGATCATTCATTATAGGATTGATTAAATGCAAGCAACAAATATATATGTGAAACAGCCTAGAGTTTAGGAGAGAGCCACAAAAAAGCTGGAGTAACTCAGTGGCGCAGCGAGCATCTCTGGAGAGAAGGAATGAGTGATGTTTTGGGTTGAGACCCTTCTTCTGAACATGAGTCTCGACCCGAAATGTCACCCATTCCTTCTCTCCAGAGGTGCTGCCTGTCCCGCTGAGTTACTCCAGCTTTTTGTGTCTGTCTTCGGTTTAAACCAGCATCTGCAGTTCCTTCTTACACACTAGAGTTTAGGAGGTTAAGGTGCACTTTAACCTATTGAGATATCAAGAAGGGGAGCTGGAGAGGCTATTCCTACAGTTTTGGGAAACTTAGGATGAGGACGTGTTTATAATTTGGAATTAGCTCTGTCAAGAGTGACATTAGGAAAATCTTTTATATATAGAGGATGATAGAAATGGGAAATTCTCACAAATCTACCAAACCACGCAGACTATCCCTAGTCATCCCTGTCTATCCAAATGCATATGAATCTTGTCCCTAATCAGTCATCTATCCAAATGCATGTTTATCGTATCCCTTATCTGTCCAAATTTATATATTACTTATCACGAATCATCTATCCAAATGCATGTATATCTTCCTTGTTGGTGAACTAATGTGATAGCCATTTGTCTCACATTCAGCCATTGAGGCTCTCAGTATAAAACTCAGGAGCTTTGAGACACTAAGATCTTGTTTTCTTATTTTAGTTTGGTTTGGTTTAGAGACACAGCATGGAAACAGGCGCTCCGGCCCACCGAGTCCGCACCAACCAGCGATCCCCGCACACGAACACTATCCTACACACACTGGGAATTTTTAGCCAAACCAATTAACCCACAAACCTTTACGTCTTTGGAGTGGGGGAGGAAACCGGAGCACCCGGAGAAAACCCACACCAGGTCACGGGGAGAAGGTTCAGGGTTCAGGGTTCAGGATCGAACCTGGGTCTCTGGCAGCTGTAAGGCAGCAACTCTACCGCTGCGCCACCATGACGCCCAATTATTCTTATTAAGGAAAAAGATGCACATTGATCCTGATGATGGTTGAGCACTGTACAATGTTGCTTTCTGGCTCCATCTAGTGATGCATCGCCTTGCAATCATATTGACACACACACGCATGCCCGCAAGCAGCAGCAACTCCAGCTTTGCTATCACTGACATCTTGTGGGCAATTGAGCACAGTGGCACAGTGGTGGAGTTGCGGCCCCACAGTCCACAGACCCGGCTTTGATCCAGACTACAGACTACCTTCTCCCTGTGACCTACATGTGTTTTTTTCCGGTCCCTCCGGTTTCCTCCCGCACTCCAAAGGCGCACATAGGTTATGGGTTAATTTATTTTCGATAAAAATTGTAAATTGTCCATAGTGTGTAGGATCATGCTAGTGTACGGGGTGATCGCGGGCCGGCACAGACTTGGTGGGCTGAAGGGCCTGTTTCTGTGCTGTATCTCTGAACTAAACTAAGCTGTGCTGAGCTGAGCTAAATTATGTTACTCTACACTAGACTACTCTACACACTATACAAAACTACCACATAACATTACACCAAATTAAACTATGCTAAACTACGCTCAGGGTTGCCAACTGTCCCGTATTAGCCGGGACATCCCGTATATTGGGCTAAATTGGTTTGTCCCGTACGGCACCGCCCTTGTCCCGTATTTGACCGCTACTGCTCGGATCGAGGGGACTGTCAGGTCGGAGCGCCACGTCCGGTCCCGCCTCACCGTCCCGATGTAGTGCAGCCCATGGAGTGCAGCAGCAGATTGGTCGGAGCCCAGCCAGCTGTCCGACCTTCGAACCTTTGCTTACCGCCAACACCACCACCCCTCCTTCTCGTGGCCGATCATCGGTTCATGAGTTGGACGGGGTGGCAGACTCTGCGCGCGACGTCTTGTGGCCCGGGCCAAAACTCCTCAGCTGTCCCCGCCGGCTGGGCTTTGTGTGTAGTCCAGCGCCCGGGGCCAACTCATCATTCACCCAGTCACGGCCGAGTCGGTCAACGAATTGCCATCGGGATTTTGTCCCTTATTTTGACCCTTTGTCCCTTATTTGGGAGTGAGAAAGTTGGCAACCCTACGTACACTGCACTACACTACACCACACTACACTACACCACTACACTACACTACACTACACACATTACACTACACTGCACTACACTACATTACACCACTACACTACACTACACTACACACATTACACTACACTACACACATTACACTACACTACACACATTACACTACACTATACACATTACACTACACTACACTATACACATTATACTACACTATACACATTACACTACACTATACACATTACACTACACTACACTATACACATTACACTACACTATACATATTACACTATACACATTACACTACACTATACACATTACACTACACTATACACATTACACTACACTATACACATTACACTACACTACACTACACACATTACACTACACTATACACATTATACTACACTACACACTACACATTACACTACACTACACTACACACTACACATTACACTACACTATGCTACACTATACACATTACACTACACTATACACATTACACTACATTACACTACACTGCACTACACTATACATATTACACTAAACTACACTGCATTACACTACACTACACTTCATTACACTACACTACATTACACTGCACTGCACTACACTACACAAAACTAAAAATTTGTGGGGTAGACTGACCCCCCCCCCACCAATGTTTGCATATCCTGGACATTCCACTCATCACTTTATTTTCATGTTTCATGTATCTTGTTGTGTTTTATGACTGTTGGCAGACCAATTTCCCTCCTGGGATAAATAAAGTTCTATTGTATCGTCTCCTCAAATCAACTCTGGACCAATTCTGATATCATCATAAGGATATAAGGGTGTCGCTACCGACGGGACACCACCATATATATTAATAACAATTTAAAAGCTGTTATATATTTATATATATATATGTCAGTATATTTGTATATATATATGTGTGTATGTGTGTATATATATATATGGGTGTGTGTGTGTGTATATATGTGTGTGTGTATATATATATACATATGGGTGTGTGTGTAACATACATTCCCTTCTTTCTCAGATATAAACATTATATAATATTAACATTAACTTTCTCAGATATAAACATTAAATATGTGTTTTATATATATAATGTTTATCTGAGAAACTAATAGAAATAAATAAGGAGGGTGAATTAGTATCATATAAGTAAAGAAAAATGAGGCAGAGAAGATGAACATTTAACAGCTTTTAAATTGCTATGTTATGTATACATATATATATATATATATACACGTGTGTGTGTGTGTGTGTGTGTGTGTGTGTGTGTATGTATACATCTGTGTGTAACCTATTCATAACAATTTATAAGCTGTTACATTTTCATTTTTTCTTCTGCCTCATTTTTCTCTTTTCTTTACTTGTATGACACTAATTCACCTTCCTTCTTATATATTTCTGTTTCTTTCTCAGTCATAAACCCATTCATTGCTCAATGGGAGCCACTGTAGGCATTGCCTTCGGTCGATGTCTCAGGTACACTGTATCTTTGCTTTTGTCTCATCCTCAACCTCTTGCCCTTTCAGTAAAGCTTCTCAGCGCTCAGCATTTTGAAGAAGGGAAGGACCATCAGGTGCCACGTCCCACAAATGCAGTAGAACCCAACAAGAACCCAACCAGGTTAAAACATAACACCTGGAGGAACAGCACCTCATATTCCGCCTGGGTTGCTTGCGTCCGGATGGCATGAACGTTGAATTCTCCCAGTTTTGCTAGCCCTTGCTGTCTCCTCCCCTTCCTTAACCCTCGAGCTGTCTCCTCCCATCCCCCCGCCCTCGGGCTCCTCCTCCTCCCTTTTTCCTTCCTTCTCCCCCCCACCCCCCATCAGTCTGAAGAAGGGTTTCGGCCCGAAACGTCGCCTATTTCCTTCGCTCCATAGATGCTGCTGCACCCGCTGAGTTTCTCCAGCATTTTTGTGTACCTTAAAACATAACACCTACCTATTCCCCACCTTGCTGCCAATTCAAGGGAAGTTATGAGCAGGAAGTCACCACACAGGATATGATGTAACATCCTCGGTCCCTAATACCATGGAAACCAAAGGTTGGGATGAATGGACAATATGTTGTGTCCATGAAAATGAAGAACTTGGTTTCTGGGAAATGAAATGGGAAACTCTCCAACATTTTTGTTTTCTCTATTATTTGATTGAATGAACGATTGATTAAAAAAATGTCGCACATAGGCAGGCCCCTCGGAAGATAGACCGTAGACACAAAATGGTGGAGTAACATCAGTGGGACAGGCAGCATCTCTGGAGATATTGTCGGTGAAGTTTCAGGTCGAGACCCTCCTTCAGACAGCCCACTGAGTCCACGCTGACGATCGATCACCCTTTCACACACAAGTTATATGATATCCCACTTATGCATCCATTCCCTACAAGCCAGAAGCGAATTAACCTACAACCCCGCACATCTTTAGGATGTGGGAGGAAACTGGAGCATTTGCAGTATTGGGAGCAATTTTGGGCACCATATCTGAGGATGGATGTGCTGGCCCTGGAGAGGGCCCAGAGGAGGTTTACAAGAATAATCCCAGGAATGAGTGGGTTAACCTATGATGAGCGTTTGACGGCCCTTTGCCTGTACTCTCTCGTGTTTAGAAGAATGAGGGGGGGGGGGGACCTCTTTGAAACGTACTGAATAATGAAAGGCTTGGATAGAGTGGATGTGGAGAGGATGCTTCCACCAGTGGGAGAATCTAGGCCCAGAGGTCACAGCCTCAGAACTAAAGGGTGTTCCTTTAAGAAGGAGATGAGGAGGAATTTCTTTAGTCAGAGGGTGGTGAATCTGTGGAATTATTTGCCACGGAAGGCTGCGGAGGCCAAGTCAGTGGATATTTTTGAGGCAGAGACAGATAGATTCTTGATTGGTACGGGTGTCAGGGGTAATGGGGAATGTGCTTAGGAGGGGGGAGATATAGATCAGCCACGATTGAATGGCGGAGTAGACTTGATGGGCCGAATGGCCTAATTCTGCTCCTATTACTTACGACCTTCATACAATACAAAAGCTAAACAACAGGGCAATTATGAAAGAAGAGAATCAGACACACTGCAAAGATTTGTTTGAAGAACAATACGCTTTTATTTTATGTTTAGTTTGTTTCTATACAAAAACAGTCAGTTTTCTTTTTACAGTTTTCCCAGAGGAAACAGTATATCTTGATGGCTTGGGTATTTTTTTTTTTTTCAGTCTCCCATGCAGTCAGTTTAAAATAACCATGTTTATTAGACTCATCTACACACTCTATAACCTTCTTGTGTTACTCTACAGGCCCAAGTATTGACTTGGATGCAATCTGTGGGAATGTCAGTTGTTTGAGCAATAGGTATATCTTATATAAGGGAATATAATAATCTCTTTATAAATGGGAGAAAAGAAAAATGTGCAACTTAGTCCGGGACTCGTCATTCACACGGGAGCCAAAGTTGTTAGAGAACCAGCGGTTTTGGTTATCGCAAGTGGGTTAATGTCAAGGTGGCGCTGGAGTATGGCAACTCTTCCCAGAGGAAGATTTCATCCATTACAATTTTTATTTCAACAGCAGCATCTCTATCTTGCACTGAATGTTCTACCCTTTATCCTTTTAATTGTGCATTGTGGACGGCCCAATTATGTTCATGTGTATGGTAGACAAAAATGCTGGAGAAATTCAGCGGGTGAGGCAGCATCTATGGAGCGAAGGAAATAGGCGACGTTTCGGGTCGAGACCCGGAAGGGTCTTGACCCGAAACGTCGCCTATTTCCTTCGCTCCATAGATGCTGCCTCACCCGCTGAGTTCCTCCAGCATTTTTGTCTACCTTCGATTTTTCCAGCAACTGCAGTTCCTTCTTAAACTTATTCATGTGTATAGACTTTTTCTCTGACTGGAGAGCATGCAAGCAGAGGTTTTTCGCTGTGCCTCACTCAGTTCACGTGACAATAATAAACAAAACCAAACTAACTCCAAACCGAATGCTCGGAAAGATATCTCCCTATCGAGACAAAATCCTTACGGGCCTGTCCCACTAGTCGCAGCAGGTCTCTGAAAGTTTTCAACGTGTTGAAAATCCAGCGGCGACCAGAACAAGGTACGACTCTTTGGGCGACTACGCACGACCGTACAGGCTTCACCCCGTGACATGTCGCCAGGGTGTCGCGTGTACAGTCGTGAATAGTCTCCTAGTCACCCGAAGAGTCGTAGCGTCTTTCTGGTCGCCGCTGAATTTTCAACACGTTGAAAATTTTCGCCGACCTGTGGCGGGTGCCGACAGTCGCCGAAAAAAGTCGCATAAGTGGGACAGGCCCATTAATTGCTCGCCATTTACTCACATCTGATTGTTGTGAAATTTATTGTGGATCCCTTTCTCCGAAACCCTTGGAATTTGATGCATCCCAGCAGATTTAAATGCCGTTCGGCCCGTTGAGTCTGCTTCGCCCCTTTCCTGAACCAAGCCCAAACCATTGCCTCTCATTCACCTGCTCTCTGGTTGTATTCAAGGCCAACTTCAGAGTTTCTCTACCTTGGTTTTAATAAGGCCAGTAGTGCTTGTGGCAAGGCCTTGAATGCTTCAACTATTCACTACATGATAGTGCTTGTCCACATATTGCTTCTCACTCTCTTAATGTTAAGTGTGTGTGGCCTCTCGAACCGAAGGAAAGAACCTTTCCTCATTCAACTCCCTCAGTTTAAGGATGTTGGTTTAATTGTCCATCTACTCTTCATGGATAGTCCCAAATATTACCGTACCTGATGGTAAAAATGTTTTTTACCATCAGGCCATCAGGCTTCTGAACTCATAAACACATTTCACATCATATATGTTGATAATTTTATTATTCTCTTTTTATCTTACCAATGCCATTTTTATTTTTCTTATTTTATATTATCCTTGTAATATTATTGCTGAGATGACCCATTGTCTTGTCAAACACATCTCATTGTAGCGTTGTACCGGTGATAACCTACATATGACAAATAATACTGAATTGATTGAATTGAATTGAATCTTTTACGTCTCACCGTGTAACCAGATTTTCCCAACTTTCTCATCAAACTGACAAGTGTTAATCATGACCTTTAGTTTAGAGACACAGCGTGGAAACAGGCCCTTCGGCCCACCAAGTCCACGTCAACCAGCGATCAACAGCACACTAGTTCCACCCTACACACTAGGGACAATTTACAGAAGCCAATTAACCTACAAAACCGCATGTCTTTGGAGGGTGGGAGGAAACCCACGCGCTCACGGGGAGAACACGCAAACTCCACACAGTGAGAACCTGTACCACGACCATGGTCAGGATCAAATCCGGGTCTCTGGCGCAGTGAAGTTGCAACTCTACCACTGCGCAGACCTTTAACATAATGAGTATCTGAAACTGAATGACAACAGAACACTAACTCCCATTTGGCCTTTACTACCCAGATTCCCATTTCCAGCTTTGTGTATGCCTAGATCTTTGTCTCCATAGAATGAATGGAAACCGCTTGTAGGGATGAGGGTGAATGAGTACCTGTATTTATGACTACATTTTAACGAACCTCCGTTCACCTGCCCAGGACAAAGCCATCATCCTTTGCACTCCGTGTAGGAAGGAACTGCAGATGGTGGTTTAAACCGAAGATAGACACAAAGAGGGGGAGCAACTCAGCGGGACAGGCCGCAGTAATGGAGAAAACATCGCCTATTCCTTTTCTCCACTGATGCTGTCTGACCCGCTGAGTTGCTTCAGCCCCTGGGATTCTCGCAGGGTGGCGGTGACTGAAGGAGGACGGTTCTCACCACAGTCACCGAAAGGATCACGGTTCGCATTTCATTTTCGCAGCATGGACGCGCTTACTCTTGCTTAAAGACACAAAGTGCTGGAGTAACTCAGAGGGTCGGGCAGCATCTCTGCGAGGACATGGATAGGAGGTGACGTTTCGGGTTTGGACCCTCACCTCATGCAGATTTTCTGTTGTCAAGTTAAACCTTTCCTGAGATAGTCTCCAGGTTATTAGCATCTCACTCATGTCAGTAATGGTCTGTAGGGCCCCTCTAATGCAATGGGAATGGCCCCATTTACCATTCTTCAAATCCCTCCCCTGTGGCAACGTTCTACCTTTGCGGTTTAGAGCTCTGGGCGAACACAATTCATAAGTTCGTAAGTGATAGGAGCAGAAATAGGTCATTCGGCCCATCAAGTCCACTCTGCCATTCAATCATGGCTGTTCTCACTTTCCCTCTCAACCCCATCCTTCTCCCCATAACCCCTGACACCTGTCTCCACCTGTCCATCAATCTCCGCCTTAAAAATATCCATTGATTTGGGCTTCTGTGGCAATGAATTCCACAGATTCACCACCCTCTCACTAAAGAAATTCCTCCTCATCTCCTTGCTAAAGGACCTCATGTCCTTTAATTATGAGGCTATGCCCCCTGGTCCTAGATTCTCCCACTGGTAGAAACATCCTGTCCACATCCACTCTGTCCAGGCCTTTCACTGTTCACTTTTAACGAGGTCCCTTCCTCATCCTTCTAAGCTCCAGCGAGTACAGGCCCAGTGCCGTCAAACGCTCAACATGTTATCCCAACCATTTTCGGGATCATTCTTGTGAACCTCCTCTGGGCCCTCTCTTACGCCAGCCTATCCCTCCTCAGATATGGGGCCTAAAACTGCTCACAATACCCCCAAATGCCGATTCATTCACCAAACAAGACTCCTAAAGAAAGGCTCGAGGAACTAGGCAGGTCAGGCAGTATCTGTGGATCAACAATGTTTCCGGTCTGGACTCTTTAGTTTAGTCTAGTTTAGTTGAGAGATAATGCGAGGACACAGGCCCTTCGGCCCACCGAGTCCGGACCGACCAGCGATCCCCGCACACCAACACTATCCTACTCGCACTAGAGACAATTTACATTCATACCAAAACTGCAGGTGTTTTGAGTGTGGGAGGAAACCGAAGATCTCGGAGAAAACCCACGCAGGTCACGGGGAGAACGTACAAACTCCGTACAGACAGCGCCCGTAGTCAGGCTCGAACCCGGGTCTCTGGCGCCGCAAGCGCTGAAAGGCAGCAACTCTACCGCTGTGCCACTGTGACTGCCCTTCTTCAGACTGACGAGCGCACTCCCTGAAATCTGTTAATGCCATGGACATTTTTATTTCATTTTTAACTTAAATGGTTAGGCTTTACAAAGCAACAATGGTTTGCACTGACATGATGCCTTTTGGAGCAACATCCTGAGATTCCTCAACACAAAATTTGGCACCAAATCGAAATGTGATTATTTACACTTATTTACAGAAATATGTATCAAATGAAACACATGGAGCAGGAACAAAGATTGTTAGGCATCACTTCACGCAGAGTAAGTTCCTCATCTCAGCTTGCTTACCTACTGACTATCACGATCCATTTTCTATCTGCCCACCTCCCTTATCTCCACACATTGAACAGTGTGAAAGTCCACCGCAAAAACCTAGTTTAGCGCGGAAACAGGCCCTTCGGCCCACTGAGTCCGCACCGACCAGCGATCCCCGCACATTAACACTATCCTACACGCACTAGCAACAATTTTACGTTTATACCAGGCCAGTTAACCCACAGACCTGTAGGTCTTTGGAGTGTGGAAGGAAACCCACGCGGTCACGGAGAGAAGGTACAAACTCCGTACGGACAGCACCTGTAGTCAGGATCGAACCCGGGTCTCTGGCGCTGTAAGTGCTGTAAGGCAGCATCGCTACCGCTGCGCCACCGTTGACTTGGTGAGTGAACATCTGAGATGTACCTGGTAGATAAAAGGGGCAAAAAGTGCTGGAGCGACTAAGTGGGTCAGGCAGCATCTCTGGAGAACAGGTAGAAACAAGGAACTGCAGATGCTGGTTTCCCAATGAAAGACACAAAATGCTGGAGTAACTCAGCAGGTCAGGTAGTATCGCTGAAGAATATGGATAGGTGACGTATCAGGTCAGGAACCTTTCTTTGGACTGGGGAATGGATAGAGTGAATGCACAGAGTCTTACCCAGGTTTGGGGGAATCAAGAACCAGAGGTCATAGGTTTCAAGATTTAATAGGATCGTGAGGGGGGCAACCTCTTCACTCAGAAGGTGGTGGGTAGAGGGAATGAGCTGCCAGAGGAGTTAGGTGCAACAACAACATTTGGAAAGACACTTGGACAGGTACATGGTTAGGATAGGTGTAGATGCATATGGCCCAAATGCAAGCAAATGGGACTAGCATAGATGTGGTATCTTGGTCAGCAGAGAAGACTTGGGCTGAAGGGTCTATTTCTCTATGAGTACATGACTCAGGAGGAGAGGATGAATTTCTTATCAAAAAGCTTTGTCCTCCTTCCAAAATATGCATGAAAAAAATCAGAGCAGCAAAAATAGGGCCTGACATTTTGGTCACCAAATATTAAAAATACCCAAAGACGTGGCCCCCATAGCCGTCTGTGGCAGCGATTTCCACCGATTCACTACCCTCTGACTAAAGGGATTCCTCCTCATCTGCTTTCTAAAGGTACGTCTTCTTATTCTGGTCCTAGACCCTCCACTAGTGGTAATATCCTCTCCACATCCACTCTATCCAGGCCTTGCACGATCCAATGGGTCAAACTCTTTGGTTCTCTGTACAACCCCGTCATCGTTCCCTACTCCGGCTACCCCAGCCGCAACCAAAGAAGGCGGAGAGCTTTAATTTAGTTTAGTTTGGAGATACAGCGTGGAAACAGGCCCTTCGGCCCACCGGGTCCACGCCGACCAGCGATCCCCGCACATTTATACTATCCAACACCCACTCGGGACAATATTTACATTTATACCAAGCCAATTAACCTACAAACCTGTACGTCTTTGGGGTGTGGGAGGAAACCGAATGTGGCTAAAGGGATCAGGGGTTATGGAGAGAAGGCAGGTACAGGATGCTGAGTTGGATGATCAGCCATGATCAAATTGAATGGCGGTGTAGGCTCGAAGGGCCGAATGGCCTCTACTCCTGCACCTATTTTCTATGTTTCTATCTCGGCGAAAGCCCACTCAGGTCACGTGGAGAAAGTTCAGACTCCGTACAGACAGCGCCCGTAGTCGGGATCGAACCCGGGTCTCCGGCGCTGCGTTCGCTGTAAGGCAGCAACTCTACTGCTGCGCCACCGTGACCGCCCTGAAATGAATAATTTTTTTAATTATTTTTCTGAAATAATGAAGCAAAACGGGGCAGAACCAGAGGGTCCGACTTCAACAGGCGGGTCCTGGGAGTTTGTATCTGGAGTGTCGCGGACAGGGAGTTACTGACATGAACATAGACACAAAATGCTGGAGTAACTCAACGGGTCAGGCAACATCTCTGGGGAGAAGGCACAGGTGATGTTTCAAGTCGAGACCCTTCTTCAGACATGAACTAAGGTGAACAGATTGGAACTGGAAGTCGCTTCTGTGAAAATGACACCTCAGCATTGGGAACTTGGTAGGAAGTTTCTAATTTTAGCTGATGCTAACATCAGCTGTAAAGTTCAGTATAAAAACCCTCCACGCCTCCATAAATTGTCGCTTCTGTGCTAAAGAAATCTAATCCTGACTGCCAAATGCTTGATTCATCTTGGCAATCAAGTGATAAATCCCATAGATGTGCCGTGTTAAGCCAGGTTCAGAGCAAGGTCACAGTATGAAGATTAAGATACAGTGCGAGTCTTGCTGTTTTTATTGCTTCATAGGTTTGGGGATGTCAGATGTGCCTTCATTAAATAGTCACCTAAACTCTTCTTGTTGACTCAGCGGTATGGATATCGGCTTCTCCAACCTTGCGTTCCCTCTCTCTCCATCCCTCCCCCATCTTACTTGTCCGACTGTCCCCTTGATCACATTGGTATCTTTGTGTGCGTCCTCTGTCACCTTCCCCTGGCCAACAATGCATTCTGCATTTTCCTTGAGCCTCGTCCCCTTTGATGTCCCGTTTTCACACCTTACATTCCTTATCTCTGTGTCTCCCTCTCCCCTGACTCTCAGTCTGAAGTAGGGCCTCGACCCGAAACATCGCCCATTCCTTCTCTCCAGAGATGCTGCCTGTCCCGCTGAGTTACTCCAGCATTTTGTACCTATCTTTGGTGTAAACCAGCATCTGCAGTTCCTTCCTAAAACAGCCGTAACTAAGATGGGCAAAATAAAAATCAATGGAGGACATGAGTTGCTGCAGGAGCAGAGGTGTTATTAACTTGTGAAAATGAAGCTGAGTGAGTGGAGGAAGTATTAAGGATTGTTAACACGAGGATGTGGGGTTTAGTTTAGTATAGAAATACAGCGCGGAAACAGGCCCTTCGGCCCATCGTATCCACGCTGACCAATGATCCACGTGCACCTGCACTATCCCACACACACACACTAGAGACAATTTACAATTATACCAAAGCCAATTAACCTACAAACCTGAATCTTTAGAGTGTGGGAGGAAACCGGAGCACCCAGAGAAAACCCACACAGGAAGCATGTACAAACTCCGTTACGGACAGCACCCGTAGTTGGGATCGAACCTGGGTCTCTGGCGCTGTAGGGCAGCAACTCTACCGCTGCGCCACCGCGCCAGTCTGAGGGCAACAACTAAATGGCTTAAGGAAGGAGACGAGTCCCCATAGTGGTTGAAAATTATAGTTAGGGGCCAGGGATTTTGCTATTTTGAAAACAATTGCCAATCACTAAGAATGTCTGAAGTTTTACACAAAGCCTGCTGTTAAGTGGTTCCAAAATTAATGATATCTCTTTGAGGGGAAGTCTGCTCATCTGATGGGTCACGCTAATCTCAAAGCGTACGCTGCGAAATTATCTGTGGAAGATCGATGAACCTCACTTTCACCAGCTGAGGGAAACAGATTCAACAAATGCCATTCTTGGGCGAGACCCAGATGTTTTCGTTTTTAAGTTTAGTTTAGTTCAGAGATACAGCCCCGGAAACAGGCCCTTCGGCCCACCGAGTCCAACGCCGCCCAGCGATCCCCGTTACACTAGCACTATCCTACACACACTGGGGACAATTTTACCGAAGCCAATTAAACTACAAAGCCGTACGTCTTTGGAGTGCGGGAGGAAAGCGGAGCGCCCGGAGGAAGACACAAAATTGCTGGAGTAACTCAGCGGGACGGGCAGCATCTCTGGAGAGGAGGAATGGGTGACGTTTCCTTCTTCAGACTGAGGAGAAAACCCACGCGGTCACGGGGAGAACGTACAAATGTTCTGCTTTACTGATTGTGGGGAAGGTAGCTCTGGGCTGATCGACAATGCCCCGCCAACAATAGCAAGGACTAAAAAATAAATTTCCTTCATTAATTGTCCTCCCTAAAGCTCGACCTGATAAATGATGCCTGCAAGGAATAATCTATTGGGGTGTACCATACTTAAGCAGTTCCATGCGAGCCGGTGACATGGGAACTTCAGCTGCTCTTATTAAAAATTGCTCCAAATTGGCTCAAATTTCTCTCGGCCGAAACCTTTGGGGTTTTTTTTTGAAGAAGCATCTAATCTATAACAAGAGATGGCGGCAGGAGGTGGGGGATTCAGTGAACAGAGAGACTTGACTCCTTGCGTCATCTTCAGTTGCAATATCCCAGCATAGGTTCACTGTCAGAAACAGCATAAGGATAACAATCCTTATAGGGATGTGGAGCAGTGGCCTGGTGGTGTATGAAATAAAAGGCCATAGCTTATAACTGGACATTGATTGATTGGCAAGGTGCTAGCTGGCAACATCTACACAGAGTGTTACAAATCGCCCCAAATTGGTGTTACTTGCAATCTAAAGTGGAGGGGTGGGGGAAAAACTGGTATATCATACTCGTGAGGGTGTGATTATTGAGTAATTAAATGTGGTTACGTTTTTCCAAAGCCCAATCTTGTCCATAAATGCATCTCCTTCATTCTCTCCTGTCCGATTCACGTGGTGTCTCGTGTCTCTGGCCTTTTTCGCTGTCTGGCCTTTCCAATTTTGTGTTTTTTATTCCATGTGTGCAACCGTGGGTAGTTAAATCAAATGCATTTACTGCCTTGGTAGCAACGGTGTCCATTTGCTCCGCCCTCATCTATCTCTCTCTCTCTCGCTCTCTCTCTCGGTCTCCGTTCTCACATGCGCGCCAGGGCGTAGGCGGGGTTGACCGGGGACGTGGCCTCCGAGCTGTCGTTGCCCTCCGTCTCCTCTTTGTCCTTTTTCACGGTGTACTGGCCGATGAACGAGCCGTCCTCGCCGAAGCGCGAGTTATCTTCGCCGTCGCCGTAGATGACGATGCTGTCGTCGCTCTCCTCCTGCTTCACCGTCCCGTCCACCGAGGACTGGCTGCCCTGCGGCTTCTTGCTGTCCTCGTTGTCGCTGGAAGAGTTAACCAAAGGGTTGGCGTGGAGGCAGAGCCAACGTCAACGATAATCAAAACCGACGCGCAACGGCTTTTCCGCGGTACCTCGGTGCACGTGACAACGAACGAAACTGAGCCGAACTGCTCGTCCCTCCCTCAACGCCTGGGCCCTTCACGGCACAAAGGCACACCATTCATCCCACTCTGTCTATGCCATCTCCCAATACAACAATCACATCAGGCACAGGTGGGCCTGAGCTGCAGGGAGAGGTTGAGCAGGCTTGGACTCTATTCCATGAAGCTTCATGGAGAAAGGGTTGATCTTATTCAGGTGTACAAAATCATGAGAGGAATAGATCGGGTAAAGTTTGAGCAGGCTGGGACTCTACTCCTTGGAGCGCAGGAGGACGATGGGATATTCTTTTGGAGGTATAGAAAATCATGAGAGGGAGAGATCGGGTAAACGCACAGAGTCTCTTGCCCAGAGTAGGGGAATCGAGAACCAGAAGACGTTGGTTTAAAGGATTGGATAGACTCGGCTTGTACTGTCAGTTAATTGGCCTCGATATCTTGCAGGTTAATCGCCCCTAGCATGCAGGATGCAAAAGTGGGAGAACATAGAACTCGTGTGAACGGGTGATCGATGGTCGGCGTGGACCCGGTGGACCAAAGGGCCTGTTTCCATGCTCTACCTTTGAAAAGATTGAGGGGGGATCTTATAGAAACGTACAAAATTCTTAAGGGGTTGGACAGGCTAGATGCAGGAAGATTGTTCCCGATGTTGGGGAAGTCCAGAACAAGGGGTCACAGCTTAAGGATAAGGGGGAAATCTTTTAGGACCGAGATGAGAAAAACATTTTTCACACAGAGAGTGGTGAATCTCTGGAATTCTCTGCCACAGAAGGTAGTTGAGGCCAGTTCATTGGCTATATTTAAGAGGGAGTTAGATGTGGCCCTTGTGGCTAAAGGGATCAGGGGGTATGAAGAGAAGGCAGGTACAGGATACTGAGTTGGATGATCAGCCATGATCATATTGAATGGCGGTGCAGGCTCAAAGGGCCGAATGGCCTACTCCTGCACCTAATTTCTATGTTTCTAAAGTGAGGGGCAAAGATTTTATAGGACATTTTTACACCAAGGGCAGTGGGTGTATGGAACGGGCTGCTGGAGGAGGTAGTTGAGGCTGGTACTTTCTCAACGTTTAGATAGGTACATGGATAGGACAGGTTTAGAGAGATATGGGCCAATGCAGGCAGGCGGGACTGGTGTCGATGGGACATGTTGGTTGGTGTGGGCAAGTCGGGCTGTCGGGACTGTTTCTATGGTGTCTGGCTTAAGTCCTCCCTCCACCACCTCCAGTTTAAATTCCATTTGGAATATTTTGGAGATCTCAGCCAAGAAACCAAGAACAAGACTAGAACAATTCTTCATTTTTGCCCTGTTGCTCCTGTAACTTACTCTCTCTCTCTGTGCCGATGCTTTATGACGGATTCTGTTTCCACCCACCCCACAATCACTGAGTTCTAGATCGTAAATGTTGCCAGCATGAACATATTTTCTTCAATACCCCTGTAGCTCTTGGCCTGAAACGTTACAGCTTTAGCTTAGCTTAGAGCTACAGCGTGAAAGCAGGTCCCTCAGCCCACCCAGCCCACCCTGACTCGTACACTAGTCCCATCCGACACTCTGGGGACAATTTACAGAAGCCAATTAACCTGCACGTCTTTGGAGTGTAGGAGGAAACCGGGGCACCCGGAGAAAACCCACGTGGTCACAGGGAGAACGTGCAAACTCCGTACAGACAGCACCTGATTCTGACTACGGATGCAGTCCGTACGGAGTTTGTACATGACCTGCGTGGGCTTACTCCAGTTTCCTCCCAAAGGCGTGCAGGTTTTGTAGGTTCATTGGCTTGGTATAAATGTAACATTGTCCCTGGCGTGTGTGGGATAGCGTTAGTGTGCGGGGATCGCTGGTCGGTGCGGGCTCGGTGGGCCGAAGGGCCTGTTTCCGTTTTGCATCTCTGAATTAAACTAAACGAAACTATACTAAACTATAGGTGGACAAAAATGCTGGAGAAACTCAGCGGGTGCAGCAGCATCTATGGAACGAAGGAAATAGGCAACGTTTCGTCCCGAAACGTTGCCTATTTCCTTCGCTCCATAGATGCTGCCGCACCCGCTGAGTTTCTCCAGCATTTTTGTCTACCGTCGATTTTCCAGCATCTGCAGTTCCTTCTTGAATATACTAAACTAAACTCCAGGGCAATCCTGAACTACTATCTACTTCAGCTTCCCCTCGGCTAACAAGAGGAAGAAAAGGAACGTGGGCTTTCCTGGCAGATCAAAGCTTGGAGGTTTACTTTAATCCAGATTGCAGCTCCAATACTGCAATAACTTGACCACGGCACTTTGTGAGGCTGATAATTTGCAGGCTAGATATGATTCCCAATCTGATATCAACAATCTCAAAAGCACTTCAGGGACAAAGCATGTTTCCTTACCTTTCCAAAGACCTGCATTTGCCATTCGTGGAATGAAAACGAAACGGAACAGCGGTGGAGACAAGGAGAAGACAGGCAGAACAGAAAGATTGGTTAGAACTTTGATATTTAAACCCATGGATATATTTTCCCCATTTAAATTCATGTTCAGAAGTGATAGGGGGCAGAATTAGGCCATTCGGCCCATCAAGTCTACTCCGCCATTCAATCATGGCTGATCTATCTCTCCCTCCTAGCCCTATTCTCCTGCCTTCTCCCCATAACCCCTGACGCCTGTACTAATCAAGGACCTGTCTATTTCTTCCTTAAACATATCTGTGGACTTGGCCTCCACTGCCTTCTGTGGCAATGAATTCCACAAATGCACCACCCCACCCCATCGCCACCACCTTAGATCCGAATAGTATCTCAGAGTTTGTAAAAAAAAATCTAGCTAATCCTTGCTCACGGCAAAAGAAAGATCCTCTTAAATTCAAATAGGTGGAGAGCCATTAAGTTATTCCCAATATTAATTGCATATTAACGGTAAATTTACCAGTGTAAAGAGTTTAAGCCCATTTTGAAAGTAGTTCTTCAAACCAATTGTTTCAATTGCATTAATTGGAAGATTTAAGCCACAGGAGGCTGTGGAGGCCAAGTCAATGGATATTTTTAAGGCAGAGATAGATAGATTCTTGATTAGTACGGGTGTCAGGGGTTATGGGGAGAAAGCAGGAGAATGGGGTTGGGAGGAACAGATGGATCAGCCGTGACAGAATGGCGGAGTAGACTTGATAGGCCGAATGGCCTAATTCTGCTCCATCACTTATGAATTTTTTTAATATAATCCCAATGAATATAATCCCAATTTTATTCTAATTTCATGGAGGTTGAATGTTCAAGGAGAAAAATATGGGGGAAATTGAGCGGGAAATAAGATTAGTAACCAAAAATCATCTTTAGGGTCGATTAAAGATATCTCATCAAACCAAGAACACTGGCCACTCTGAACACCTTGGCCGGGTTCAGATGCCTTTGGTTGGCGAGGTGGGTGTTCTTTCACTTGTTAGAAAGCCCTCAGTTTAAAAATCACGTAAACCTTCCTTCCCTCCCCCAAGTTGGCATTTACTCTCCTGGCGGCACGGTGGCGCAGCGGTAGAGTTGCTGCCTCACAGCCCCAGAGACCCTGGTTCAATCCTGACCATGGGCGCTGTCTGTACGGAGTTTGTACGTTCTCCCCGTGACCTGCGTGGGTTTTCTCCGGGTGCTCTGGTTTACCCCCACACTCCAAAGACGTACAGATTTTGTAGGTAAATTGGCTTGGTATAATTGTAAATTGTCCCTAGTAGATGTAGTGAGTGTTAGTTTGCGGGGATTTCGGGTCAGCGCAGACTCGGTGGGCCGAAGGGTCTGTTTCCGCACTATATCTCTCGACTAAACTGAGAAGAGATTCACTCAGCAATATTCTATAATTGCTGAGAGAACATTTACTACCCAGTGGCTGAGAAGATAAAATATACACCTTCATATTTCTCTCACTGGCCTACAGTTTTATTCCACAAAAATCTTTACTGGGCCACAAAGATTTAGAAAAAAAGAGCAGTGTTTTACGGCATTTTATGCCAGGCACTCTTTCTAAATATTTTAAGTAATTCTCCTCACATCCACGATTTTTCCCCACATCAGCAAGGTAATGAATGAAAGTGGAAAATAAATCACACATCTGTTTTCTCTTTGGCCTTTTCGAGTTCCTTTGACCGTCTTTCAATAATTTTGCGGTAGACTTTCGAGATACAACGTGGAAACAGGCCCTTCGGCCCATCGAGTCCGCGTCGACCCAGTACGCTGGCCTGCACACTAAGGGAAAATGTACAATTTTACCAAAGCCAATTAACCTACAAACCTGTACGCCTTTGGAGTGTGGGAGGAAACCGGAGCTCCCTGGGAAAAACCCTATGCTGCCACGGGGCGAACGTACAAACTCCGTACAGACAGCACCCGTAGTCAGGATCGAACCTGGGTCTCTGGGGCTGTGAGGCAGGGACTCTACCACTGCGCCACCGAGCTACTCCTCTGTCCAAACTGAAACCCCCCCTCCCTCCAAAAATCCAAACCAATCTCGCCATCTCAACTCGTTGTTTTCAATGCAAGACATGCTCTCAAGCGGGTAATGAATATGCACCATGCATATGGCACATACTAACAATGAGCTGAATGCTTTAGAACGATCAGTGACTAAACTGATGGAGGCCATAGAAATATGTGGGGCTCAACCTCATAAAAATTTCAAGGAGGCGCCCAAAACCTAGGGATTAGATCACCATCAGCATTAACTTCTATCCAAATCACAATTTATATTGGCTGAGATCAGTTTAGTCTGCGATCTTAACAGCGAAGACTGCACATGCGTATTTTACTTTGAGGTAATGCTGTGTCCATAGGTTGTTCCCTGAAATCTGGCATCGAGTGGAAGATAATGTGGATAGCAATCAATTAGCAAATTACTTCACATACGAGACGCTGGCCTGGAGTCTGAGTTTTGCCTGGCGTGTTTCTTTTGAAAATCTTTACGTTCTATTTCAAATTAACTCGTTCAATGCGTTTCAGCCAGGCCGTGGACTGCCACACGACATCAAAGGCGGGAGCATTGTGGAATAAATCGCGTGGCTAATCAAAGACACACACACACCCCTGCATTCCGGCTCCCCATTTTTGTTCTCTCCGGCTGTCTTATCCCAAAGAAAAATGTTACTGTTTACATGCAAGGTGGACAAAAATGCTGGAGAAACTCAGCGGGTGAGGCAGCATCTATGGAGCGAAGGAATAGGTGACGTTTCGGGTCGAGACCCGAAACGTCACCTATTCCTTCGCTCCATAGATGCTGCCTCACCCGCTGAGTTTCTCCAGCATTTTTGTCTACCTCCGATTTGCATTAAATCTGCAGTTCTGCAGTTCTTTCTTAAACTGTTCACATGCAAACGTGTTCTCATACACGAGCTCGGACACTGGTTGGCAAGCAACGAAAGCTTTTCATTGTACCTCGGTACACGTGACAATAAACTAAACTAAGCTGCGAATAAGACGGAAATTGACCCTGTGTTTTCAATCAGCTCGAGACCCGGTGGCGTCAAACGTTGAATTAAAAATGCAGATGAAGGGGCACTTTGGATTGGTGTTGGTTGGTCAACTTATTGCAATATTCCTCCATCTACACCTCAAGGCCGCCAGCAAAGTCGAGGACAAGTCTCACCCCGGCCACTCCCTCTTCTCCCCTCTCCCATCAGGCAAGAGGTGCAGAAGTGTGAAAACGCACAAACCTCCAGATTCAGGGAGAGTTTCTTCCCGGCTGTTATCAGGCAACTGAACCATCCTACCAACAACTTGAGAGCGGCCTTGATCTATCATCTACCTCATTGAAGACCCTCAGACTATCTTTAATCGGACTCTGCCTTGCACTCAACGTTATTCCCTTTACCCTGTATCTGTACACTGTAGACGTCTTGATTGTGATCATGTATAATCTTTTCACTGAGTGGACAGCACTGGATAGCTCACTGTACTTCAGTATACATGACAATAAATAAACTAAACTATGTTCCACCCCAGGATAGTTTGGTTTAGAGACACAGCACGGGAACAGGCCCTTCAGCCCACTGAGTTCGCGCAAACCAGCAGTCATAGAAACATAGAAAATAGGTGCAGGAGTAGGCCATTCGGCCCTTCGAGCCTGCACCGCCATTCAATATGATCATGGCTGATCATCCAACTCAGTATCCCGTACCTGCCTTCTCTCCATACCCCCTGATCCCTTTAGCGACAAGGGCCGCATCTAACTCCCTCTTAAATATAGTCAATGAACTGGCCTCAATCGCCGCACACTAACATCATGCCACACACACACTAGAGCCAATTTACAATTATACCAAGCCAATTAGCCTACAAACCTGTACGTCTTTGGAGTGTGGGAGCAAACTGAAGATCTCGGAGAAAAACCACGCAGGTCACGGGGAGAACGTACAAACTCCGTACAGACAGCTCCCTTAGTCGGGATCGAACCCGGGTCTCCGGCGCTGTGATGCAGCAACTCTACCGCTGCGCCACCGTGCCGTCCCGACCGCTTTTCCGAATCCCTCTCACATTTCTCACTCAAGACAAAGAAAACCCCTTCGATCCCCACGGGGGGAGAGAGTTGGAATAGTCAACGCTCTCCTGGTTTCCGACATGAAAGTAATTCATAATCAATCTCCATCCACATATGTGTCGTGTGTGAGTGAACATCGTCTCATTGGAACTCATGAGCAGGGAAGGATAACTGGTATGTATAATTCTGAAGTTCACAGTAATACCTTTTGTCCAGCCCGGGTCTAGGGTGCGGTGAATAAAGAAACATAAAGGCATTGGTGAGTGTTAGCATGCACAGAGACACTTCTACAGCAGAACAACTTTGGGCCAGCGCGTACTACTAATGTCACAGGAGAATGAATGGAGTGTGGAGATGAATGAAAGAGGCAATCTCACCGCACCTTCTTCTGTACATGTGGACGGGCATTTAAAACAAACGCCCTCCCTCAAGCCAATTATAATGTCCCAGTGATTCCCAACCACTTGTATTTCTGTTTACAGTTTAGTGGAGCAGGCCGCTCGGCAAACCCAGCGATCACCCGTACACTAGTTCCTTCCTGCACACTCCGGACAATTTACAAAGGCCAATTAACCTATAAACCCCTGGACGTGTTTGGGGTGTGGGAGGAAACCGGAGCACCCGGAGAAAACCCCAGGCGGGGTTCACGGGAAGAACGTGAAAACTGCGTACGGACAGCGCCCGTGGCCAGGATCGAACCCGGGTCCCTGGCTCCGTGAGGCAGCAACTCTGACACTGTGCCACCATCAATGGCAGCTTGTTGGATGGTACCAGGTGTAACCAGGAGCAAACTCTGTGCAGATGGACCCCACAGTCAGGATCGAACCCCCCGGTCCCTGGCGCTGTGAGGCAGCAGCTGCCTCATGCCACCGTGCTGTAAATCAGAAGGTAAATGAGGCCAGTAGTTGAGGTAGGTACACAAAAATGCTGGAGAAACTCAGCGGGTGCAGCGGAATCTATGGAGCGAAGGAGATAGGAAACGTTGCCCATTTCTTTCGCTCCATAGATGCTGCTGCACCCGCTGAGTTTCTCCAGCATTTTTGTGTACCTTCGATTGTCCAGCATCTGCAGTTCCTTCTTAAACACAGTATCTAAGGTACATTGGTCCTCACTGAGACCAGATTTAGTTGTAGCTTGAAGTTGAGTTCATTTATCCCTGTCGGGACATTATCGAGGCAAGCCTAAACTTGATCACAAATGACCCTGGTTCAGGAGGAGGTTGCAGGGTTAGTTGTGGGCCTGTTTCGCAGGCTCAGTTGGAACCAGAGTATCAACACTCTCCCCAGAGTCTGCTGGACCTTCCACGCTCATTCACCGCACTCCACTCTCAAGGGCAGCGGCTGGTTACAGGCCACATTGGACAAGAGTGCTCCTCAACTTAATCCCAACGAGGGCTGATGCTTAGGCTTGCCTGGACAGAACTCAGGGTTGCCCATACACTGGCACTGATATTGGACAAACATCAAACAGGAGGAATCCATGGGGGAGTTTTCACACTTGTATGCCTGATCCCAATATTACATAGGGTCAAATGGTTCAAGGAAGAGTTCTTCTTTCTAATCAGTGTGCCAAGTATCTACATGGAAATTGCTTTGTCGTCATTTATTTCATTATCGGTGTTCTCGGGGAGTTTCGCTCTGCGATAATGTTGAACGGTGGAATCTACCTTCAACAGTAAACCAGTCCAAGGCGACTCAACTGGTAAAGAACTGTTCTCATAAACATCAGGGATTGAATGAAATGGAAAATGGAACAAAATTCAAGAGGGAATCTCACAGATGGAATTTATTCCCAGGTACACAAAAATGCTGGAGAAACTCAGCGGGTGCAGCAGCATCTATGGAGCGAAGGAAATAGGCAACGTTTCGGGCCGAAACCCTTCTTCAGACCTGATCTATCTGAAGGTACACAAAAATGCCGGAGAAACTCAGCGGGTGCAGCAGCATCTATGGAGCGAAGGAAATAGGCAACGTTTCGTCCCGAAACGTTGCCTATTTCCTTCGCTCCATAGATGCTGCTGCACCCGCTGGGTTTCTCCAGCATTTTTGTGTACCTTCGATTTTCCAGCATCTGCAGTTCCTTCTTAAACACAAAGTATTTATTCCCAGTCCTGGTCAATATTAGCTTGAAACCAATACGTGCCGTTTGGTCTGAAGTTCCAATTTCTCCATGGTTCCCCAGTATCTCCTGACGGGACAAGGTTCAGGAATGGCTGAAGATTGGGCCTGGGAGCCTGGTTACGTGCGTGACTCACGTGGGGGATGATGCAGGCTCGGGTTTTAGGATTCTCTCAGTCAGCACACTCAAGATGGCGTCGAAGGTGAACCATGAACGATGGATGTGGAGAACAAAGAAAGCATGGCGCGAAAAATACTACGAGGGGGTGACGCAGGTCTGATGGGCTGAATGGCCTCTTCCCGTGCTGTACCCCAACTCACTATTCCAATGATCAAGCGGCAGGAATGGTATGACTCAGACTAAGCAACCCTTACTGGCTGATGGGGCCATTAAATCATTGCGTTGGAAATCTTTGAAGAGTGTACCGAATGTTTGAAACACCTGGCTAACAATCGATGCTGTCAGCGTTTTATATTGCCGCACTAATTGATATGATGCAAAGGAAATTTAGTTTAGTTTAGAGATACAGTGCGGAAACAGGCCCTTCGGCCCACAGAGTCGGTGCCGACCAGCGATCGCCCCGCACACCAGCACTATCCTACACACTAGGGACACATTCCAATTAACCTACAAACCTGTACGTCTTTGGAGCATGGGAGGAAGCCCACACGGTCACGGGGAGAACGTACAAACTTTGCATAGTAGAACGTTGTAGTATTTATCGTGACTCTAACAATCCAGTGTTTGAGAAAGAACTGCAGATGCTGGAAAAATCGAAGGTAGACAAAAATGCTGGAGAAACTCAGCGGGTGAGGCAGCATCTATGGAGTGAAGGAAATAGGCGACGTTTCAGGTTGGGTCTGAAGAAGGGTCTCGACCCGAAACTTCACATTCCTTCGCTCCGCAGATGCTGTCTCACCCGCTGAGTTTCTCCAGCATTTTTGTCTACTAACAATCCAGTTATGTGCTTTTGTTAAGTGAATGGACTTTGTTTCCATAAAGCTTTGATCCAGAGTGTATTTGAGTTGTGAAGGACAAACTTGATCACCGACAGAAGTTTGGGGCTTGTGTGTGGTTTGGAGAATATCTCAAAGATGCTGATCTATGGAGATCATGTCGCTCTGACTTAGTTTCGAGATACGGGTCTTTAGACCACCGAGTCCACGATGACCATCGATCACTCGTTCACACTAGTTCTATGTTATCTCACTTATGCATCCGATCCCTACACACTGGGGACAACCTATACACTGGGGCCGATTAATCTCTAAACCCGCATGTCTTTGGGACGTGCGGGGGGGAATTGGAGCACCCAGACGAAGCTGACATGGCAAGAACGTGCAAACTCCACACGATTAGCATGGATCGAACCCGGGTCTCTGGCGCTGGGAGGCAGCAGCTCCACCAGCTGCGTCACTGTGCCACCCTTTCTTAATGCAATCTTTATTGCTGTTCCAACTGCATTCTACCTTGCGAGGAGAGTTGCCTCTCCTTTTACACCAGTTCCCACTTGGACATCCACTCCCCAGACACTATGGGGGGGGGGGGCAGTTTGCAGAGGGCCAATGAATCTACAAACTAGCACGTCCTTGGGATGTGGGATGAAACCGGAGCACCCGGAGGAAACCCATGTGGTCGCAGGGAGAACGTGCAAACTCCACACAGAAAGCACCTGAGGTCAGGATTGAACTTGGGTCTCTGGTTCTGTAAGGCAGCAGCTCTACCGCTGCGCCTCCGTGTCGCCCTCATTTAGGATTTATTCATCCAAGAACAAATCCACCAGTGCTGACCGAAGGAATGGCCTTTTCTTTGCAAAAGGGCAGACAGATCTCATATGTATAAGAGTTGGTGTGCGAGTGCATCTGCAATATGGTGCCGAACACATTGTCTCTAAAGAACTTTAGGCTTTGTGATTTGCGTGGGATAGTGGGCAGCACGATAGTGGGAGCAGCGGTGGAGTTGCTGCCTCACAGCGCCGGGGACCCGGGTTCGATCCTGACTACGGGTGCTGTCCGTGCACAGTTTGTACGTTCTCCCCGTGACCTGCGTGGGTTTTTTTTTTCCAGGATCACCAGTTTCCTCCCACACTCCAAAGACGTACAGGTTTGCAGGTTAATTGGCTTGGTATCATTGTAAATTGTCCCTAGTGTGTGTAGGGTAGTGTTAGTGTGCGGGGATCGCTGGTCGGGGCGGACTCGGTGGGCTGAAGGGCCGGTTTCCTCACTGTATCTCTAAACTAAACTAAACTAGTGGGCCACATCTGGTGGGACAATGGTCAGGTTGCTCTTCAAGTCAACCGTACTACAACATCCATTATAGCAGACGGGGCATTTAAACTTTTTTTCCTGATTAGATCTATAACCTTGTAAGAAGGTAGATACAAGATGCTGGGGTAACTCATGCTAACTCAGGCAGCATCTCTGAAGAGAAGGAATGGGTAACGTTTCGGGTCGAGACCCTTCTTCAGACTCACTCCAGCATTTTGTGTCTCCCTTCGGTGTAGACCAGCATCTGCAGTTCTTTCCCTTGTAACAAGGATCGCTGACGTTGACCAAGGTTACAGGTCGGTTTCTGCACAATGGCCTGCCTTTGACCGGATGGGCATTGCCAAAGTTAGTTCCTAGTGAATGAATTGATAGCTGAAAGATGGCACTGGAGAATTGCCCCCTGAATCGTTACATTGTTAGGCCATCCTTTCAGAAAGTATAGAAGTTGGGAGGTCTTTCCCTAAAGTGGCGTCCCAGGTAGATAGGGTGGTCAAAATGGCTTACAGTACATTGACCATCAGCCAGAGTATTGAGCATAGAAGTTGGGTGGTCATGTTGCAGTTGTACAAGATGTTGGTGAGGCTGCATCTGGAGTATTGTGTTCAGTTCTGGGCACCATGTTCTGGGCAAGATGTTGGCATGCTGGAAATTGGTGCAGAGTAGGTGTACGAGGATGTTGCCAGGACTCGAGGGTCTGAACTATTGGGAGAGGTTGAGCAGACTGTGACTCTATTCCTTGGAGCACAAGAGGACAAGGGGATATTCATATAGAGGTGTATAAAATCATGAGAGGAATAGATCGGGTAGATGCACAGAGTCTCTTTGCCCAGAGTAGGGACATCGAGGACCAGAGGACATAGGTTTAAGTTGAATGGGAAAAGATTTAATAGGAACCTGAGGCGTAATGGGCCGGTCCCACGAGCATGCGACTGCATGCGGCAAGCGCACCCAAACCAGAAGCGGGGGCCGCGCGGAGGTCGAGTGAGTGACATGAAGTTCGAGCGAAGTCCGCGGGAAGTTCGCGCGTGACGTACGGCGTCGAGGCGGTGCATACGGCGTCGTGGCGGCTGCGGGCCAGCAGGCCGTTGCCGCGCGAAATTTTTGAACATGGTCAGTTTTTCGGAGCCGGGACCAGCTCCGCAAAACTCCATACGGCTCCGGCGATCGAAGTGGGACCGGCCCCGCGAGGCCGTACGGCTCAAGCGACCACGTTAGGTCGCGCTTGCCGCATGGAGTCGCATGCTCGTGGGACCGGCCCTTAATCTTTTCATACAGAGGGTGGTGGGTGTATGGAACGAGCCACTAGAGGAGGTAGTTGAGGCAGGGACTATCCCAATGTTTAAGAAACAGTTAGACAGGTACATGGATAGGATGGGCTTGGAGGGATATGGGTGTAGATGGAACATGTTGGCTAGTGCGGGCAAGTTGGGCTGAAGGGCCTGTTTCCACGCTGTATGACTCTAAGACTCCATTAGTGAGGATGTGTAACTATGCGCGGGGGGATGCATGCAATGTGCAATCACTGACACAGTCAACAACAGGCAACCTGGCAGATCCATGGTAAGGTTCAGGAGGACTGGAGTGGGTTGTAGGAGAGGGCAGGGAAGGTGGAGGTCGGCGCATCTCTCTCAGTTCTCATTGAAAGCATGTCAGTAAGTTAATACCTACAAGTATCCATTGTCATCTTGTGAAGGCCGGTTCTCTTCCGTCGTCTTAACTGGACAGAACAAAGAGCTGGTGTTAAAACACATGAAAGGCAATGCAGCAAAAGACTTGAAGATGGGCACAAAGTGCTGGAGTAACTCAGCGGGTCGGGCAAAATCACCAGAGGAAAAGGACGGGTGATGTTTCGGGTCGGGTCCTCTGAAGAAGGTTCCCAACCCAAAACGTCACCCACCCTTTTTCCTCCAGATATACTGCCTGACCCGCTGTTCGATCTTGTCTACAGTTGCTGTCTGTACGGAGTTTGCACGTTCTCCCTGTGACTGTGTGGATTTTTACTAGTTGCTCTGCTTATAGATTTATAGGTTACTTGGATTCGGTAAAATTATAAAATTATCCCTTGAGTAGAAACATGGAAAATAGGTGCAGGAGGAGGCCATTCGGCCCTTTGAGCCAGCACCGCCATTCATTGTGATCATGGCTGATTATTCCCTATCAATAACCCGTGCCTGCCTTCTCCCCATATCCCTTGACTCCATTAGCCCCTAGAGCTCTATCTAACTCTCTCTTAAATCCATCCAGTGACTTGGCCTCCACTGCCCTCTGTGGCAGGGAATTCCATAAATTCACAACTCTCTGGGTGAAAAAGTTTTTTCTCACCTCAGTCTTAAATGACCTCCCCTTTATTCTAATACTGGGGCCCCTGGTTCTAGACTCGCCCAACATTGGGAACATTTTTCCTGCATCTAGCTTGTCCAGTCCTTTTATAATTTTATATGTTTCTATAAGATGCCCCCTCATCCTTCTAAACTCGGTGTGTAGGAGAGTTCTGGTGTACAGGGACTCGGTGGGCCGAAGGGCCTGTTTCCACACTAGTTTAGTCTAGTTTAGAGATACAGAGCGGAAACAGGCCCTTCAGCCCACCGAGGCCATGCCGACCAACGATCCCTGCACACTTACATTATCCTACATGAACTAGGGCCAATTATACACTTGCTGTACACCAAGCCAATTAACCTAAAAATCCTGCACGCCTTTGGAGTGTGGGAGGAAACCGAAGATCTCGGAGAAAACCCAAGCAGTCACGGGGAGAACGTGCAAACTCCGTACAGCCAGCACCCGTGGTCAGGATCGAACCTGGCGCCGTAAGGCAGCAAATCTACCGCCGCGCCTCCTGTATCACTAAAGTCTAAAGACGAACACCTTTATTTTGTTCCTTGGCAAGAAAAATTGGAAAGTCCACTTCACGAATGGCCCTGGTCCATAACCCAGGCCCAGGCCTTGTGAAGTGGCTCCAATCAGTCTCTCTCACCTTCAACTTTCAACAGATTTATTTATTTTTGACAACTTGCCCTTGAAGATACAAGTCCTGACCTGATGGTTCTATAGGCTTCCATTTGGGGTACTGAGAGAAAAATGGACAAGAGTTTCAATGCTGGATCTCAATCCAGTGGCCCAAGTCTCAACGGGCAGGATGTGCCAACCCTACTCTTTAAACCTCACCCTTCCATGGAAGGACCATGTTAGTCGGGTAAGGTGGCAAAGCCTTTGGAGTTAATCGCATGGCATGGTTCATAAATTGAGAGGTTCATTAGTTCCAGGAGCTGAATTAGGCCATTCAGCCCATCACGTCTACTCCGCCATTCAATCATGGCTGATCTATCTTTCCCTCGCAACCCCATTCTCCTGCCTTCTGCCACCCTTCAAGGATCTGCCAATCTCCACCTTTCGAAAGGAGATGAGGAAGAATTTCTTTAGTCAGAGGGTGGTGAATCCGTGGAAACCATTGCCACAGACGGCTGTGGAGGCCAAGACAGTGGATATTTTTAAGGTGGAGATTGACAGATTCTTGATTAGTGCGGGTGCCAGGGGTTATGGGGAGAAGGCAGGAGAATGGTGTTGAGAGAGAAAGATAGATCAGCCATGATTGGTTGGCGGAGTAGACTTGATGGGCCGAATGGCCTAATTCTGCTGCTAGAACGTATGGACTTATGTATCGTAGTCAGGAGGCAGGAGAACGGGGTTAGGAGGGAGAGATAGATCAGCCATGATTGAATGGCGGAATAGACTTGATGGGCCGAATGGACTAATTCTGCTGCTAGAACGTATGGACATGAACCAGGCTCTGTGGTTGCCACCCAATGGGGACTCTGGGCCAGGGGGCTGGGAAGATGGAGGGGGGGGGGGGGGGGGGGGGGGGGGGGGGTAAGTGCTCTCTCTTACCTGGATACTTGCCTCCTTTACTCCTCTTGATGAAGCAGACGATCAAGAGGATGAGTACCAGCAGAGCCACCGCACACATCAGGCCGATGAACCAGCCCTGAGTGGCGATGTCCGCGTGACTGTTGGTGAAAGCTGGAACAGAAAATACCACGCCGTTATGTGGGTCGAACGACCAAGCTGAAGCTACAACAGTGGATCAACACCAAAGATAGACCTGAAGTGCCTGGGAAACTCAATGGGTCAGTCAGCGTCTCCAGAGAAAAAGGATGGGTGACGTTTCGGGTCGGGACCCTTCTTCAAAGGAGCAGGGCCTCTACTTGTTGGCGTTTAGAAGGATGAGGGAACACCTAATTGAAGCTCACCAAATAGTGAAAGGACTGGATAGGGTGGATGTGGAGAGGATGGTTCTACTAGTGGGAGAGTCTAGGACTAGAGGTCATAGCCTCAGAATACAAGGATGTTCCTTTAGGAAGGAGGTGAGGAGGAATTTCTTTAGTCAGAGGGTGGTGAATCTGTGGAATTCATTGCCACAGAAGGCTGTGGAGGCCAAGTCAATGGGTATTTTTAAGGCAGAGAGAGATAGATTCTTGATTAGTACGGGTGTCAGGGGTTATGGGGTGAAGGCAGGGGAATGGGGTTGAGAGGGAGAGATAGATCAGCCATGATTGAATGGCGGAGTTGGTTTGATGGGCCGAGTGGCCCTGATCTGCTCCTATCACTTGTGAACTTCAGACCCGACCCGAAACGTAGCCCATCCTTTGTCTCCAGAGATGTTGCCTGTCCCGTTCAGTTACTCCAGCACTTTGTGTCTATCGTTGGTGTAAACCAGCATCTGCAGTTCCTTCCAGCACACAGTGGATCCACAGCTCTGGATTGACCTGAAGAAACAAGAAGGGCCAAGACTTAGTTAGCAGACTCTGCTGACATCTTGAATTGAGTTTGAAAATGCTGTCAGCAAAGCACCTGGAAGAATAGTCCCTCCTCCACCTGTTTCTTCTGCATTCTGTTTCTCCGTTAGATCATTTTATTTTTTTTCACATGCATTTTGCATTCTTACCACAGGCAACCTGTTACCTGTTTGATCGGCCGGTGCCTCATTCAATGGTTTCTTCCTTGTGCAGAGCTAATCCTAGCTTCCTTCATATTATCTCCACCTCTGCATGGCAAGGAGCGTTTATGGTGGTACATCTTGGGCATAATCTCCACGTGGCTACAGTCCAAGCCAGCAGATGGTCTTTCCACCTCCTTAACCTGTCCTCTGCCTTAAATCCCAGTGGAAATCTCCTTAAAAGAACGTAGAACCGAACAGCACAGGAGCAAGCCCTTCAACCCCCAATGCCCGATGCCAAGACCGACTCTTTTCTTCCTGCACAGAATCCATACCCCTCCATTACCTGCTCAGTAATATGCCCATCCAAAAGTCTCTTAAATGCCACTGTGTGAAAAAACGCACACCTCCAGATTCAGGGACAGATTCTTCCCAGCTGTTATCAGGTAACTGAACCATCCCACCAACAACTAGAGAGCGGCCCTGACCTACCATCTACTTCACCGGAGATCCTTGGACTATCTTTAATCGGACTTTACTGAACTTTTAGCTTGCAGTGTAGATGGGTTGATTGTAATCATGTATAGAGGCATAGTCATAGTCTTACAACATGGAAACAGGCCCTTCGGCCCAAGTTGTCCACAGTGGCCAACATGTCCCATCTACACTACTCCCACCTGCTGCGTTTGGCTCATATCCAAACCAGTCTGAAGAAGGGTCTCGACCCGGAACGTCACCCATTCCTTCTCTCCAGAGATGCTGCCTGGCCCGCTGAGTTACTCCAGCATTCTGTGTCTACATGGCTACAAATGCCCATCTGTGGCAGTAGATGGTGGTAGTGTACACATTGTCTTCAGCAGTCTACGGCGATGCACGCAGCCACCACTAGAGGGAGCAGCCTCATGAAAACGCAACTGAAACACAATAGAGACATAGACAATAGGTGCAGGAGTAGGCCATTCGGCCCTTCGAGCCAGCACCACCATTCAATATGATCATGGCTGATCATCCAAAATCAGTACCCCGTTCCTGCTGTTCCCCCATATCCCTTGATTCCTTTAGCCCTAAGAGCTAAATCTAACTCTCTCTTGAAGCAATGGAAGCATTTGTAATGTTTTTGGGAAGAGGAACAGAATTGGCATTTCAGGTTGACTACCAGACGCAGAGAGGAAGGGAAAGGACAAAGAATATCCGGCCTTGCCTGTTCATGTCCCAACAGGCCAGTTCTCCAATGTCAGAGTGAGGCCTAACACATATTGGAGGAACAGCATCTCATATTTCGCTTGGGCAGCTTACAACCCAGCGGTATGAATATTGATTACTCTAACTTCAAGTAACCCTTGCTTTCCCTCTCTCTCTGTCTCTCCCCCATTCTAGTTCTCCAACTAGTTCTAATGTCCTCCTCATTAAATATTACTGATTGTTTGCCTCGTTGTCACCTTCCCCTCAGCTAACAATGATCCTCTACATTTCCTTGATCATCGTCCGCTTTGATCTGTCATTTTTACATCTTACCCTTCCATATCTCTAGATCCCCTCTCCCCTGACTCTCAGTCTAAAGAAAGGTCTCGATCCGAAACGTCACCCATTCCTTCTCTTCATAGATGCTGCCTGTCCCGCTGAGTTACTTCAGCATTTTGTGTCTGTCTTTGGTTCTGCTGTTAGCTCAGCCACCAATAACATGACCTCAGTGTATCTCCCTCCATTGATGCTGCCTGACCAGCTGAGTACTTTCAGCATTCTCTTTTATCTCTGAATTCCTGGCAAGTGATGGGCCAAATGTTTCTAAACGTTTCTTAAACGTTGCGATAGCACCTGTCTACAAAAAGACTACAAAAAGTGGTAAACACTGCCCAGTCCATCATCGGCTCTGACCTCCCTTCCATCAAGGGGATCTATCGCAGTCGCTGCCTAAAAAAGGCTGGCAACATCATCAAGGACCCACACCATCCGGGCCATACACTCATCTCCCCACTACCTTCAGGTGGAAAGTACAGGAGCCTGAAGACTGCAACAACCAGGTTCAGGAATAGCTACTTCCCCACAGCCATCAGGCTCGGCTCGGACAAAACTCTGAACATTAATAACCAATAATCTGTTTATTTGCACTTTATCACTTTATTTGCACTTTACCCCCCTCCTCACCTGTATCCACCTATCATTTGTTGTTGTATAACTTCTTGTATAACTTTCTCCCCCCCCAGTACAATCAGTCTGAAGAAGTCTCCTGACCCGAAACATTGCCTGTCCACGCCCTCCAGAGACATTGCCTGACTCGCTGAGTTGCTCCAGCACTTTGTGTATTTTTTGCTGCAAACCAGCACCTGCAGTTCCTTGTGTCTGTCAAATTACATCTCTGCTACAAATCGAATGCCCCAACAAGCCCTGGTCTCCTGTTACCTACTCCCCAGAAAGGATATAATTAAAAGGAACTGCGGATGCTGGTTTATACCAAAGATTGATACAAATTGTTGGCGTAACTCAGCGGGTCAGGGAACATCTCTGGAGAAATTGGATAGATGAAGTTTCAGGTCAGGACACTTCACGTGACAGCTGCCTGTCGGAGTTTGTACGTTCTCCCCGTGACCTGCGTGGGCTTTCTCCAGGATCTCCGGTTTCCTCCCACATTCCAAAGACAGTAAGGTTTGTTTATAATTGGTTTGTTATAAATGTAAATTGTCCCTAGCGTGTAGGATAGTGTTGGTGTGTGAGGATGGCTAGTTGGCACGGAATCTGTGGGCCGAAGGGCCTGTTGCCGTGCTTTATCTCTAAACTAAACTAAACTAAACTTCTTCAGACTAATTCTCTTAGTCCTGACCTGAAATGTCACTTATCCATTCTCTCAGGAGATGCTGCCTGACCCGCTGAGTTACTCCAGCATTTTGTGTCTTTCCTCATAAATGATGTTGATCTATAGCCAAGAGACCAGTCCCACACCAAACTGAACCATTCCCACTCCGAACTGACTGTTCCTCCTTTATTCACCCCCAATCACCCACACCTGGCCTTTGATCTGGAAGTTCTATATTCCTTGGTATCCAAGGTGATCCAAGATGGCGCCCTACGCGGGCGAGTCTTTGTGAGCTAGCCACAGAAGTAGATCGCTCCATTCTTTTACAGCTCCACTCCGACAGTTATCATGTACATTGTGGATGGTTCGATTGTAATCATGTACAGTCTTTGCGCTGACTGGTTAGCAAGCAACAAAACCTCGGCACATGTGACAAAATACTAAGCTAAACAAAGCAATATAGGTCGTAACAAGTTAGCAACCACATACTGTAGGCCTGCAACATTGGCCGAGTAAGTTCTACAATCGAGCAGTGGTGTGGCAGGCAGGACACATGCCGATTCCAAGGTCACCCCATTATAAAAGCCGCAACTAAACTCACAGTCAGCGGACTGAGCTGGAAATGCGATGGAGTTGCGCGGGGGGGCCAGATGGAAATGCGTTTGGGAGTGTAATGCAGGGGAAACACTAGGAGCACGCACTCCACAGGTGGGCACATGCGTGTACACACACACACACTCTCTCACATACACACATGCACGCACACACACTCACACATACACACTCACACATACACACACACACTCACATACACACATGCACGCACACACACTCACACATACACACATGCAAGCACTCGCACACACACACACACACACACACATACACTCACACATACACACACGCACTCTCACATTTGCATACGCACACTCTCACATACACATGCACACACACTGTCACATGTCTGAAGAAGGGTTTCGGCCCGAAACGTCGCCTAGTTCCTTCGCTCCATAGATGCTGCTGCACCCGCTGAGTTTCCCCAGCAATTCTGTGTACCCTCACATATACACACATGCACGCACATACATACATGCACTCATAACTCACATACACACGCGTTTGCACTCGCACACACACACATATACACACTCACACATACACACACACACTCACATACGCATATACGCATTCTCACATACACACGCACACTGTCACATATACACACACACATATACATGCACACTCTCAAATACACACTCTCACATACACACACTCGCGCACACACGCACGCACACTCTCACATACACGCATGCACGACGCACACGCATACACACACACTCTCATGCACACACACTCACGCACGCATGTACACGCACACACACACATACTCTCACATACACGCATGCATGACGCACGCCCATACACACTCTCATGCACACACACAGACACACATGTGGGCACACACACTCACTCACACACGCACGCATGTGCGCGCACACACACACAACAAATGCCAGGTGCTCCTTTATGCATGCATGGTCAATGAACCACTTTGTGTAGCGAGTGTAAGATGGGTCTAAGATTGGGTTAAGATCGAGGAGAGCAGACTACACTGGACTGCAGAAATATTAGTTGTCTGAAGGTTTCTTTCAGAAGGTGTTTGTAGTGATCACTGCCAGCAGTGAGTTATGAAGAGGGCAACACTTCACCACCTTTCTAGTTGCGCGGGATGGGATGGTGGGAGGAGGTCGCTTAAGGTCCAACCCACATCAGCTTCCACTGTGGAAAGACCCATGTCGTAGATGGGCACAAAATGCAGGAGTAACTCGACGGGCCAGGCAGCATCTCTGGAGGGAAGGAATGGGTGAGAGACGTTTCGGGTCAAGACCTTCCTTCAACAACAGTCCATGTTGTCGTTGCCCTAGGGGACAGGGATGTCCGCCCAAGTCGCTTCCCTGTACGACTCAAGTCTCACGGAGCTTGGCTTTGAAGAAGAAGGATCTGAAGGGTGTACAAAATCACGAGAGGAATAAGTTGGGTTGAAGGGCCCGTTTCCACACTGTATCACTCTATGCCTCTATGACCCTGAGAACGTCACCTATTCCTTCTCTCCAGAGATGCTGCCTGTCCCGGTGAATTACTCCGGCTGTTTTGGTGTCCGGCTTAGCTTCGGAAACCAGCCCCTTTGCAGCTACAGGATGCATGCGATCCTTTCTACGAGAGCGGCTGGGAGACGCCATGCACGGTCTCAAGAGCGCTGGCGCGGGGGTAGTGACGGCGACTGCGTTCCTGCTTGGCTTTCCGCAGTGGATGCGAGAGAGCTGGCGTGGCATGCGGGCATGCACGTGCAGGGGAGGGGGTGGGAGGGCTCTCCGGCCTCACCTGGGCTGGTCTCGGTGACGGTGACGTTGCTGGTGACCGACTGGAAGAGGGCGGAGAACACCCTGACTTTGTACACGGTGCCGGGCGTCAGGCCCAGGATCCGGGCAGAGTTCTGGCCGACCTTCACCTGCTCCCGTTTCACCGTGCCGTTACCTGTCAAACACGTGCGTGAAGGAGACAAGAGATTCCGGTCAACTCCTCGGAGGGTGCCCCCTGGTGGACAGGTGGTGGTGGGAGGCTATGACCCAGCGCCTCCTGTTCCCCCCTTCTCCTGGGTAGTAGGGCAGGTGGGAGAAGGGAGACTCCACTCTTCCCCCACAACGAGAAGCCACTGCCCACAACCCAGACATTTGCTCCCCCCTACACTCGCCTCACATTCGCCCATTTTATCACCACTCTCCGGCCCTTCCAGAAACTTTAGCTCGAGAGCAGTGCTTCTAAGTTTCTAAGGTTAAAGTTTAATGTGGTGAACAATCCTAATTCCCTTGTCTCCACCACCATTAGTGAGGGTTTGGATCCAATGGGTTTGGATCCTTCAGGCAATGGAGCGATAAGGCACCATCCAATTATGGGTACGATATAGGGCGACACAGTGGCTCAGGGGTAGAGTTGCTGCCTTACAGTGTCAGAGACCCGGGTTCGATCCTGACTACGGGCGCTATCTGTTTCTATGTTCTCCCCGTGACAGTGTGGGTTTTCCCCGGGTGCTCTGGTCTCATCCCGCACTCCAAAGATATACAGGTTTGGAGGTTAATTGGCCTAGGTGAGGCTTGTAAATTGTCCCTCGTGTGTAAGGTCGTGCTAGTGTACAGGGATCACTGGTTGGACTTGGTGGGCCGAAGGGCCTGTTTCTGCACTGTAAGGGCTTTGTATAGGCCGATCCCGTGTGACACATGTATTGGAGTCTTGGCTGCCAAACACCTGAGCTTCATCTCTGATCATGTCTGGTGGCCTCCATTGCTGACTTTCCCCAGGAGAGGCCCCTCCAGGACGGAATGGGCCACTTGGGGGATGGACATTGTGCTGTTGGCCGAGTCAATTGACCCAAAGAGTGAGCACAATCTGTTGAATAATGAAAGGCCTGGATAGAGTGGATGTGGAGAGGATGTTACCACGTGGGAGAGTCTAGGACCAGACGTCTTTGCCTCAGAATAAAAGGACGTTCCTTTAGGAAGGAGATGAGGAAGCATTTCTTCAGCAGAGTTTGGTAATCTGTGGAATTCATTGCCACAGAAGGCTGTGGAGGCCAAGTCAGTGGATATTTTTAAGGCACAGATAGATAGATTGTTGAGTAGTATGGGTGTCAGGGGAGAAGGTGGGGAAATGGGGTTGAGAGGGAGAGATAGATCAGCCTTGATTGAACAGCGGAGCAGACTTGATGGGCCGAATGGCCTAATTCTGCTCCTATCACAAATTAACTTATGAAGACGCCAGTGTTGTAAACCCTGGTCCAGAGCCCACCAGGTCTTCCAACGGTTGAAGTGATGCCGTGCCTGGCATTTCCCGAGACCCCTCTCCGCATCTTCTCTACAATGGCCCAGTGTCTCCACACCTCCATCAGCGCTCTCTCCCAGTTCCAATCCCGTCTCCTCCGTAAGTCCCTGAAGCTCTCCTTCCTCTCTACCCATACTTCAAGAGGGGGTCTCCATGGCTCCGAGCCCAGCTCACCACCACGGGACCTAGATCCTTGGTTCTTTGATTTTTTTGACTTGGGACTTTGAGCCGACTTGCACCCTCTTCTCCCCTCAACCATCGGGCCAAGGTTGTCGAAATGTGAAAACGCACACCTGCAGATTCAGGGGGAAGTTCCTTCCCAGAACCATCCGTTATGGTTATCAGACCATCCTACTGCAAACAGAGAGCAGTCCTGACCTCCCATCTACCTCATCGGGGACTCTCGGACTATCTTTGATCGAACTTTGCTGTTTTCACCTTGCACTAAGTATTATAGACAATAGACAATAGGTGCAGGGGTAGACTATTCGGCCCTTCGAGCCAGCACCGCCATTCAATGTGATCATGGCCGATCATCCCCAATCAGTACCCCGTTCCTGCCTCCTCCCCATATCCCCTGACTCCTCTATCTTTAAGAGCCCTTTCTAGCTCTCTCTTGAAAGTATCCAGAGAACCGGCCTCCACCGCCCTCTGAGGCAGAGAATTCCACAGACTCACTACTCTCTGTGTGAAAAAGATGTATCTGTGGACTGCGGGTGGCTCGATTGTAATTATGTATTGTCTTTCCGCTGGTAGGAGAGCGCGCAACATAAGCTTTTCACTATACCTCCGTACACGTGACAGTACACTAAACTGACGAGCCGAGACTACTGGCGTTGGGTCCCCCCCCCTGCCATGTTGAATGTCCCGTCTAGAACAATGGCCCCGTGCATGCAGAGCATAGAGCGGGTGCTTACTGTGTATGAATTCAACCGTAAACTCAGCCAAGTCGATGGGGAAGGTGTGAGTCCAGGTGACATTGATGGAGTCATTGCCCGCTGATGTGGTTAGGTTCGATATCCTACCGGGAGCTTCCACTAAACGGGCAGCAGAAAGAGAGAGTTAGTACGGAGCAGAGCGGAGGTCAGGTTTCCATAGGCAGGGAGCAGTCACTGCTGGGGTTCATGGACAACATTACACTTGGACGTCACCTGGGCCGGCCTGGCGACACACAACACTGCATTCGCCTGCAATCCAACCACACCTGGCACGGTTACACCCTTCTTTCAGTTCAGAGGCACTGAGCGGAAACAGACCCGCCGCGTCCGCGCCGACCAGCGATCCCCGCACACTGGCACCGTCCTGCACACGCGCGGGACAATTCACGCTTACACCGAGCCGATTAACCTACAAGCCCGTACGTCTTTGTGTTTGTGGGAGGAGACCGAAGATCTCAGAGAAAAGCCGCGCCGGTCACGGGGAGAGCGTACGAACTCCGTGCAGACAGCGCCCGTAGTTAGGATCGAGCCCGGGTCTCTGGCGCTGTAAAGCAGTAGCTTTACTGCTGTGCCACCGTGCCACCGTGCCACCGTGCCACCTGGCGCCATCCAACACTCCGGCGTTGTGGGCGGCACGGTTCCGCAGCGGTAGAGACCCGGGTTCCATCCTGACTACGGGCGCTGCTTGTAGGGAGTTTGTACGTTCTCCCTGTGACCGCGTGGGTTTTCTCCGGATGCTCCGGTTTCTTCCCTCATGCCAAAGACGTACAAATGTGTATGTTCATTGGCATCTGCAAATTGTCCATAGTGTGTGTGGGATAGAACTAGTGTAAGGGAATGATCGCTGGGCGGCGCAGACTCAGTGGGCCGAAGAGCCTGTTTCCGCACTGTATCTCTAAACTAATCCTCACCGCCAGGGTCAAGGGTATTCACTGAAGCAAAGACCAGGTCAGGACATTCGGCCCATTCTAAGTCTGCCATCTCTCCTCACTGTACCTCGGTACGCATGAGAATAAACGGAACTACAAACTGTTGCAGCAACTATCAAATTAGCCCCACTCCTCTGCACTTCCTCCCAGAGTTTTGCAAACTTTTCCTCTTCAAGTTACTTACTTTCTGAATTCCATTTGGAAAGTCAAATTTTAATTGAATAGAATTTAATACATTTTAATCACCTAGTATGTATACAGACAAGGAATCTGCCCGGGGAAATAAATAAATAAATAAATAAATGGGGGGTGAAAAATGTTGATTCTGGTTCCATCCCCTTTCTAGGCAGGGCTCCAAATATATCCACAAAAGCTCACTGAAAATCACTTCCGGTTATTTTGATAATTGACCACAATTTGCCACCATACGAGCAACTTTTGCCACCTACCAGTTGGAATCGTTTATTCCCCACTTACTTTCTCAGTTTAGGCATCGACAGGAGGCGCTGTCTCAAAATGGCCGCCGACGCGGTCAAGGACCCCCGCCGCACCGGCCACGCTCTCATTTCCCCCTCTGCCATCGGGACGGAGGTACAGGATCCGGGAAACTGTAACGTCCAGGTTCAGGAGTAGCCTCTTCCCCAACAACCATCGGGCTCCTGAACACCACAAACTGCGACTAACTTCCGAACAAACAAACTGCCTTGATTGCACTTGGAACTTTGGGCTTAGCTTTGTATATTTGCACAATATTGTATTTTTTATTAAATTGAAGTTTAAAAAAAAACGTTTGTTAATTATATTATCTGCTCCATCCAATGCTGCTGCAAGTTAGGAATTTCATTGTTCCCTTTCGGTACATGTGACGATAGAACACTCTTGACTCTTGAGAGTCCAACGTTAACTTTCAATACTCCCTGCGTAGGACACGGTGCCAAAGAAATCAATTCCAGCTACTTTGGTCTCGCCCCTGTAACGGTGCCATGTTAGTAAATCACATTGATACACAAGAGCCTGCAGATGCCGCAATCGTGAGACAAAAACGAACTGCTGGGAAGATCTCAGCATATCAGGAGGCATCTGTGGAAAAAAGGGATGTTCAATGTTTCAGGATGGCCCAGCTACAGGATGTGGACCAGAAATATTCGACCAATCTTTTGCCTCCACAGATGCTGCCTGACCAGCAGAGTTCCTCCAGTAACTGTTTTTTTGGCCAGTAAATCACATTTGTGTCCTGCCCAATGCCTCGTTGTCCTTGCAACTTGTGCGGTTGTCCAGAGCTGGTTGCAAGTTAATCAAAACAAATAATAATGTCCCGAATTCATAAAAAATGCAAATGACCATTTGATACCGAATACATTCTCTTGTATCAACACCATCTTAACTTGGCTTAAACCTTTGGACTCAACAAAGAGAGTATTTTGGATCAGATTTGGAATAGGTAGACGGCACGGTGGCAGAGTTGCTGCCTAACAGTTCTAGAGACCCGGGTTCGATCCTGACTACGGATGCTGTCTATTGGGAGTTTGCATGTCCTCTCCGAGAACAGATGGGTTTTTCCCGGGAGCTCCGGTTTCCTCCCACAGTCCAAAGACGTGCAGGTTTAGGTTTATTTGGATTTGGTAAAAAAATTGTAAATTGTCTGTGGGATGGTGTGCTCGTGTGCGGGGATCACTGGTCGGCGTGGACGCGGACGCGGTGGGCTGATGGGCCTGCTTCCTCACTGTATGTCTAAACTAAACTAGCAGTTTCTCACACACCCACCCGGAGGATTACATTCTTTATGTTCAGAGATAATTGCCCCAAAATGAGGAGATAGTTTAGTGGCTGCCATAATTTTGATAAATTATCAAAAATAATCTATTTAATTCTGATCACGATACAAAACCGTGGTGACACACCCACCACCATCGTACAAAATCACCAAATTATCTTGACACTAAATTTCCAAACAACTAAGTTACAATCCTTACAAATATACTAAATAACTACGACACAACGATGTCCCTCTCTAACACACCCGGGCGCGGACGTAACCCCAGTAAAGGGGCGAGTATTTGGGTTGGGCAAAGCCCTCTTCCGCCTGGCCCCGTGACTTGTGGATGGCCAGCTTGGCCAGGCCTAGGACCAACCCAACCAGGACATCTTCGGCCCTGCCCACTCCCTAGATCCCGTCACCAGTCCTTCGGTCGCTGACAGCTCCCCCTACGGGCCCCAGGTGGAGTGGCGGTGCTCCTTGCCCTCCAGACCTTGGCTACAAGGGATGCTACCACATTGCTCCTGGTGGTGAGGGGGCTTCATGTTTCTGTACTTCCTGCTCGGTGGTAGCAACGAGAAGAGAGCATGATCCAGATGGTGGAGATCCCAGATGATGCTGCCTTCTGGAGGCAGCACCTCATGTAGATGGTTAGTTTAGTTTAGGCGTGCAGCGTGGAAACAGACCCTCCTGCCCACCGAGCCCACGCCAACCTGCGATCCCCGCACACTAACACTATCCTACACACGGGCGACAATTTACAATTTTACCAAAGCCAATTAACCTATAAAACCTGTACGTCTTTGGAGTGCGGGAGGAAACCGGAGCACCCGGAGGAAACCCATGCGGTCACGGGAAGAATGTACAAACTCCATACATTCCTAGGTTGCTCCTAGGCCTGGCCAAGCTGGCCACCCACGAGTCACGGCGACAGAACCTGTGTCTCTGGTGCTGTAAGGCAGCAACTCTACCGCTGCGCCATCGTGCCGCCCATTGACGGTTTAGATGGAGGGGAGGCCTCCACACATGAAGGACTGGGCCGAGTGACTGTTTTAGGCTCCCCGTGGATGTAAGGCTTAAAAGTACCAGCAAAGATTGGATACCATATACACGAGTGGCGGTGACGGCTGGCTGGGCGAACTCGGTGATGGTGGTGACCGGGGGCGCGGCACTGGTGGTGGTGGTGGTGGTGGCGTCTGTTATGATGCTGGGTTCGTCAGGGACGGTTGGGACGGGAACGTATCTTGAGACGACTGAGAGGAAGGGAAAAAAAAAGAGAAACAGCTGAATTGAACCACCCGCAACCTGGCTGGAGTGAACATCCCCACCCGACCCTTCCTGTCCTGGGCATGCACTGATGGCTCCTGACAACCCTGTGGAGGCCTGGACACAGTGCCTGCGAGCCAGTTACTAGAAGTAACTAAAATGAAGAGAGGTTAACATGTGACAGGCCAGGATAGAGTGTTTGTGGAGAGGATGCTTCCACTAGTGGGAGAGTCAAGGACCAGAAGTCACAGCCTCAGAATAAAAGGACTCTCCTTTTTGGAAGGAGATGAGGAGGAATTTCTTTAGTCAGAGGGTGGTGAATCTGTGGATTTTTTTTTGCCACGGAAAGCAATGGAGGCCAAGTCTGTGGATATTTTTAAGACAGAGATAGGTAAATTAGTACGGGTGTCAGGGGTTATGGGGAGAAGGCAGGGGAATGGGATTGAGAGAGATAGATGGATCAGCCATGAGTTATGACATTACGACGTTTGCTGGCCGTTTTTGTGATTCGTTATTATTTATCTGATACATTGGAGCTCCGCTCGGGCAGTGAGTCTGAAATTTAGTTGTATGTATTTACAATGACAATAGTGTATTATTATTACTATTATTATGAGTAGACTGAATTCTGCTCCTATCATTTATGAATGTATGAACATCCAGTGGTCTTGTCTCGTGATAGAGGCTTCATGGGGGGGGGGAACAGAATGTTATCCAGTCCAATATCTAGCTGTTGAGAGCCATCATGGCATCACCACACGGCATGCAAGAGGCATGCCTATAATCACAGGCCGGGATTTTTATCGAGGGAAATCATCCTTTCTGAAGCTCTGCACAGGCTGAATGAAAATAGTTGTTAGCACAACTTGAATTCCCTTAACAGTACAAGTCATTTTCTTCACCGAGCAGAAGCATATCACTTGCAAAATAATGTCACGATTCAAAAATCACATTCTTTTTTTTTGGACAAAATTGTCACCGGATTTGACCAAATGATATGACTGAATGACTTGGACTTTTTTGTCTTTATTATAAAATCCAGTTAAATTTAAAGAACGCATTCTGTTGGAGATTTCAATCAATGCCTGGCATTGGGGCGGCTTGGTGAAAGGATGCGCGGGTCCCTTTAACTGGCGATACGTCGGTTCGATCCCTTTTACAACTCGGTTCGTTCTTTTCGCAAAGAGCCGCACTTTGGTCACGAGTGGCGTCGTGACTGGGTTTACAAGCGGCGATCATGCTGATGGAGGCCGTACATGAATGAGAGGAGATGCAGGGAGAGAGTGCCGTGGCTGCCTCCAGGGCCAAGCGTTTGTATCAAAGGGTTGGCATCATGCCCAGGTCAAGCACTGCCATGCGCTGGCCCAAACCTCCAACATGCCCCACCCTCTCTCTCTTCACCATTGCATTGGATAGCGTGCAGCCACCTCCTGTGTTTCTGAGAAGACTTAGAGCTCATGTAGACATGCATACCCTCTTTATGCAAACATCCATTAGAAGAAGAGTCTCGTCCAGAAACATCACCTGTTCCTTTTACCCAGAGATACTGCCTGATCCACTTGGTTACTCCAGCATTTTGTGCCCATCTTCCACATGAGCACGTCAACATGTACACATGCACGCACACAAACACACATCCTCATCCACATACACAAATGCACACACACACATCCACGCGCACACACACACGCACACACACAAGTGCATACATACACATGTGCACACACACATGCACGCGCACACACGCGCACACGCACACACACGCACGCACACACAGACACACACACTCGTACCACAAGAACATTGGGAAGTAACTGAGTGAGGTGATGAACACTGTGGTATACAGTGTAGTCACAATTATAACGCTCCGTAGGAATGAAGGACTGGTCTCTCACTTGTAGAGAGAATTTGGATTGGATTAATTGGGCTGATGGGAATTCATGGTTATTGAGAGACCCAATGTGATTTCCACTGGAGTAGAGAACGCTGAAGTGAGAAGTGGCCAGACCAAAGACCAGTTCCCATTTTCTCCGCAATGGGAAAAGTAAATCAGACCTGGTTTCATTTTGTGGGAGTCCTCACATTCCTTTGCAAAGATCACAAAGATAGAAATGACATCTAACTAGACGCATAGTCCAGATTTCGCACTCCTGCTCAAAAAACCGTCTGCTTGAATGGGATTGTAAATTTACAGCAGTGTGTCGGTATTCTCTAGTGCTGTAGAATCACAGACATTCATGTCAGCTCATACGGACTTTCAGTGTAGCTGGATAGTCAATGCTGGGACAGTCAGCTCTGTGAGTTTAGTTTTGTTCAGTTTAGTGTCACGTGTACTGATGTACAGGAAAAGCCTTTGTTGCGTGCTCAAAATTGTATAGATGAGAAGTGATCTTATAGAGGTGCATAAAATCATGAGAGGAATAGATCGGGTAGAGTCACTTGCCCAGAGTTGGACCGGAGGACATAGGTTTGTGATGGGGAAGAGATTTAATAGGAATCTGAGGGGTAACTTTTTCACACCACGGGTGGTGGGTGTACGGAACAAGCTGCCAGAGGACGTAGTTGATGCTGGGACTATCGCAACGTTTAAGAAACATTTAGAACAGGTACATGGATAGAACAGGTTTTGAGGGTTATGGGCCAAACGCGGGCAGGTGGGACTAGTGTAGCTGGGGCATGTTGGCCGGTGTGGGCGAGTTGGGCCGAAGGGCCTGTTTCCACGCTGTGTGACTCCGTGACTCCACGATTACATTCGAGCCGTCCACAGTGTACAGATACAATGTTATTCACTTAGTTAGTACTGGGGCATCAATCCTGTTATTCACAAGTCAATATTGGGGAACACTCAGTCCTACTACAGGTTGTCAATACTGGAAGATTTAGTGTTGTACACATCCAGCCAACATCGGGCATTTGGTGCTGATACACTCTGACTCAATAGTGGAGACTCCGTTCTGAAGCACACCATCAATACTGGGCTAAGACTGAGTGTTATTACACACTCGGTCAGTATTGGACATGAAGTGCTATCCTTGCGGTCAATAGAGAGGCAGTCAGTGCTGTGCTGTTACACACCCAGTCAATAGTGGGTTAATTCAGAGTTATAACCCTCAGTCATCACTGCCGAAGGAGGCATTTTATCGGGAAGCATCGCGGCACGGTTTGGGAACCGCTCCACCCATAACTGCAAGAAATTGCAGAGAATTGTGGACGCAGCCCAGACCATCACACATAGAAAATAGGTGCAGGAGTAGGCCATTCGGCCCTTCGAGCCTGCACCGCCATTCAATATGATCATGGCTGATCATCCAACTAAGTATCCTGTACCTGCCTTCTCTCCATACCCCCTGATCCCTTTAGCCACAAGGGCCACATCTAACTCCCTCTTAAATATAGCCAACGAACTGGCCTCAACCACTCAGATTCATGTTCCCGATGTTGGTGGAGTCCAGAACCAGGGGCCACAGTTTGAGAATATGAAGTAAGCCATTTAGAACGGAGACGATGAAACACTTTTTCTCACAGAGAGTGGTGAGTGTGGAATTTTCTGCCTCAGAAGGCGGTGGAGGCAGGTTCTCTGGATGCTTTCAAGAGAGAGCTAGATAGGGCTCTTAAAAATAGCGGAGTCAGGGGATATGGGGAGAAGGCAGGAACGGGGTACTGATTGGGGATGATCAGCCATGATCACATTGAATGGCGGTGCTGGCTCGAAGGGCCAAATGGCCTACTCCAGCACCTATTGTCTATTGTCTAAAACCTATGTGGTGTATTTGGAGCGTGGGAGGAAACCAGAGCACCCGGAGAAAACTCACGCACGGGCAGAACGTATGAACTCCATACAGACATCACCCGCAGTCAGGGTCAAACCCGGGTCACTGGCACTGTGAGGCAGCAACTCTACCCTCTGTGCCATTGTGCAACCAAGTCTTTGATTAATTGGATAGTTATATGGATGGGAAAGGAATGGAGGGTTATGGTCTGAGCGCAGGTATATGGGACTAGGGGAGATTATGTGTTCGGCATGGACTAGAGGGGTCGAGATGGCCTGTTTCCGTGCTGTAATTGTTATATGGTTTATATGGTTAATGCTGCCTTTGACTTCAGAACAAGCAGGTTGTGGTCCATAGAAGTGATGATGGTCGGAACTATTAGTCAATAGTCTCATGGGATTGAGCAGTCAAAATGGACCTGGTCACAATGTCCCAATGCTACAGGCTGTGTGCTACAGCATTACTTTCCCGTTTCCTGTAGATCAGGGTTGAAGGAAGCACAATATTTTGACTCCACGTCTGCACGTCGGAGCTGGAGATTCTGACTCTGCAGCGGTCTTGCTGAGATGCCGCGCATGTAACTGCGCTCTGTCATACGATGCAAGTGTCCAACTCAAGGGGTGAATGATCCAGCAAAACCAAACAGCAAAGGTATACCAGAGACCCAGAGTAGACACAAACAACTGGAATAACTCAGCAGGTCAGACGGCATCTCTGGAGAAAAAGAATAGGTGACATTTCGGGTCGAGACTCTCCTTCAGACTGAAGAAAAGGAATAGATGATGTTTCGGGTCGAGACCCTTCTTCAGTCTGAAGAAGGGTCTTGACCCGAAACTTTACCTATTCCTTTTCTCCACAGATGCCGCCTGTCCCGCTGAGTTACTCCAGCTTTTTGTGTCTATCTTCAGTTTATACCAGCGTCTACAGTTCCTTCCCACACCTATGGGGTCCTAGGGAAATTGACAAGAAGTGAATTCCAATCAAGGTTTTCAATCATCTGACGACTTGAATCTGGAAAATGTAGAAACAAGGAACTGCAGATGCTGGTTTACCGAGGAAAGACACAAAATGCCGGAGTAACTGAGTGGGACATTGCAGAACATGGACAGGTGACGTATCGGGTCAGAATCCTTCCTCAGACTCAGTCTAAAGTCTGATGAAGGCTCCCAACCCGAAATATCACCTACCATGTTCTCCAGGGATACTGCCTGACCCGTTGAGTTACTCCTGCATTTCGTGCCTTTTGTTGAATCTCGAACATATTTAAAATGTATTTTCTTGTCATTGCACATAGGTGCAACGAGATTTGTTATGCAGCTTCCATCCGATCATCATAACTTAAACAACTAATAAAATTTAGATTTAGATACCCCGAGAAATATGATTTATAAAAAATGAACAGTAAAACAGTCTAAAGTGCAAATGTGTCTGTGCCGGGTCGATGTGCGACGTGACCATCCGAGGGAGACAGTTCATGGGAATGAAGCTGTTCCTGAGTCTGGAGGTGCGGGCGTAGAAGGCCTTGTAACGTCTGCCGGAAGGTAGGAGTTCGAACAGACTATTACAAGGGTGTGAGGAGTCTTTGTGGATGCTGACGGCCTTCCTGAGGCACCGTGTGTGGTAGATAGTCAGTATCTAAATGATATGCTCCCCGTTTCCCATTATAATATCCCTCACCTCGATGTATACGTACACAAGTGCACATCACACAGGCACACACACTCGCGCACACACACACACACACACACACACACACACACACACACACACACACACACACACACACACACACACACACACACACACACACACTCACACACACACACACACACACACTCGCACACACACACACACACACACACACACACACACACACACACACTCACACACACACACACACACACACACACACACACTCACACACACACACACACACACACACACACACTCACACACACACACACACACACTCACACACACACACTCACACACACACACACACACACACACACACACACACACACACACACACACACACACACACACACACTCACACACACACACACAAAGTCCACCTCAGGGAACATGTATAACCGCAGAATTATGGCACATGGACAAATTTCTCGGAGTCCCAGTCCCATAATAAAAATGCAACCCAAATAGAAATTGTCCACCCCCATGCCTTGCAAACCTATCTGAGCTACGCGAAGCGCAAGTCGATATACCGGAGATCGTTCGGAATATTGAGCCAATATGAAAATGCGTGAAAATGATGATCCAGCCACAAACACGGGTGCAGGTAAAAAATGAAGAATATGGTGTCGATGTGCATTCAAGAGCGTAAATGCTGGGTTGAATCGTAAGGCACGCACTGGCTCTGGAGAGTCACAGTCAGTGTGGCCTGGTTATAATATATACTGTGCAGACAACTCCCTTTATTGTACTTTAATATCTCACTGCTTAATACTCTGTACGACAGACACCAAATCCCCTCTTGCAAATGTGCCTCACCAGAGGTCCCGGACACAATGCAAAAAGACAAAGGCTTGCCCACCGTAAATAAAATTGGCAACAGTATATATTATAGAAGAATCGCAGATACTCAGCAGGGAGTTGAAGGCTCTAATCTAATCTCTGGCCTCAGGTAATGTTGATAGCAACAACAGCATCAGAGATTTGCTGTTCGGATTTCTGATCCTCAACCCCTCTCAGATTAGAGCCTTTGAACCCCTGGATTCCAGTACCTGCTTCTCTAGTCATTCATGCTTAATGGTGGTCTGCAAGCAAGGCCTCTCTCCTCCCGTTCCCTCCCATCCCCTTTACCTCCATCTGTAATTGCAATCTCAGCGGTAGGGGTGACTTCGAAGAGAAAGGCAAAGAGGAAGGAAGAAGGGAAAGAAACAAGATACCAGATTAAAATAAAGATTAACAGTCAATAGACAATAGACAATAGACAATAAGTGCAGGAGTAGGCCATTCAGCCCTTCGAGCCAGCACCGCCATTCAATGTGGTCATGGCTGATCATCGCCAATCAGTTCCTGCCTTCTCCTCATATTCCCTGACTCCGCTATCTTTAAGAGCCCTATCTAGCTCTCTCTTGAAAGTTTCCAGAGAACCGGCCTCCACCGCCCTCTGGCAGAGAATTCCACACTCACAACTCTCTGTGTGAAAAAGTGTTTCCTCATCTCTGTTCTAACGGGCTTGCCCCTTATTCTTAGTATAGTTACCCCACGAAGTTAGAGAGTGAAGATTGAATTGCTTTTTCTCAACACCTAATATTCATGGTTGCCTGATTGTGACGTACCCTGATAAGTATAGTAATGGGGCTGTCCCACTGTACGAGCTAATTCAAGAGTTCTCCCGAGTTTCCCCTGATTCGAACTCAGAGAATTACGGGTAATAGCCGCTCGTAGGTACTCAGGGCTCTCGTGACCATTTTTCAACATGTTGAATAATCTTCACGAGTCTTCCCGAGCTTACCGCGTTTCCCGAGTACCTGCCATTAGCGTTACGAGCCGCTAAGAGACGTCCCGAACTCCGACGTACCCGCTACGTACATTCTACGTGCTTACCACGAGCTTGATTTTTTTTTTTAAACACGGGAGAGCTCTTGAATTAGCTCGTACAGTGGGACAGGGCCTTAAGTATTCAGGCCCATGCAGAACACACTGTTAATTCCAAGGTAGACACAAAATGTTGGAGTAACTCAGCGGGACAGGCAGCATCACTGGAGAGAAAGAATGGGTGACGTTTCGGGTCGAGACCCCTCTTCACACAAAACATCACCCATTCCTTCTCTCCAGAGATGCTGCCTGTTACCCCAGCAATTTGTGTCTACCATCGATATAAACCAGCACCTGCAGTTCTTTCCTACACACTGTTAATTCCTGCAGACACCTGGAATGCCGAGTTTAACACAAAGTGCTGGAGGAACTCAGAGGGTGGGAATGGACAGATGATGTTTCAGGTCAGGGCGCTTCTCCAGACTGATTGTCTCTTGTCTAATGACCTCTCCAGAGGATGGGGGGGGGGGGGGCAGATCAGGACATTTCCAGTCTGAAGAAGGGCCTGGCATGAAATATTTAGATGAGTTCAGTTTAATTTAGTTCAGTTTAGTTTATGGTCACATGTACTGAGGTACAGTGAAAAGTGTTTTTTGTTATGATCTATCCAGTCAGCGGAAAGACTAAACATGATTACAATCAAGCCGGCTGCATTGTACAGGTACAGGATAAAGGGAATGACAAAGTCCATTCTCTCCAGAGATGCTGCCCGACCTGCTGAGTTACATGTTTCACTAAGGGACGACAGATGGCACAATGGGCTAAGTGTTCGGCTGGCAACCGGAAGGTAGCTGGTTCGAATCCCGCTTGGAGTGCATACTGTCGTTGTGTCCTTGGGCAAGACACTTCACCCACCTTTGCCTGTGTGTGTGTGGATGTAATTATGTGAAGCACTTTGGGGTCAATGCAAGTTGACTAAAAATGTGCTATATGAATAAAGAAATTTAAATTTAAACATTCCTGTGACAAATGAATCTGTCCCACTTAGCGATTTCTTTAGGCGACTGCTGAAAAAATGTCAACATGCTGAAACATTTTCAACGACAGTGGCGTCAATTTGGGCTGTCGTAGGTTGTTGCCAGGTTAACATAGGTAGGCGACAGGTGATGTAGGTTATTGCCAGCGCTGACTTTGGTGAATTCCATTGTCCTGGTCGCTGGCAGTCGCCTAAAAAAATTGCCAAAGTGGGACAGGCTCGTAATTGTAAACATTCAATTAATATGGCAGTCGGTGTTCTTCAAGATTCTTCGATCCTTTTGTGTCATAATTGTATCTGTCATTATACACAATGGGTATCATCATTTCAATCTTCACATGATATACAGGAAAGCATTGTACACCCTGAAGTATGTTATATCCCAATCGTAATGGCTTGTGGTGTTGGTGCAAGTTGGAGCAATCCTGGAGAATGCACTGGGATTAGGTCATAGGACATAAGGAATAGGAACAGAATTAGGCCATTCGGCCCATCAAGTCTACTCCGCCATTCAATGATGACTGATCTATCTAACCCCATTCTCCTGCCTTCTCCCCATGACCCGTACTAATCAAGGAACATGTAGATGTGCCGTAAATAAACTACTGCAGTGTACATTATTGCATCCCCTTAGGCTGGAGGCAGCCTTCTGGTTCCATCCTATTGAGCAGGAGAGGTCATTAGACAAGAGACAATAAGCAATAGGTGCAGGAGTAGGCCATTTGGCCCTTCGAGCCAGCACCGCCATTCAATGTGATCATGGCTGATTATCATTGGACAAAGTCAGCATGGATTTATGAAAGGTAAATCATGTCTGACGAATCTTATAGAATTTTTCGAGGATGTAACTAGTAGAGTGGATAAGGGAGAACCAGTGGATGTGTGTATCTGGACTTTCAGAAGGCTTTCGACAAGGTCCCATATAAGAGATTAGTATACAAACTTAAAGCACACGGTATTGGGGGTTCAGTATTGATGTGGATAGAGAACTGGCTGGCAGACAGGAAGCAAAGAGTAGGAGTAAACGGGTCCTTTTCACAATGGCAGGCAGTGACTAGTGGGGTACCGCAAGGCTCAGTGCTGGGACCCCAGCTATTTACGATATATATTAATGATTTGGACGAGGGAATTGAATGCAACATCTCCAAGTTTGCGGATGACACGAAGCTGGGGGGCAGTGTTAGCTGTGAGGAGGATGCTAGGAGGCTGCAAGGTGACTTGGATAGGCTGGGTGAGTGGGCAAATGCATGACAGATGCAGTATAATGTGGATAAATGTGAGGTTATCCACTTTGGTGGCAAAAACAGGAAAGTAGACTATTATCTGAATGGTGGCCGATTAGGAAAGGGGGAGATGCAACGAGACCTGGGTGTCATGGTACACCAGTCATTGAAAGTAGGCATGCAGTGCAGGCAGTGAAGAAGGCGAATGGTATGTTAGCATTCATAGCAAAAGGATTTGAGTATAGGAGCAGGGAGGTTCTACTGCAGTTGTACAGGGTCTTGGTGAGACCACACCTGGAGTATTGCGTGCAGTTTTGGTCTCCTAATCTGAGGAAAGACATTCTTGCCATAGAGGGAGTGCAGAGAAGGTTCACCAGACTGATTCCTGGGATGTCAGGACTTTCATATGAAGAAAGACTGGATAGACTCGGTTTGTACTCGCTAGAATTTAGAAGATTGAGGGGGGATCTTATAGAAACTTACAAAATTCTTAAGGGGTTGGACCGGCTAGATGCAGGAAGATTGTTTCCGATGTTGGGGAAGTCCAGAACAAGGGGTCACAGGTTAAGGATAAGGGGGAAATCTTTTAGGACCGAGATGATGAAAACATTTTTCACACAGAGAGTGGTGAATCACTGGAATGCTCTGCCACAGAAGGTAGTTGAGGCCAGTTCGTTGGCTATATTTAAGAGGGAGTTAGATGTGGCCCTTGTGGCTAAAGGGATCAGGGGGTATGGAGAGAAGGCAGGTACGGGATACTGAGTTGGATGATCAGCCATGATCATATTGAATGGCGGTGCAGGCTCGTAGGGCCGAATGGCCTACTCCTGCACCTATTTTCTATGTTTCTACATTTCCATCCCCAATCAGTACCCCGTTCCTGCCTTTTCCCCATGTCCCCTGACTCCGCTATCTTTATGAGCCCTATCCAGCTCTCTCTTGAAAGTATCCAGAGAACCTGCCTCCACCGCCCTCTGAGGCAGACGCCCCTCTGAGGTCCATGTCACCAGTAAGAAAAATGCTCTCTCCTGGCCAGTTGGACACTCAGGCATAGTCCCATGTGTCAACCCAGGGCATCATCCCCTTTGGGGCAAGATTCCCTGCCAACCCGTATTCCCGCAACTCGTATAAAGAATGGGCACTGCTCAAGGACTGTCGGCACAGATGGAGAGAGAGAGAGAGTTGGCGCGGCACTGGGTGGCACGACGGTAGAGTTGTTCGCCCGCTACGGAACATGGAAACAGAGAAAATAGGTGCAAGAGTAGGCCATTCGAACCAAGCCAGCACCGCCATTCAATATGATCATGGATGATCATCCAAAATCAGTACCCCGTTCCTGCTTTCTCCCCACATCCCTTGATTCCGTTAGCCCTAAGAGCTGTATCTAACTCTCTCTTGAAAACCAGGAACCTGCCCAGAAAGATCCGGCGGGCTGCGGCCGGTAGGGGGGATGGTGATCGCAGGTCAGCTCAGACCCGGTGGACCAAAGGGCCCGTTTCCACACTGTGTCACCAGAGTAAAGTCAAGAAAGACATGAACACATAAGGGCAGCCCGGTGGCACAGCGGTAGAGTTGCTGCCTTACAGCGCCAGTGACCCGGGTTTGATCCTGACTGCAGTTGCTGTCTATTTGGAGTTCGTATGCTCTCCCCGTGACCTGCGTGGTTTTCCTCCTACACTCCAAAGACGTACAGGTTTGTAAGTTAATTGGCTTGGGAAAATTGTAAATTATCCCTAGTATGTGTAATGGTAGTGTTAATGTGCGGGGATCGTTGGTTGGCGTGGACTCTGTGGGCCGAAAGGCCTGTTTCCGCACATTATCTCGAAATTAAACTAAACTAAACATTAATAACTCTGAGGCCTGAAACAAGATGTGAGAATATCAGCCATTAGTTGAGGAAGAGACATGGGTCCCACCAAGTTGTTAGGAAGCAAATGACTTCCTTTGGGACAAAGTGGACCAAGATGAGATCCTTGATGGTGAGACCAACTGAAGTATCTTACTAGGGTCACCTCCACTTGCCTCTTTGTTTTCTCGCAGAGAGAGGAGATCAGGGATGTGGGGTGGACAAATGGGGAAGAAATGGAGGTGGTCACAATCCCAAGAGAAAAAAAAGCTGAGATTCTTGGCCCCGAGATTGCGTTGTGGCCCTGAATGAGGAAACATCTCAGAAACCTGAGGTCCACGGCACTGGGAGGACCAGGGGGGAAATTGGAAAGTCAAGACACGACTGATTGTTCCTTTGGTGTTAGAAACAGACCAAACACAGACCAAAGTCCATCAGCAAACTTACCTGAACATCGCAAGTCAACCAGACGTCACCAGTGACACTGAATTGGCCTTGTGCTCACTGTTTAGTTGGGTCACAGAAGTGAGAAAGATATACAATGGCGACTCGGAGTGGGGGGACCACCATGACGAACAATAGACAGTGGAGGACCCGGAGTGGGGGGACTACCGTGACGGGTGGAGAACAGTGGACAATGGGGACCTGGCATTGGGGGACCGCCGCGAGGAGGGGGAGGGGGAGAACAACGGGGGACCTGGCGTGGAGGAGCTTTGTAACTGTGTACGTGCCCTTTATGGGCGACTATTTGCATACCTTGGGTGTGCAAGCAAAGAATTTCACTGTGACTTGTCAACAAAATATTCATTCATGCATTCATTCATTCATAAAGAAGCACATTTTAGACAGCATGCCTTGGCACATTTTGAAACCTGTTTGAACGGACAGATTTATTAGCATCAACAGATCTGGATCTCCAAATGAAAAAGCAGGATGCAAGGGTGGATATAAGCACATCAGATATTTGGATCACAAAGACCTTCCTATTAATGCACGAATAACAATTATACTATATTACCTGTAGAACAAGTGGGATATATAGACGTAACCTGCTATACCTGGTCTGCATTTTAATTCTACCAAGGTACATGTTCAATAAGGTTTTGAGTATGTAAAAAACATAGAAAATAGGTGCAGGAGTAGGCCATTCGGCCCTTTGAGCCAGCACAGCCATTCAATATGGTCATGGCTGATCATCTAAAATCAGTACCCCGTTCCTGTTTTTTCCCCCCATATCCCTTCATTCCTTTAGCCCTAGGAACCAAATCTAACACTTGAAAACATCCAGTGAATTGGCCTCCACTGCCTTCTGTGGCCACAGATTCACAACTTTCTGGATGAAAAAGTTTTTCCTCATCTCAGTCCCAAATGACCTACCCCTTTTTCTTAAACTGTAACCCCTGGTTCTGGACTCCCCCCAACGTCAGGAAACATGTAACACTTTGGAGTAACACTTGGCTCTTTAAACTGAGAATAGATTCCTTACTCTTTTGCCCAGGAAGAGGGCCAAGGAGAAATGCTAACTTTGCAGAATGCCTGAAATAAGAACGGATGTAGTGACCAATTAGTGTTACAGATGTGGTAGGTTAACATCTGGAAACAGCAGACCTTCAATTTGGATTGGTGTTGGTTTCGAACATCTGGATTCAACACACACGTCACTCGAGTTTAAAGCTGAACGTACAGTAGGTTAACCAGTTAATTGCAAGTGTGATCCTAAAACCTGTTGTTCTTATGAGAGAGCATCACAGCAGGAAGGCTGACGATTACGGGTTGGGAAGGGGGCCATGCGCATGCACGGGGTGGAAAGGGGATAAACTGTGCGAGGGTCATTCAAGTGGTGTGTAGGTGGGTAGGTGTAGTGGGAGAGGGGGTGGGGGTGAGGTATTGAGTTGATGGGGCAGAGGTGAGGTTAATGCTCCGTCATTAGGTGTGGGGGGGGGGGGGCACCCATTATCTTTCAGTGCCATCCGCCATGTGATCTTTGCCGTATTCCTCAGTTGCTGACATTTCTCAAAGCCCATTTTGCGGCCATTTTGTCCTGGCACTGCGTTCCTTCCCGCTCCTCATTTGCGGGGCACACAAAATGGCGTAAATGGAACAAAATGGCGTTCGGGCCGAGGAGGAAGTGCGGCGGTAATTTAATCCGAAGGCCCGGTGACGCCAGCTCTCTTACCTTCGTTTTGGAAGTCGGGCGAGTCCAAGACGATGGGCTCTCCGAACCCCTGGCGGGTTTGGGCAAAGACGTAGAACCTGTACTTGGTGTTCGCGTCGACACGTTCCAACTTGTAGGTGGTCTCGTCGGGCGGAAGTCTGGGAATTGTGGAATTGCGCCTTGCCCGGGAGCCAGTTACTAGAAGTAACAAAGAAAGTGAGGTTAACAGTGAAAATCCAGGATAGAGTGGATGTGGAGAGGATGTCTCCACCAGTGGGAGAGTCTAGGACCAGAGGTCGTAGCCTCAGAACTAAAGGATTTTCCTTTAGGAAGTAGATGAGGAGGAATTTCTTTAGTCAGAGGGTGGTGAATCTGTGGGATTCTTTGCAACTGAAGGCTGTGGAGGCCAAGTCAGTAGATATTATTAAGGCAGTGATGGATAGATTCTTGATTAGTATGGGTGTCAGGGATTATGGGGAGAAGGCAGGAGAATGGGGTTAAGAGGGAGAGATAGATCAGCCATGATTGAATGTGGGAGTAGACTTGATGGGCCGAATGACCTATTCCTTATGACCTTGTGACCTCAAAAAGCTGGAGTTACTCAGCGGGACAGGCAGCATCTCCAGGTGATGTTTCCGGTCGAGACCATTCTTCAGACAGAGAGTCAGGGAGGCGGGAGACAAAAAGTATGGGAGAGTAAGGTGTGAAAATTACTGATCAAAGCAGACGATGATCGAGGAAATGTAGAATGGTTCGTTGTTAGCTGAGGGGAGGGTGGCCACGAGGCGTGGAATCAGTCACATTTCAGTCCGATTAACCAGGAGAACAGTGATACTAGTCGGAGGATTAAGGTGGGGGAGGGACAAGAACTTGCATTTCCAATCAGAGTTTCGAAAGGGATGGAGGTAGACCTGACTCACCCGCCCAGAGTGGAAGGAGACGATGGTGAGGGGTGTTTAAACTGTGCACTATTTTTGATACATGCAATCTAACAACATGGAGTCATAGAGAGAGTCGTGGAGTGATACAGCGTGCAAACAGGCATGGAGTGATACAGCGTGAAAATAGGTCCTTCGGCCCAGCTTGCCCACACCGCCCAACATGTCCCAGCTACAGTGTTTAAGAAGGAACTGCAGATGCTGGAAAATCGAAGGTACACAAAAATGCTGGAGAAACTCAGCGGGTGCAGCAGCATCTATGGAGCGAAGGATATTTCCTTCGCTCCATAGATGCTGCTGCACCCGCTGAGTTTCTCCAGCATTTTTGTGTACCTTCGATGTCCCAACTACACTTGTCCCACCTGAGTGTCCCAATATTGACTTGTGCGTAACAGGATTGATGCCCCAGTACTAACTAAGTGAACAACATTGTATCTGTACACTGCGGGGGGCTCGAATGTAATCATAGAGTCATGGAGTCGTAGGGCATAAAACCGGCCCAACTTGCCCACACCGGCCAACATGTCCCAGCTATACTGCCTTAATTTGACAAAAGAAAGCAACTGACAATTTTTGTCAACATTGAGTTATTGCTTGTTTTAGGGTATTTGAGATATGCTCTACACAACGGTGAACAAAAGAAGTCTTCTCTGAGTACAATTTGGAAATATTTATACCAGAGAAATAAGAAATTCCATCACAGAGAGCTGAACGAAAAAGACGTTTTCCTCATTGACAAGAAAACGCCTTTCTGTCAGTTCCTTTTGTCAAAGTAGGGCAGTATACTGGTCCCACCTGACTGTGTTTGGCCCATATACCTTCAAACCTGTCCTCTCCATGCATCTGCCGAACAGCTTCTTAAACATTGGGATAGTCCCTGCCTCAACTACCTCCTCTGGCATCTCGCTCCACACACCCACCACCCTCTGTGTGAAAAAGTGACCCCTCAGGTTCCTGCACCTTAAACCTATGCCCCCCTGGCCCTCGATTCACCTAATCAGGGTGGGCGATCCTGTTCATCTGCCAGATCTGTTCGTCTCAGGATTTTACACAGTTCCTGAATATGCATTTACTTTTTAGAAACATAGAAGCATAGAAAATAGGTGCAGTAGGCCATTCGAACCTGCACCACCATTCAATATGATCATGGCTGATCATCCAACTCAGTATCCTGTACCCGTCTTCTCTCCATACCCCCTGATCCCTTTAGCCACAAGGGCCACATCTGACTCCCTCTTATATATAGCCAATGAACTGGCCTCAACTACTTTCTGTGGCAGGGAATTCCACAGATTCACCACTCTCTGTGTGAATTTTTTTTTTATCATCTCGGTCCGAAAAGACTTCCCCCTTATCCTTAATCTGTGACCCCTTGTTCTGGACTTCCCCAACATCAGGAACAATCTTCCTGCATCTAGCCTGTCCAACCCCTTAAGAATTTTGTACGTTTCTATAAGATCCCCCCCTCAATCTTCTAAATTCTAGCGAGTCCAAGCCGAGTCTATCCAGTCTTTCTTCATATGAAAGTCCCGCCATCCCAGGGATCAGTCTGGCGAACCTTCTCTGTACTCCCTCTATGGCAAGAATGTCTTTCCTCAGATTAGGAGACCAAAACTGTACGCAATACTCCAGGTGTGGTCTCACCAAGGCCCTGTACAACAGTGTGCTGATGTGTGCTGATGATCAAATTGGACAACCTCCGTATACGTACATCGGTGGTAGAGTATGGTGTAGCCCGTGATGATCCCATTAGGCTGGCGGGGGGGAGTCCATTGCAACGTAATCGATTCCAGATCCGGTTGTCGAATCCTGAGGGAATCTGGTTTCCCAGGTACTACGAGAGAAATTGGACAGAAAAGTTAATCACCAGAGACGTGACACTGTGAGCAATCTTGGGCACCATATTTTAATTTAGTTTAAAGATACAGTGCGGAAACAGGCCCTTCGGCCCACCGGGTCCGGGCCGACCAGACATCCCCGCACATTAACACTATCCTACACACACTAGGGACAATTTTTACATTTACCAAGCCAATTAACCTACAAACCTGAGGTGGACAAAAATGTTGGAGAAACTCAGAGGGTGAGGCAGCATCTTTGGAGCGAAGGAAATAGGCAACGTTTCGGGCCGAAACCCTTCTTCAGATAGATCAGGTGTTTAAGAAGGAACTGCAGATGCTGGAAAATCGAAGGTATACAAAAATGCTGGAGAAACTCAGCGGGTGAGGCAGCATCTATGTAGCAAAGGAAATAGGCAACGTTTCAGGACGAAACCCTTCTTCAGATAGATCAGGTGTTTAAGAAGGAACTGCAGATGCTGGAAAATCGAAGGTACACAAAAATGCTGGAGAAACTCAGCGGGTGCAGCAGCATCTATGGAGCGAAGGAAATAGGCAACGTTTCGGGACGAAACGTTGCCTATTTCCTTCGCTCCATAGATGCTGCTGCACCCGCTGAGTTTCTCCGGCATTTTTGTGTACCTTCAGATAGATCAGGTCTGAAGAAGGGTTTCGGCCCGAACCGTTGCCTATTTCCTTCGCTCTATAGATGTTGCCTCACCCGCTGAGTATCTCCAGCATTTTTGTCTACCTTCCATTTTCCAGCATCTGCAGTTCCCTCTTAAACAACCTACAAACCTGTACGTCTTTGGAGTGTGGGAGGAAACCGAAGATCTCGAGAATACCCATGCAGGTCATGGGGAGAACGTACAAACTCCGTACAGACAGCACCCGTAGGCGGGATCGAACCCGTGTCTCCGGCACTGCATTCGCTGTAAGGCAGCAACTCTACCGCTGCACCACCGTGAGGAAGTATGTGCTGGTCTGTGGAGGGTCCAGAGGAGGTTTACGAGACAGATCCGAGGAATGAGTAGGTCAACCTGTGATGAGCGTTTGTCGGCACTGGGCCTGCACTCGCTGGAGTTTAGAAGAATGAGGGGGGAACCTCATTGAAACATAACGAATTGTGAAAGGCTTGGATAGAGTGGATGGGGACAGGATGTTTCCACTAGTGGGAGAGTCTAGGATGAGAGCTCATAGCCTCAGAATCAAAGGACGTTCTTTTAGGAAGGAGATTTATTTCGTCAGAGGGTGGTGAATCTGTGGAATTCTTTGCCACAGAAGGCTGTGCAGGCCAAGTCAGTGGATAATTTTAAGGCAGAGATAGATAGATTTTCGATTAGTACGGGTGTCAGAGGTTATGGGGAGAAGGCAGGAGAATGGGGATAGGAGGGAGAGATAGATCAGCTATAATTGAATGGCGGAGTAGATTTGATGGGCCGAATGCCCTAATTCTACTCCTGTCACTTATGACATGACTTATAACACCCAGAGACAGCTCCAAAAAGAGGGATCTTATTAGTTACCAGCGCAATCAACAAGTTCAAAGTGGCTCTAAACTCTCGTGTTGGATTAAATTGAACGATAAAACGTGGAAGCGTGGACCGAGTCCGCACCGACCATCGAGCGCCCGTTCACACAAGTTCTATGTTATCCCTCTTTCGCATCCACTCGCGACACGCCAGGAACAATTTTACGGAGGCCAATTAACCTACAAACCGGCGAGAGACACGAGATGCTGGGGTAACTCGGCGACACGCGCAGCCTCCCTGGAGAGAACCTACAAGCCTGCATGTCTTCAGGATGTGGGAGGAAACTGGAGCCTCTGAAGTCTACTCTATCTATCTCTTCCTCCTAACCCCATTCTCGTTCCATCTCCTCTTAACCTCTGACACCTGTACAAATCAAGAATCTATCTATCTCAGCCTTAAAAATATCCATTGACTTAGCCTGCACAGCTCCATGTGGCAATGGATTCCACAGATTCACCACCCTCTGACTAAAGGCATTCGGGTTTCGGCCTATTTGGCCTATTTCGTTGCCTATTTCCTTCGCTCCATAGATGCTGCTGCACCCGCTGAGTTTCTACCTTCATTCCTCCTCATCTCCTTTCTAAAGGAAGGGCCTTTAATTCGGAAGCTCTGACCTGCTGGTCTGGATGTTTGGCTGGTAGATCTGCTGCACTAATCAAGATCTATCTTCGGCATCTACCTTTGGTGTGTGCAGTTCCTTCCTGCAGAGAGTAAGAGTTGGTTGGGCTGCCGGGCCGAGTTGCCACCTACCTCCCTCCGTGGTGTTCATGGCAAACACCTCACTCCAGCCGCCGGCACCCCTGCCGTTGACGGCGGCCGCTTGGAACTTGTAGATGCTGTACGGTTGCAGTTCCGATACCACGGCACGCGAACGCCGGCTCTGGGAGTCCATCACCTTCATGCGCGACTTGTACCGGCTGGTCTTCAGCAGGCTACCCTCGTTCCAGTACTGAATCTGTGTACGGGAAGACACCCAGTTAGATTGCCCCCCAACTTTCTCCGATAGGTTGGACCCTGGCCAATATTCACTGGAATTTAGAAGGACGAGAGGGAATCTTATAGAAACATGTAAAATTCTTAAGGGATTGGACAGGGTAGATGCAGGAAATATGTTCCCCATGTTGGGGGAGCCCAGAACCAGGGGTCACAGTGTAAGAATAAGGAGTTGGCCATTTAGGAGTGAAATGAGAAAAAAATGTTTTTCACCCAGGGAGTTGTGAATCTGTGGGATTTCCTGCCTGTGGAGGCTAATTCACTGGATGTTTTCAAGAGAGAGTTAGATATAGCTCTAATGGAATCAAGAGATATGGGGAGAAAGCAGGAGTGAGGTACTGATTTTACTTCGGAGTCACGTGAGTGACTCCGAAGTAACTTCACGTGACTTCACGTGACTTCAAGTAACTTCACGTAACTTCACGTGACTTCACGTAGTCACGTGAGTGACTACGTGAAGAACCCGCTCAATGCGCAGGCGCGGCATTACGCCAGCAGTGCAACAGCGGCTGCAACGGGAGTTAGGCGCTCCCGCTACAGAATGAAACGGACCGTCAGGTGAGTACCCTGAGGTCGGGTTTCTTTTACAGGTGAGCCTTTTTCTGCTTGTGTTTTTTACAGGCAGAGAAAAAGGCTCTGGAACAAAACTGTCCCCGTTCAAGGAGGAACGTTTCCCGTCGGGGAGGGGGGCAGCAACAGGCGGTAGGAGCGTTTACCCGGTGTTCCTCTATTCCCCGACACCGTGCCGAGCCCAGCCCGCTAGTACCTGAGCAGCGGGCTGGATGCATAGCCACCCGAAGAGGCATCCGGCAGGTGTTCCCGATTTCGGACGGGACGTCTCTCCACCCGCACGGGGGGAGAGAGAGCCGCCTGAGCCGCTGGAGCGGCTCACGGAGCAGGTGCCTGCGAGACGCGCTGCTTGAGGGGCGCTCTACAAGGTACAAAAGCTCCAGAAGAAGGCGGTAGGAACAATTACCGGGCGCTCCGCTATCCCCATCACCGCGCCGAGCCCAGTCCCGCCAGTGCCTGAACTGCGGGCTGGATGTCTAGCCATCCGAACAGGCATCCGGCCGGTGGCATCCGATTCGTCGGACGGGGACATGTCTCAACCTAAATGGAGGAGAGACAGCCGCCTGAGCTGCATCCAACAGCTATTGGAGCAGCTCCAGCGAGATGCGCAGAAAGAGCGCTCTCGCGGAGGGAGGTCAGGCACCCCCTCCACAGTATTTCATGCACTGCCCTCTGCTCCCTCATTACTGGAGGCTAGCATTGGTGACCAGGGCTGGGCTGGTCTGGAACAGGGGCAGGCGGACGAATTCGGGAGTATGCCAGGGGTGCAGGAACAGGAAGAGCTGTTGGGTGTGATGGACCGCTTTGTAGCAACCCCACGGGCTGGAGCACCGCTGGAACCAAGAATGGCGGCCAGCATCAACCATCTATCCAATAAACCATTACTGGAAAAGGTGCTCGCTGAGGTGCTGAAACAACACACAGCACCAGAAAACTGTGAGGCCCTCAAAATAAAAAGTGTCAACAGCCAAATCTGGGGGCATGTGGGGTCACACATCCGGACCCAAGAACTCAAGCTACAGCGGATCCTAAGGCTCCTGACGTCGGCCATCACAGCCTTTGCTCGTTCCGTGGAGACCACGGAGATGGATACCTGCCAGCAGGATGTGCTGGCATTAATGTGTACCACACAATTTGAGATCAACAATCTCCGGAGGGAAACATAAGACCTGCCCTCAATCCCAAATTTGCTGGCTTGTGTAAAGCCCCAGCTGCGGAGACGGACGCGCTGCTATTTGGGAAAGATTTCAATAAAAAACTGAAGCATCAAAAACCTTTGGCCTAATGAGGGCAGGCCCCGGGACGAGCAAACCAAGACCTCCGATACCCAAGCGGCAGCACCCCACGGCATCCACCAGTCGACGTCCGCAATATGGGACTGGTGAACGCTTGGGGTCCGCACATTATCCCCAAAGATCTTTTTAGATCAGGGCCCGCAGCGGACCCTCTGGAAAATGCGCCTCCCCCCAACATCGCCAGCACGTCAGAACAAAATCTTCAGGAAAATGAAGAAACAGAATCGCCAATAACCATGGAGGTAGGTGGGTCTGGTCCCTACCAGCATATAGAGAATAAGGGTGCTTTATTAACAGGGGGGAGATTACACTTGTTTAAAGAAGCATGGGGTATGGTCACGAGTGACAAGTATATACTCAACAGCATTAGTGGATATAAAATACAATTCATGTCAGAAAAAACGCCGCCAGTTCAACAATGGCCCCAAAGGGTATTTCTCCCTCCGTCAAAGAGAAACGTGAGGGACAAGCTGAACTGGTGAGACTTATCACAAAGGGGGTCATCGAAAAGACCAAACATGAACCTTTGGAATTTGTATCGAATATATTCACTAAAACTAAAAAAGATGGTGGCTGTCGCATCATCATTGACTTAACATCACTAAACAAATTTGTTAAGTATATACATTTCAAAATGGAGACATATGTTACTGCCAAACAACTGAATTCCAAAGGACACTTCATGGCAAGCATTTATCTTAAAGATGCTTACTATCTAGTACCCATATACAAGGATCATCGCAGATACCTAAAATTTATCTGGATGGTACAAAGCATTGCCCTATGGGCTAACTTCAGCCCCAAGATTATTCACCAAAATATTGAACCCAGCCATGGCAATACTAAGAAAACAAAAACATATTGTCATGGCATATCTGGATGATATTCTGATAGTAGGGAAAACGATGGAATTGGCTGTGGCAGCAGTATCAGCTACAAAACAGCTCCTCGAAACTCTGGGGTTCGTCCTACATCCAGATAAATCTAAGTTGAAGCCATCCACTATCATGGACTACCTGGGCTTCACAATTAACTCAGTCCATATGACTGTTACCTTGCCAAAGGCAAAAATGGTTGAATTAGCACAATCATGCAACAATTTAATGGTCAACGAGCGACCAACTATTCGACAAGTAGCAAGAGTAATTGGGGAAATGGTAGCAGCATTTCCGGCTACACAATTCGGACCTTTGTACTATCAAAAAATTTACAGAGAGCAAAGGTACAGGCAATAAAACGACATACAGGTCACTATGATCGTGTCATGAACTTACCCACTGAAGCAATATCAGAGCTACAGTGGTGGGCAGAAAACGTTTGGCATAGTTTCAGCCCTATCTTTATCACTAACCCTACTTTAGTTACTCAAACAGATGCCAGTGCTCAAGGCTGGGGAGCGACTAACTCCATATCCAGCATAGGTGGTAGATGGACTAACCTAGAGTCATCATTACTACTTACACTGGGCATTAACTATCTAGAGATGTTGGGCGCCTTTTATGGTTTAAAAGCATATGTATCTAATATGCAGCACTTGCATGTTCGGTTACAAATTGATAAATACTACGGTGATGGCTTATATTAACCATATGGGTGGCATAAAATCATTATCATGCGACAAATTGGTCAACATGATTTGGCAATGGTGTGTCGAAAGACATATTTGGCTATCAGCTACTTACCTACCAGGTAAGCTAAACACCCATGCCATGAGAAAATTAAACGCCTGGGTTGCAAGTTTGAACAGACCTTACCTGGAACTGGGATTGTCCAAACAAACCATCACCACCATGTCGGCATCCCTTCGAACATCCACCAAGAGGCAGTACTTAACCAGCATCAAAAAAGGGAGAAGTACTGCCAGGAAACAGGGACAACATACGCAACAGCTACAGCCACCAACATACTGGAGTTCCTGGCCTATCTACACCACGATGTAGGGATCAGCTACAGTGCCATCAACACAGCGCAGAGTGCTCTTTCTGCTTATCTCAAACCAGCGCCAGGACAACAGGCGATGGGATCCCATCCACTGGTGGTAAAACTGATGAAGGGCATTTACAATATCAAGCCCTAAGCCCAGGTATACCCATATTTGGGATATCAGTGTGGTCCTGACATATCTCAGGGAATGGCCACCAGCCAGATCCCCCGGCCTCGAGCAAGCTACACTAAAGACGCTCATGTTGATGGCACTTGTATCCGCTCAGAGGGTCCAGTCACTACACCTATTGCGACTGGACAACATGATCACAGCTCCAGACCAGATCTGTCGTTATCCAGCGACTGATCAAACAGAGCAGACCAGGAACACCTAATCAAGTCGTGGCTTACCCACCAGAACCACGGTTATGTGCCATGACCCACCTACTATCCTACATAGACACAACCAAAATATTCGAGGGAGATGAAAAGCCTTGTGGGTCAGTCACAAAAACCTTATGGTCGGGTGACGAGCCAAACCATTGCGAGATGGCTCAAGCAGGTGCTAGAAACTGCTGGGATAAACACTAACATGTACACATTTTATTCCACCAGGGCAGCATCCATGTCGACGGCTAAAGAATGGACATGCCTATAGACCACATCCTGGCTACAGCAGGAAGGTGGGGGGGGAAAAGACCATTCAGAAATTTTATAATAAGCCGTTGGCAAAACCTGGTTTATTTGCAGTAAAGATTTACGAACTGCAAATATTTAATTTAAGCCCAGGGGAGCAACTTAATTCTTTGTTGTTATTGTTTAAAAAATACCATTGTGTTTTTCTACAAATAGACTCATTGGTTGATTACGATAACACTTCCTCCCTCAAGAACTTCGGCAGTGAGTGAAATGAAACTGTTACACGGTTTGAAATCACAGAGCTTTGAAATCTTCACGTAGTCACTCACGTGACTCCGAAGTAAAATAGTAAGATTAAACGAGAACTTACCAGTTTGAAGTTTGATCTGTATTTTATGAGGAGTTACGATGAGGGATTACGTGCCCTCCGCTCCCACCCTCATTATATGGATCAAACTAATAAATAAATTGATGTCTCCTTATCTTTACTATGTTTACTTCAAAATAACTGTGTCTATCTGTGATTCCACACCGCTGCTTGGAAGTATGCCGCGCCTGCGCACTGAGCGGGTTCTTCACGTAATCCCTCATCGTAACTCCTCATAAAATACAGATCAAACTTCAAACTGGTAAGTTCTCGTTTAATCTTACTATTTTGGATGATCAGCCATGATCATATTGAATGGCGGTGCTGGCTCGAAGGGCCAAATGGACTCCTCCTGCACCTATTTTCTATGGTTCTATGTAACTCGGCGGGTCAGGCAGCATCCCTGGAGAAAGTAAATAAAGTCATAGTCACAGAGCGATACAGCGTGGAAATAGGTCCTTCGGCCCAACTTGCCCACACCGGGCCAACATGTCCCAGCTACATTAGTCCCACCTGCCCGTGTTTGGCTCAATGGAGGAGGCCCAGGACAGAAAGATCAGTATGGGAATGGGGAGTTAATGTGATTGGCAACCAGGAGACCCAGTAGGCCTTGGTGCAAATGTTCAATGAAATGGCTGCCGAGTCTACGCTTGGTCTCGCCGGTGTTCTGGAGAACACCCCTGGAACGTTGGATGCAGTAGATGAGGTGAGAGGAGGTGCACATGAACCTCTGTCTCACCTGGAAAGACTAGTTCGAGGCACTTGCTTTCTTTGAGGAGTTTGCAGCACAAAACTCCTTGTTCACTTGGCTTTTGATGGTTGAGATGTACTGGCAGTAATATTCAACGCTAGAACCAGGAGTGCAGTGTAGGTTCACGAGGTAAATTCCAGGGATGGTGGGACTGTCATATGTTGAAAGAATGGAGCGACTGGGCTTGTATACACTGGAATTTAGATGGATGAGAGGGTATCTCATTGAACCTTGTAGGATTATTAAGGAATTGGACACGCTAAAGGCAGGAAACATGTTCCCGATGTTGGGGGAGTAGAGAACCAGGGGCCACAGTTTAAGAATAAGGGGAGGCCATTTAGAACGGAGATGAGGAAAAACTTTTTCACCCAGAGAGTTGTGAATCTGTGGAATTCTTTGCCTCAGAAAGCAGTGGAGGCCAATTCTCTGGATGCTTTCAAGAGAGAGTTAGATAGGGCTCTTAAAAATAGCGGAGTCAGGGGATATGGGGAGAAGGCAGGAACGGGGTACTGATTGTGGACGATCAGCCATGATCACAGTGAATGGCGCTGCTGGCTCGAAGGTCTGAATGGCCTACTCCTGAACCAATTGTCTATTGTCATCCTACTACTTAAGATAGACACATAAAGTGCTGGAGTAAATCAACGGGACAGGCGGCATCTCTGGAGAAAAGGAACGGGTGTCGTTTCGGGTAGTGACCATCCGCTACTTACTCGATAGCCGATGAGATATCCCCGGATATTTTCTTGTGGTACTGCCCTCCACTGCAACAAAATGGCCGTGCTGTTGACGTGTCTCCCGGATAAGCTCGTCGGGGCCGCGTTTGGATCTAAATGCAAGCACAAAACAGGTCAAAGTCCATGCCTCAAGGTACTTTAGATGCTAGACTTTGGAGATACAACAGGCCCTTCGGCCCACTGTGCCGGCGCTGGCCAGCATTCACCTCATACACCAGCACTATCCTGCACACTAGGGGACAATTTCTAATTTTTACCAAAGCCAAATAACCTACAATCCCGTACGTTTTTGGAGTGTGGGAGGAGACCGGAGATATCGGGGAAAAAACCCACGCAGGTCACGGGGAGAACGTACAAACTCCGTTCAGACAAGCACCCGGTAGTCAGGATCGAACTCATGTCTCTGGCGCTGTGAGACAGTGGTTCTACCGCTGCGCCACTGTTAATACTTCAGGTTGTTGATTGTTCAGTAGTCAGGATCAAACCTGGGTAACTAAGGCAGCACTCTACCGCTGTGCCACCCTGCTCCCAGATGTCACTGGTCAGGCTGTATAGCCCAAGTACTCGAGAAGATAGGTCCCAATTTAAGCTCCCATACAAAATGCAGCACCTATGACCATTCAGCAATCCCTCAGTATGGTACTGATGTACTAGCCTTGGCTATATGCATGGGCCTTTGTGATGAGATCTTAAATAACTCTTCTTCCCTCCCCCCCCCCCCCCTTAAATATCCAGAGTTTAGATTAGTTTAGAGATACAGCGTGGAGACGGGCCCTTCGGCCCATCGGGTCCGCGCCGACCAGCAATCCCACATTCACACTAGTTCTATCCTACACGCGAGGGACAATTTACAGAAGCCAATTAACCTACAAACCCGCACGTCTTTGGAGTGTGGGAGGAAACCGGAGCATCCGGGTAAAACGCACGCAGGTCACGGGGAGAACGTACAAACTCCGTACAGACAAGCACCCGTGGCCAGGATCGAACCTCCGTCTCTGGCACTGGAAGGCAGTAACGCTATCGCTGTGAGGTAGGGGCGGTGTTAACTGTGGTGAGTCTGAGGGCCCCACCCACCCTGTCAGAAGATCCCCGCTTAAGTGTGCACTCAGGGAGGTCCAACGTAGAAAGAAGGTGCAGGAGTCGGCCATTGGGCCCTTGGAGCCGGCACTGCCGTTCAATATGATCATGGCTGATGGGTGATGAAGCACACACTTGTTCAACACAGAAGCAATCCCCAGACGGCTCCACCCCAGTATACACTTACATTCTTCGCCTGAGTATCCGATGATGACGTCTGGCTCGGGACCCGGGCCAAAATCGTTCACCACCTGCACTTTGACCTCGTAGGGGGTGAAGAGGGGTGTCGGAGAGACGAGGTAACTGGACCTGGTCACCGTGACCGTTGACCATTCCCCGCCCACGTCCCGCTGCCTCCAGCTGACGATGTACCTGACGTTGAGATCACTGACCTGGGTAGCAGACAGCGGCTGGAAAACACAGCAAATGAAACCCAGGCATGAACATTTGCAAGAGATCGGCAGAGCTGAACTCACCCGCGGACTGTCCTCGATCGGACTTTTGGAAAGGGATTGTCCCAACTTGCTGATCTTTTTCGGCGACTGCCGGCGTCATATCAGGGTCGCCAAAAGATTTTGAACATTTCAAAATCCAGCGGCAACAAAAAAAATGTTGAGACTCTTGAAAAAAACACCGCGCGCCATTCGTCATCATGTCGCAAGTTTTTCGGTGACCTGATGCGTCGTTCAATGTTGCCGGCAGTCGCCAAGAAAATCGCCAAGTATTTTGAAAATCGTCTTCTTACGCAATTTTTTTTGGCGATTTGCCGACACCCGTCATAGGTCGTCATAGGCCGAAAATGTTCAACGTGTTGAAAATCCAGCGGCGACCAGAACACTTTGGGCGACTACTCACGACCAAACAGGCTTCACCCCGCGACATGTCACCGGGGTGTCGCCTGTACGGTCGTGAGTCGTTTCCTCAGTCGCCCAAAGAGTCGCAGCGTCTTTCCGGTCCCCGCTGGATTTTCAACGTGTTGAAAATTTTCGGTGACCTGCAACGACCTATGATGGGTGCCGGCAGTCGTCGAAAAAGTCGCGTAAGTGGGACAGGTCCATGAGAAAGAACTGCAGATGCTGGTAAAATCGAAGGTGGACACGAAACGTAACTCAGCGGGTGAGGCAGCATCTCTGGAGAGAAGGAATGGGCGACGTTTCGGGTCGTCTCGACCCGAAACGTCGCCCATTCCTTCTCTCCAGAGATGCTGCCTCACCCGCTGAGTTGCTCCAGCATTTTGCGTCTCCCCTTGATTGGACTTTACTGAAACCTTATTCACGTTTTTCCCTTCATCGTGTATCTGTACACTGAGGACGGCTCGATTGCAATCACAAATCGACTTTCCGCTGACTGGTTAGCGCGCAACAAAAGCTTTGCACTGCGCCTCGGTACTCGTGTGACAATTAACTGAACTCAACCTCAGAAACTGCAGGTAAACGGTTCAACGGTTCAACGGTTCAAAATGGTTCTTTTGATATCACTTGCACCAAGGTGCAATGGAATTAATAGATCGGAAAGATTATTCCCATACATCAAGAGCTGATTAAGTACCAAATGCATGGGGACAGGTCACTGAGTCCATTCAGATGCAAGAGTCGGCAGGTTTTGGCACCATTTCCATAGGTCAGGTCGGGGGGGGGAGTTCCCCCCGCCACGGGTACCATGTAATCCCGTGCTACCGGCTCCATGGTCGGAGAGTCGGCGACTAAACCCTCTCCCCGTGGACCCCCAGCAGGACCAAAAACAAGACCTGTCTAAGGGCGGATGAGCTTCTAGCGAGCCAACGGCCATCCACACTTCAGTAGAAGTTGCGATCACTGTCGTACACGGCATTGTAAGGAACAAAGAAAAACATGAAATGGAATTCTTCCCTCTCCTTGCTTCTCAAAGGAGAAGATGGTGATTGATTGATTCACAGTCCAAAACGACCAGAGAGAGGGGTCCCGACCCGAAATGTCGCCCTGGTCTCCATGGACGCTGCCTGTCCGCTGAGTTACTCCTGCATGTTGTGTCTATCTTTGGTATAAACATGCATCTGCAGTTCTTTGTTCCTACATAGAAACATAGAAAATAGGTGCAGGAGTAGGCCATTCGGCCCTTCGAGCCTGCACCGCCATTCGATATGATCATGGCTGATCATCCAACTCAGTATCCCATCCCTGCCTTCTCTCCATACCCCCTGATCCCTTTAGCCACAAGGGCCACATCTAACTACATGTTGGCTGTTCCACTGCTCCACATGGATACGGTATGGAAACAGCCCCCATCGGCTCGCTGAATCCACATTGACCACCGATCACCCATTTACACTAGTTCCATGTTATCCCACTCTTACATCCAGGCCCTGCACACTGGTGGCAATTTTCAGAGACCAACTAACCTACAAACCCGCGTGTCTTTCGGATGTGGAATGAAACCGGAGCACCCAGAGGAAAACAACGCGTTTACAGGGAGAACATGCAAACTCCACACAGGCAGCGTACAAACTCAGGTATGAACTTGGATCTCTGCTATGGTGAGGCAGCAGCTCTACCTGCTGCACCATTGTTCATAAGTTCAAGGAGCAGAATTAGGCCATTCGGCCCATTAAGCCCACTCCGCCATTCAATCACGGCTAATCTATCTTTCCCTCTCAACCCCATTCCCCTGCCTTCTCCCCGTAACCCCTGACACCCGTACTGATCAAGAATCTGTCAATCTCTGATGTTAAAAAATATCCATTGACTTGGCCTCCACAGCCTTCTGTGGCAATGAATTCCACAGATTCACCACCCTCTGACACTGTGCTGCCCAAGTTGACGTGTTTCCTCCACTGGCTTCATAGACCACTGGCAAAATGTGGAGCTGCTGTGCGGGAAATGGAACTTGTGGAAAACCGCACTTACTGTCCAACTGATCTGCATGCTGGATTCCGATATTCCCGCCCCTCGAACATCAGTGGGATTCATCTCAGGAGCTGGGAAACAAAGAGATGTTAGACTTCCTGAGCTTCCAAGAAGATAAGACGATATGGGAATTTAGTTTAGTTTAGTTTAGAGCTGCAGCGTGGAAACAGGCCCACCGAGCCCGCGCAGACCAGCGATCCCCGCGCACTAACTCTATCCGACACACACCCGGGACAAGTTTACATTCACATCAAGCCAATTAACCTACAAACCTGTACGTCTTTGGAGCGTGGGAGGAAACCGAAGATGTCAGAGAAAACCCACGCAGTCACGGGGAGAACGTACACACTCCGTACAGACGAGCACCCATAGTCGGGATCATAGAAACATAGAAAATAGGTGCAGGAGGAGGCCATTCGGCCCTTCAAGCCAACACCGCCATTCATTGTGATCATGGCTGATCGTCCCCTATCAATAACCCGTGCCTGCCTTCTCCCCATATCCCTTGACTCCACTAGCCCCTAGAGCTCTATCTAACTCTCTCTTAAATCCATCCAGTGACTTGGCCTCCACTGCCCTCTGTGGCAGGGAATTCCATAAATTCACAACTCTCTGGGTGAAAAAGTTTTTTCTCACCTCAGTCTTAAATGACCTCCCCTTTATTCTAAGACTGTGGCCCCTGGTTCTGGACTCGCCCAACATTGGGAACATTTTTCCTGCAACTAGCTTGTCCAGTCCTTTTATGATTTTATATGTTTCTATAAGATGCCCCCTCATCCTTCGAACCCAGGATCGAACCCGGGTCTCTGGCGCTGTAAGGCATCAACTCTACCGCTGCGCCACCGTGCCTTCCAGGAATTCACTGGTTATCTCCAAAATATTTCAGTGAGCAAAACCAGGAAGGAAAATGATCGCAGCTTGAATAAAACCCCTGCAGCTTCTCTCATTTTATTCCGCTTTGTTATATATAACACAGAAGTCCGCGGAATAGACTGTGTGGCAGTTAAGAGTTATTCCATTTCACCTTAAGAACGCAGAACATAACCGCACAAGGACAGGCCCTTCAGCCCACAATGTCTGTGCCGAACATAATGCCGAGATAAACTAATCTCCTAATGTGAACCATATCTCTACATAGTCCCTACATATCCATGCACCTATCTTTTTTTTTTTTTTTTTTTTGTTTTTTTTTGTTTATTTTATTAGAAGTTAATACAATACAAAACAATACAGTGGCACCTAATTTTAGGTGCCAACTATGTCATACCGTAATCCATTCTATGTACAACCTCTAGTTTTATGTTATGAGTAGGCAAGACAAGAAAAAGAAAACATTAGAAAGGGGAAAGAGTGGAAAAATAGATGGTAGAGAGTAGAAAAATGTGAAGTGTGGATATAAAAAATAAAAATAAAAAAATAAAATAAAAAAGAAAAGGTGGAAAGTAGAAATAGAAGAAAAGGCCCCTTAAAAGAGAATTTTTCAAATCTATATTCGGAGATGTAGAACTATCCACGTCATGAACTGAAATCAGCAATCCTTATGGTACCGCTGCATCACATGATTCCAAAAAGTCGATGAAAGGAGACCAACTCCTTAAGAATTGGTCATATTTATCTATTACCATGCACCTATCTAAAAGCCTCTTGAACACCACTATTGTATCTGCCTCCATCACCACACCTGGCAGCACGTTCCAGGCACCCACCACCCTCTGTGCATGAAACTCTTCTCTTTTAAAATTTGTCGCTCACACTCAAAGCTACTCCCTCTGGTCTTTGACATTCCAACCCTGGAAAAAGGTTCTGACTGTCCACCCAATGTACGGCTGGTGCACCCTCGGTGGCCCTATGTACCTTTGTGTATACAACAATCAGGTCTCACCTCAACCCCTGGCGCTTCAGAGAAAACAACCCACGGTTGTCCGACATCTGTTGGGGGAGTCCAGAACCAGGGGCCACGGTTTAAGAATAAGGGGTCAGCCGTTTAGAACGGAGACCAGGAAAAACCTTTTTCACACAGAGAGTTGTGAGTCTGTGGAATTCTCTGCCTCAGAGGGCGGTGGAGGCCGGTTCTCTGGATGCTTTCAAGAGAGAGCTAGATAGGGCTCTTAAAGATAGCGGAGTCAAGGGATATGGGGAGAAGGCAGGAATGTGGTACTGATTGTGGATGATCAGCCATGATCACATTGAATGGCGGTGCTGGCTCGAAGGGCCGAATGGCCTCCTCCTGCACCTATTGTCTATTGTCTGTGGTCTCTCCATGTAGCTAATACTGTCACACCCATAATGTTTGGTCTATTTTATGGACATAGTGTATCATACGGACTATCGACTGGGGAAAGGACATAATCAAATAAAATCTCCAGATATTCATCCAAGCAGTGTTGCCACCCTCACCAGGCAGGTATAAAGATTATTGATCTCAACATGTCTCCTCAGGGATGAGGGATGGAGTTCCCATCTCAGCCACATCCATGCATGGTCTATCAGAAAGGACCAGGGTAAGAAGTCTGGTTACAAAGTGGAGGTGGTCCCACCATGGATCTTCTTTGATACATAGGGTGAGAGAGTCATAGAGACATGCAGCGTGGAAACATGCCCTTCTGCCCAACCTATCCACACCGACCAACATGCCCCATCTACACCAGTCCCGCCTGCCTGCATTTAGCCCATATCCCTCTAAACCTGTCCTATCTACAGTATGTATTTGCCTAAATGTTTCTTAGACGTCGTGATGCCTCAACTACCTCCTCCGGCAGCTCGTTCTATGCACCCACCGCCCTCAGAATGGCCAAATACTCTGGGGTCCATAGTTAACTATATAGATAGTCATAGCATCGAACAGCGTAGAAACAGGTCATTTAGGCTAATTTGCCCCACACCGACCAACGTGTCCCATCTTCACTAGTCCCACCTACCCAGGTTTGGACCATATCCCTCTAACCCTGTCATGCACCGGTCTAAATATTTCTGAAACACTGTGATAGTACCTGCCTCAACAACCTCCGCCGGCAGCACGTTCCACCCTTTGTGTAAAAAAAATTGCCCCTCAGAATCCGATGAAATCTCTTGCCCCTCACCTCACCTATGTCCTCTGGTTCTCGATTCCCCTACTCTGGGTAAATGATTCTGCGCATTTACCCAATCTGGGTAAAATGAAATGCCGAGGCAAATAACTCTGAAGCCAAAATAATTTGCTAAATGGGATAAAGGGAAGCAATTGATTAAGGATGTAAAGGACTGCATGTCAATGCATCCATCTATTGTGGAGTGTTGATCTGAAGGTTGGGCCTGATTTTTGACATGATATTGTTTTCTGCCGTTAGGTCATTGCCAGCAGAACCAAGAGCGGAACTCGCTATCAAAACATGGAGGGGACGGGGGACACCATTTTTTGGCGGCCACGCGCGCATGCGCACACACACACACGCGTGAGGCTTCGGAGGCTCAATCCAGCGCCAAAAGCGGAGATTTTACAATCAGGATCACAAAAACTTGGGGGGGGGGGGGATGTCCCCCACCTCTCAAAACATGGGGTGGACGTGTCCCCTATGGTAGGTATGTTGTAAAACGTACCTGAAGCGTCGCTGAAAATTTGTCCTAGCCCGTGTGTACGATTTTGGCGCCGTTTAGAGGGGGGCAGGTTTAAAACGCGATTTTCCCTAGGCTGTTCAAATCGAGGATGTTCAGCCTAGTTAATTATTAACGAAAAATCGCTGGAAGATTCCGTCGCTTGAGCTATTTTTAGTTTTAAGGGGTTTATTTACTTGTTATAGTAGGTTAAAAATTAACCTCTAAACCCGCGACCGCCGACAACGGGCCGGATCTCATACAGGGGACAACGGAAGGTAGGTTGTTTATTTTTACGTTAAAAAGGGCTTCTTAAGATCCCTTTATACAATATTTTATGTTGCGAGTAGCTAAATTGGGGCCCATTATATCCCGCAGTATTTTTCTGGGCATTTGGGGCAATGTGAACGTTCTAAACCAGCGCGTTCCACAGGGAAAGCTGATTTAAATGGCCAATAATTTACAGCAATTAAACACTAAATTCCTTCCATTTGGCCTATAAATTAATGTCAATGAGATTTAAAAATCATGTTTTATTGTGAATTCTTTGTGAATATTATTTGGACACTTAGGCTATTTAAAAATGTTAATCTTTTCTTAAGAAATGGATAGATGTTTAGATCTAGTAATTGAAGTTTGGAATTAGCTACAATTGGGTAACTAACTAACTAACTAACTAACTAACTATATGCTTTAATTTCAGGTCATCCAAGTAAGATTATTTTATATTTGTTTCAGAATGCTTCAATCTATGATAACTGAAATTTTCATTCAGTTCTCTTAATTTTTAAGAAAGTTGTGGGCTTATGACTGCCCACGATCACAGCTTTTTTGTTATGTCCATAGAAAATCAATAGGGAACAAGATGCTCATTTCCGAGTATGAAAATGGCCATAACTTTTTTAATACTTGAGATATGAAAGTGAATTAGGTGTCAAATTAAACTTCTTTTTATGCTTTATCTGATGGGATAAATTGCAGACTTGATTTTTAAAACCTCAAAATTATGTAACATTGCTACCTATGCCCCCCCCCCGGGTTTTCCGCCCCTGACTGCAGAACAGTGATGGAAAGACGTTACCTGCTCCGGTCGTCTGATAACGTTCAGAGGGGAGACTAGGGGCACCTTCGCCCACTTCGTTCACAGCGATGACCCGGAACTGGTAGTTGACGTACGGAGCGAGCTGCAACACTGCAGAGTTGATGTTCCCCGGGATCCTGGTTAAATTGTGCCACTTTCTGGGCTCTAACCTGTTTTCTTCGTACTGCACGATGAACTCTGCGAAGAGAGGGCGACCAATCCGTCAGCGTTTCTCAACTCGTTTTGTTTTTAGTTTGGAGACGAGGCAGGGGAACAGGCCCTTCGGCCCGTCGAGAGAACAAAGAGGGATCAGGCAGGAGGAGGTGGGGGGCAGGGGGTGGGGGGTACACCAAGAACAAAAGAGGACCATTTGGGACGACGTTGAATACTTTTGTAACCGTGGCGATGCCCTTCACATAGCGACTCTTTGCATACCTTGTGATACAAAGAACCTCACCGTGACATGCCACATGTGACAATAAAGTATCAATCAATCACACCAACCATCGATAAACCATTCATATTAGTGATTATAATAAGATTATTAGTTAAACACAAAAAGCTGGAGTAACTCAGCGGGACAGGCAGCATCTCTGGAGAGAAGGAATGGGTGACGTTTCGGGTTGACCCGAAACGTCACCCATTCCTTCTCTCCAGAGATGCTGCCTGTCCCGCTGAGTTACTCCAGCTTTTTGTGTCCGTCTTCGGTTTGATCCAGCAACTGCAGTTCCTTCTTACAGGATATTAGTTTAGTTTAGTTTAGACACGCCATGCGGAAACAGGCCCTTTGGCCCATCTAGCCCGCTCCGACTAGCGATCACCCTGCACGTTAGCACAATCCTTCAAACTAGGGACATTTTTTACAGAAGCCAGTTGACCCACCCACCTGTACAAAATTCTTAAGGGGTTGGACAGGCTAGATGTAGGAAGATTGTTCCCGATGTTGGGGAAGTCCAGAACAAGGGGTCACAGTTTAAGGATAAGAGGGAAATCTTTTAGGACCGAGATGAGAAAAACATTTTTCACACAGAGAGTGGTGAATCTGTGGAATTCTCTGCCACAGAAGGTAGTTGAGGCCAGTTCATTGGCTATATTTAAGAGGAAGTTAGATGTGGCCCTTGTGGCTAAAGGGATCAGAAGGTATGGAGAGAAGGCGGGTACAGGATACTGAGTTGGATGATCAGCCATGATCGTATTGAATGGCGGTGCAGGCTCGAAGGGCTGAATGGCCTACTCCTGCACCTATTTTCTATGTTTCTATGTTTCTATGTACCTTAGGAAAGTGGGAAGAGATCGGAGTACCCGGAGAAAACCCAATCAGGTCATGGGGAGAATGTACAAACTGCGTACAGACAAGCAGCTGTAGTCAGGATCGAACTTGGTTCACTGGTGCTGTAAGGCAGCAACTCCATCAGTGAGCCACTGTGCCGCACCTACCCATATACCCGTCCAAATGGTTCTAGTTGCTATTCTCTCATCAATATAATCCATGTTGAATCTCATGTTGATGGGCTGAATGGTCATGATCAGCCATGATCAGCCATGATCATATTGAATGGCGGTGCAGGCTCGAAGGGCCGAATGGCCTACTCCTGCACCTAATTTCTATGTTTCTATCTCATTTTTATCTTACCAAGTTAGCTCTTGACTTCCCAATAATTTATTTTAAGAGGGTGGCGAATCTGTGGAATTCTTTGCCACAGAAGGCTGTGGAGGCTGTCAGTTGACAGTTTTAAGGGGGAGATAGATAGAATCTTGATTAGTACAGGTGTCGGGGGTTAAGGGGAGAAGGCAGGAGAATGGGGTTGAGAGGGAAAGATAGATCAGACATGATTGAATGGCGGCATAGACTTGATGGGCTGAACGGTCTAATTCTGCTTCTATCACCTACGAACTTATGAGACATTGCAAGTATGTACAGCTTAAAGGGCCTGTCCCACTCACGCGGTTTTATGCAACATGTCGCGTGGTGACGCCTGTTTGGTTGTGTGTAGCCGCCCAAAGGGTCGTACCTTTATCTGGTCGCCGTTGCATTTTCAACATTTTGAAATTTTTCGGTGACCTGCCGTGACTATGACGGGTGCCGGCAAGTCGCGGAAAAAATCGGGTAAGCGGGACAGGCCCTTTAGTCTTTTCCTTGGTCACCTTGACGAGCCAACATTGGGTGCCGAATGCGAGGACCAAAACAAATCAATGGCGCGTCTTGTTCAAGGCAAAGGCTGTTTCCGTACCTGTGATTGGGCTGTTGTTGTCATCGCCAGGAATCCAGGTCAACCTAATGCTGCGATCTTCTGGGTCCGTTAGTTCCAGGTCTCGAGGAGGCGCAGGGCGGTCTACAATGTCGAAAAATGCAACTAATACATCTCTCTGAATCGCCCCCTCACAATCCACCCTCCAACGTAATAGTTGGAAATGCGACCATGCCAACGAAACCAAAGGAACTCAAAGATCAAAACAATGAAACCGACCTCCCTTCCACTGACTCCATTTATATCTCATGCTGCCTCGGCATTTACACAAATGCTTACCTCTCCCCGTGTATACATACAGTCAATGCCACTTAAGAGAATAACATTATTTAGGTCATTTGATTAGCCCCATGTTCCTTCCATCTTTTGCAGACCATTTTATTTTGGAAGGCACTAAAATATAATGCGGTAAGTGCCTTAGTGGTTAAAGGGGATAGCATTGTCCTGGGATTTGTATTAGAAAGAAGGTCACAGCATGCATGTTATACCACAAGTTCTGTATCTGGGAATATTACTGTGGTTAATGCTTTTACGTTTTAATCGGCCTTTGCTGGAGTTTTTCTTGCACTGATTCGATACTGTATCTGTACACTGTGGATGGCTCGATTGTAATCATGTATATAGTCTTTTCGCTGACTTGAGAGCATGCAACAAAAAAGCTTTTCACTGTACCTCGGTACACGTGACAATAATAAGCTAACCTGAACAGTCCAAAAAAGTAAAACTGGGGTGCTGATCATCGGAGGTTTTAAGAGTAAACCCAGGATAATAAACCCCAGTCTATATATATTTATCGGGATGCATCACAGCTTGGTTTGGGAACAGCTCCATCCAAGTCAGCAAGAAATTGCAGCAAATTGTAGACGCTGCCCAGACCATCACACAAACCGACCTCCCTTCTATTGACTCCTCACGCTGCCTCGGCAAGGTCAGCAGCATGATCAAGGACAAGTCGCACCCTGGCCACTCCCTCTTCTCCCCTCTCCCATCAGGCAAAAGGTATAGAAGTGTGAAAACGCACACCTCCAGATTCAGGGACAGTTTCTTCCCGGCTGTTATCAGGCAACTGAATCATCCCACCACAGCCAGAGAGCAGTCCTGAACTACTGTGGTGACCCTCGGACTATCCTTGATCGGACTGTGATGGCTTTACCTTGCACTAAATGTCATTCCCCTATCATGTATCTTCTCACTGTAAATGACTCAATTGTAATCATGTGTTGTCTTTACGCTGACTGTTTAGCACGCAACAAAAGCTTTTCACTGTACCTCGGTACACGTGACAATAAACTAAACTGAACTGATAGATCAGGCCAATATTATAATATTATCCCTTTAATTATAATGAGACAACGCAAGCTTCTTTTTATAATGAAACAGAGGAATCTGAGTTTGATCTGACGTGCCATCTTTGGCAAGAAACATATTTCTTAAACTTGTTCATTCCAAGGTGTTTAATATTAAATTTGGAGGCCTATCGTTTCAGGCAGCATCTCTGGAGAAAAAGGATGTATGATGTTTAGAGATCGGAACCCTTCTTCACACCCGAATGATGCTGACTCGCTGAGTTACTCCAGCACTTGGTGGCTATCTTCAGTATAAACCAGCATCTGAAGTTCCTTTCTAAACTTTTACTGAACTCATAGAATAATGGACTCATGGGGTCATACAGCATGGAAACAGGGTCTTTGTCCCACACCGACCAATCTACACTAGTCCCACCTGCCTGCATTTGGCCCATATCCCTCTAAACCTGTCCTATCCATGTACCTGTCTAATTGTTTTTTAAACGTTGCAATAGTCCCAGCCACAACTACCTGCCATGGCAAGCTCGTTCCATACACCCACCACCCTTTGTGTGAAAAAGGTTATCCCCTCAGATTCCAGTTCAATCTTTCCCCCTTCACCTTAAACCCAGATCCTCTGGTTCTCGATGCCCCTGCTCTAGGCAAGAGACTCGGTGCGTTTACCCAATCTATTCCTGTATGTTAAAAAAGGAACTTCACTGTATCAAAGTATATGTAACAATAAGTGCGGGAAGGAACTGCAGATGCTGGATTAAACTGAAGATAGACATAAAAAGCTGGAGTTACTCAGCGGGTCAGACAGTATTTTTGGAGAAAAGGAATAGGTGACGTTTTGGGTCGAGACCTTTCTTCAGACAATGAAGCCCCCCTGAACCATTCTGGTTGTAGTTTGGTAATACCTTGGACGTGAACCATTCCCGGAATCAGTCTGAAGATGCGGTCCCGACCCAAAACATCGTCTGTCCATTCCCGCCTCAGTTTCTGCCTGACCCGCTGAGTTAGTCAAGCATTTGGTTTTCCTGCCCAGAGTCATAGAGTGAGGGCAAAGGTGAAGGCCGTGGATCCCAACCGGAGCAACGAGCTCATCAGGAATGCTGTATCTGTCCTGGGGGCAGAGTTAGATTCATGGGAGGTGGTCTAGGAGGGGTGGATGCTCCTCAAACTGGACAATACAGCTCACCCTCCATGACTGGTCAACCTGAGGAGCCAGAAGCGCTGGCTCGAAGATCCGAAGGGCCTTCTCCTGCACCAATTTTTCCCCAATGTTTTCAGCAACAGACTGGTTCCACCAAGATGCAGCACAGAACGCCACAGGAGATCCTTCTTCCCTGTGGCTATCAAACTGTACAACTCCTCCCCCTTCTGTCGTGGTGAAGACTGACTCCCCCTCACCCCCAAATCTTTGCACATCCCAATCCTTTCCACTCGTCACTTTAATTTAATGTTTAATGTATCTTCTTGTGCTTTATGACTGTTGGCAGACCAATTTCTCTCCTGGGATAAATAAAGTCCTAGTGTATCATATCGTATTGTATTGTAGTGCACTCAGATAGTCCTTGCTTTCTCCCCCCTTCCCCTTCCCAGCTCTCCCACTAGCCTACTGTCCCCGCCTCTTCCTTTCTTCCCCCCCCCCCGACATCAGTCTGAAGAAGGGCCTCGACCCGAAAACCTTCTCTCCATAGATGCTGCCTCACCCGCTGAGTTCCTCCAGCATTTTTTTGTCTACCTTCGATTTTTTTTTCCAGCATCTGCAGTTCTTTCTTAAAGACTGCGGGGAATATGGTGCCTGGTAAGGGAATGGTGTTAGGCCATACGTGACTGTTCACGGTGACCCCTGAAACGTTTGAGAATGACGTCGCCAGGCACAAGTTGTTAACAGGTAGTTAGTAAGCAGATTACCTTTAAGCACAGCAGCAAGCGGGATAATGTGGGTGGAGGGGACAACTGTGAAGGTAAGAGGAAGGTTGAGAGAGTTTAGTTTCCACATTGATCACACAGTTACATTAAAATAAAGATCACAGTTAGTTTTGAGGAATTACACTTAACCATCAAGAGATTTGTTGGATTGTACATATGGCAACAGACAAGGCGATTGGTAGTCCAGCGCTCAATGCATTGAAAACCTTATTGCCCCCGTTCCATCTTTTCCTGCCCTTTGATGCATTTAGTCATACAGGTCCACCACCAATTTTCCGGTGGTCTCAGTTCCAGAGTCTTGCCGGGTTGTCCGTTTTGCCGGACGAACAGAGGTCACGGCCTCCGAGAGGAGTCCAACTTCCCTCCTGGGATAAATGAAGTTCTATCGTATCGGATCAGCACTTAAACTTCACAGTGGAACAGATTAGAACCATTGTTCTGCAGAGGTTAGAGTCATAGAGTGATACAGTGTGGAAACAGGCCCTTCGGCCCAACTTGCCCAACAGGTCCTAGTTACACTAGTCCCATCTCTCCAAACCTGTCCTACCCATGTACCTGTCTAACTGTTTCTTAAACGCTGGGATAGTCCCTGCCTCAACTACTTCCTCTGGCAGCTTGTCCCACACACCCACCACCCTCTGTGTGAAAAAGTTACCCCTCGGATTCCTATTAAAACTTTCCCCCTTCACCTTAACCCTATGTCCTCTGGTTCTCAATTCACCTACTCTGGGCAAGAGACTCGGTGCATCTACCTGATCTATTCCTGTATGCAAAAAAAAAGGAAATTCACCGTATCAAAGTACCTCAGAGATACCGGCCCACAAAGTCGGCCTCGGAGATCGCCTGTGGGAACGGATCTGCCAGCTCTGGCCGGACCGAAGTTCCAGAGCCCCGGCCGCAGGGGGCAAATTCAACCCGCCGATCGGCCGCGGAAGTCCAGATGAGGTCGAGATCGGCCACCTCGCCTGGTCTTGGTGCCATATTTGCGGGGGAACCTCCAGGGTGAGTTTTCAAGTGTGCTCTCGTAATTTTGTCCGGTTTAAAGGAGGTGTCGGACCAACAGTTGGAGGAAAATCCGTGGTGGACGTAGTTGGGAGTGTCTTATATTTTCATATGACACCGTAGGAAGACATTCGGCCCATTTAGACTATGCTGGAACATTATGGGAACAGGGGAGGTAATGGATGCAGTTATCTCATCTCATCTCCGCTGGTTATCTCATCTGCCGTTTCTCCCCGAAACTTCCGTCTGATCTCTATCCCGTGATACCCTTCAATAACCTTCCTTGCCAACCACAACTCACCACGTTTCATGTCGTCTGCAAACACTTGTTTAGTTTAAGAGTGTGTGGAAACAGGACCTTCGGCCCACCATGCACAAGTACTATCCTACACACTAGGGACAATTTACAACCAAATTCAATTAACCTACAAACCTGTACGTCTTTTGAATGTGGGAGGAAACAGGAGCAACTGGGGAAAACCCACGCGGTCACGGGGAGAACGTTCAAACTCCGTACAGACAGCAACCATAGTCGGGATCAAACCCGGGTCTCCGGCGCTGTAAGGCAGCAACTCTACCGCTGCGCCACCATGCCGCCAACAATGACACTTCTGAAATGGACCCATTCCTTACAGTAAAGACTTGATTTTTGATCGAACATAGGAAATTAATTCATCTTCAAAAATTTACTTATTTGCGCCATCGAATAGGGGAACTCGGGTGTTTTGAAATAAATAGCGTGCTTTAGTTAAACGTTGAACAAACTTAGAGCAGGCAATTCTGCGGGGTTATGTACTGGGGATTGAGTTAATGAGAGGAACCAGGAAACACGTGGAGAGGATGTGGAGAGGATCTTTCCACCAGTGGGAGAGTCCAGGACTAGAGGCCGCAGCATCAGAATTAAAGGATGTTCCTTTAGGAAGGTGATGAGGAGGAATTTATTTAGTCAGAGGCTGGTGAACTGTGGAATTCATTGCCACAGGAGGCTGTGGAGGCCAAGCCAATGGATATTTTTAAGGCAGAGATAGATAGATTCTTGATTAGTACGGGTGTCAGGGGTTATGAACTTATGGACTGATGAAAGGAAGACATTGTTTTCATGTTGAGAGGCTGTGGCCAAAGGATTGTCGTTTAGTTTAGTTTAGAGATACAGCGCAGAAACAGGCCCTTCGGCCCACCGAGTTCGCACCAACCAATGATCCCCGCACACTAACACTAATCCACACACACTCGGGACAATTTTACATTTACACCAAGCCAATTAACCTACAAACCAGCACGTCTTTGGAGTGTGGAAGGAAACCGAAGATCTCGGAGAAAAACCACACGGTCGCGGGGAGAACGTACAAACTCCGTACAGACCGCGCCCGCGGTCGGGTTCGAACCCGGGTCTCTGGCGCTTGGTAAGTGAGCGTTGTAAGGGCAGCGACTCTACCGCGGCGCCACCGTGCCGGGCGTGGCGTGGACTGTCGCTGGAGAATCTGATGATCACAATTCGTGATGAGGAATGGCAGAACCAACAAGATCAGGTCATTTACCTAGAACCGTGAGGCGTGCTTTAGCCGAGTCTCTGTCGAGATCCGTACGGGCGATACAGGTGTAGATGCCTTCATCTCGCTCAGACACGTTGATAATTGTCAAAGAAACCTCATCTTCTTTCGCCCTGAAATTAGAGAAAGTCGGATTCTTTATTTCACATCTTTCTTTCCTCTAAAACCCTTTTTCCTCAGAGTACTGACCCACACCAGCGTAATATAAGGTCATAATAAGTGATAGGAGCAGAATGAGGCCATTTGGCCCATCAAGTCTACTCCGCCATTCAATCAGGGCTGATCTATCTCTCCTGCCCCATAACCTCTGACACCCCTTACTGATCAAGAATCTATCTACGTCTGCCTTAAATATAACCATTGGTCCAATGTATAAGAAAGAACTGCAGATGCTGGAAAAATCGAAGGTTGACAAAAATGCTGGAGGAACTCAGCGGGTGAGGCAGCATCTACGGAGCGAAGGAATAGGTGACGTTTCGGGTCGAGACCCTGAAGGTATAGGTGACGTTAAGGACCCTTAAGGAATAGAAACATAGAAACATAGAACATAGGTGCAGGAGTAGGCCATTCGGCCCTTCGAGCCTGCACCGCCATTCAATATGATCATGGCTGATCATCCAACTCAGTATCCCGTACCTGCCTTCTCTCCATACCCCCTGATCCCTTTAGCCACAAAGGCCACATCTAACTCCCTCTTAAATAGGTGACCCTTAAGGACCCTTAAGGAATAGGTGGCGTTTCGGGTCGAGACCCTTAAGGGTCTCGACCCGAAACGTCACCTATTCCTTCTTTCCATAGATGCTGCCTCACCTGCTGAGTTCCTCCAGCATTTTTGTCTACCTTCCATTGATCCTATATAGATTACCGAGGCTGATATTTAGTTTCATTTAAGATATACCACGTGGAAACGGGCCATTCGGCCCACGGAACCCATGCTGACTCCGTGACTTACTTACGTAGCTACATGAAAACACATTACTGCTCACTTAAGACTTTAGACTTCAGAGACAGCGGGGAAACAGGCCCTTCGGACAACCGAGTCCACACCGACCATCGAGTACCAGGACACTAGTTCTATCCAACACACTCCGGGGACAATTTACAGAAGCCAATTAACCTACAAACCTGCAAGTCTTTGGAATGTGAGAGCACCCGGAGACAACCCACGCGGCCACAGGGAGAACACACAAACTACATAGAGACAGCACACGTGATCAAGGTCGAACCCGGGTCTCTGGCGCTGTGAGGCAACAACTCTACCGCTGCGCCACCGCGCCAACCTGGAAGGTCAGGAGATGCACCACGGGGGGCCTGATGGAAGGTGAGATGGGAGGAAGCAGTACTCACCGCCATGGTAAGGAGAGAACTTTGTCATCTTTCAGCCAGGTTACCTTCATCCGCATGGTCGGGTCATGCCTCACTGCACAGTCAAATCTGGCCGCGTGAGACCTCCTCACCGTGATCGATTGTGGAGCCTTTATTATCCTTGTAGGTTCTAAATTAAAGACAGACAAAAGATGAAAGGGGAGCTTACTGATACCTACTTCAGTTTAGTTTAGTTTAGAGAGACAGCGCGGAAACAGGCCCTTCGGCCCACCGGGTCCGCGCTGACCAGCGATCCCCGCACATTAACACTATCCTACACCCGCTAGGGACAGTTTTTTTGTTTTCACATTTACCAAGCCAATTAACCTACAAACCCGTACGTCTTTGGAGTGTGGGTGGAAACCAAAGATCTCAGAGAAAACCCACGCAGATCACGGGGAGAAGGTACAAACTCCCTACAGACAGCGCCCGTAGTTGGGATCGAACCCGGGTCTCCGACGCTGCATTCGCTGTAAGGCAGCAACTCTACCGCTGAGCCACCGTGACCGCCCTTGATAATGAAAGGCATAGGTAGAGTAGATGTAGAGAGGGCGTTTCCATCAGTGGGCGAGGAGGGATGTGCTGTCGTTGGTGAGGGCCCAGAGGAGGTTTACGAGAATGATCCTGGGGGCTGATTGGGTTAATGTAAGATGAGCGTTTTGACGGCACTTGGTCTGTGCTCGCTGGAGTTTAAAATGATGAGGAGGCACCTAATTTAAATTTATCGAATAATGAAAGGCCTAGATAGAGTGGAGACCCTTCCACTAGTGGGAGAGTCAAGAACCAGAGGGCACAGCCTCAGAATAAAAGGACGTTCCTTTAGAATGGAGACGAGGAATCTCTTTAGCCGGTGGGAGGTGAATCCAAGCCGATTAACCTTCAAACCTGTCCGTCTTTGGAGTGTGGGAGGAAACCGGTGCACCCGGAGAAAACCCACGCAGGGCACGGGGAGGACGTACAAACTTCGTACAGACAGCATCCGTAGTCGGGATCGAACCCGGGTGTCTGGCGCTGTGAGGCAGCGGCTCTACCCCTGCGCCCAACCTTACCTTTGACCTCCAGTCGCAACTTGTTCTCCGCTTTGCCCAGTATGTTGGTCGCGATGCAGGTGTACATTCCCTCATCGGCCTTGCGGGCGCGGCGCAGTTCCAGAGTGCCGTTGTCGTGGATGATGTAGTTCCCTCCATAAAGATTGTTGCCCTGTCCATCCTTAAACCTCAAATCACAAAAAGGAACTACTTCAGAGAGAGAAAATAGGGTCTCAACTGACGTCATAGGGGTCGTGGAGTCACTCGGCGTAGAAACCTGCCCACCCCGGCCCACATGCCCCCACTACACGAGTCCCACCTGCCCTCGCTTGGCCCATATCCCTCTAAACCCACACAATCCATGTTGCAAAGCGATGAGCATTCACCATCAGGTAAAGATCCAGTGGGCCACACAGACTGCCTCAGTGAGTGTAACACAACATTTACTGTAAGTGCTGGATCCCACTCAAATCACTGAGGGATAGTGAAAATCCACAAGATAGCCAGGCAAATATAAGAATGCCTCACCCTCGGCTGGTTAAAGTTATATTGGATGATTCCTTGTGTTCCCAAACGCCCAGAGCATCTACTGTACATTCAACGGGCCGTTAATGGAATGAATAGCTCGTTTCTTGTTTCTACAGGCTGACCTTGGTTCCTGAGCCTTTCTGGATTATGTGTCTTGCTGGACCAACCGGCACGCAAAGTTGGCTACGGGGTTGGCTACGGGAACGGAACGGATCTGCCGACTCTGGCCGTGCCGGAGCTGCAGGCGGCAAATTCATCCAAATCATCCAGAATTTAGAAGATTGAGGGGGGATCTTATAGAAACTTACAAAATTCTTAAGGGGTTGGACAGGCTAGATGCATGAAGATTGTTCCCGATGTTGGGGAAGTCCAGAACAAGGGGTCACAGTTTAAGGATAAAGGGGAAATCATTTAGGACCGAGATGAGAAAAACATTTTTCACACAGAGAGTGGTGAATCTGTGGAATTCTCTGCCACAGAAGGTAGTTGAGGCCAGTTGATTGGCTATATTTAAGAGGGGGGGTTAGATGTGGCCCTTGTGGCTAAAGGGATCAGGGGGTATGGAGAGAAGGCAGGTACAGGATACTGAGTTGGATGATCAGCCATGATCATATTGAATGGCGGTGCAGGCTCGAAGGGCCGAATGGCCTACTCCTGCACCTATTTTCTATGTTTCTATGTTTCTATTCCGCCGATTGGCCTGCGGAAGTCCCGATGTGGTCAAGATCGGCCACCTCACCTGACCTAGGCACCGTATTTTCGAAGGGGATATCTGGAGGGGGAGGGAACAACGACTTTGATTATGCGGGGTGAGATCAGACTACCGGTTGCCGGAATATCGATGGTTTAGAGCTTAGAGTTTAGAATTTAGAGATACAGTGTGGAAACAGGCCTTTCGGCCCACCGAGTCCACGCCGACCAGCGATCCCCGCACACTAACACAATCCTACACACACTACGGACAATTTACCATTTCACTATCAAGGCCAATTAACCCACGAACCCGCACGCCTTTGGAGTGTGGGAGGAAACCGGAGCGCCCGCAGAAAACCCACGCAGGTCACGGGGAGAACGTACAAACTCCGTACAGACAAGCGCCCGTAGTCGGGATGGAACCCGGGTCTCCGGCGCTGTGAGGCAGCAACTCTACCGCTGCGCCACCTGGTGGAGCTGTATTCCACCACGATAATTCAACACTGCTCAACGGAGAGGTCACCGGTTCCTTACCATCGCAGTACGGGGATTGGTGCGCCGAAGAACCGACACTCGAGCTGCGTGCGGTTATTTTCAATCACCTTGATGATTTGGTTTCGCTTGGTCAAGATCCTGGGCTCTACATCTGTAACCAAAGACATTCCATCAGCTGACTACATCAAACTTACTGAAAGCATGCACAAGTTAAAGTGCCTCAAATCTACCTCATTGGTGACTCTTCTTGACCGGACTTTGCTGGCTTTACCTTGTACAAGGATGTGCAAGTTGATGTGCCTCAAATCCACCGCGGTGAGCATTTTACCGGGAGGCATCGCCGCACGGTTTGGGAACAACTCCATCCAAGAGCGCAAGAAATGACAGCGAATTGTGGACGCAGCCCAGACCATCACACAAACCAACCTCCCTTCCATTGACTCCATCTACACCTCACGCTGCCTCGGCAAGGCCAGCAGCGTAATCAAGGACGAGTCGCACCCTCCCTCTTCTCCCCTCTCCCATCGGGCAAAAGATACAGAAGTGTGAAAACGCACACCTCCAGATTCGGGGACAGTTTCTTCCCAGCTGTTATCAGGCAACTGAATTGTCCCATTACAACCAGAGAGCGGTCCTGAACTACTATCTACCTCATTGGTGACCCTCGGACTATCTCCAATTTCAGGTAGTCCTTGCTTTCCCCCTCCTTCTCCTCCACTCCCCAGCTCTCCTACAGCCCACTGTCTCCGCCTCTTCCATTCTTCTCCCCCCCTCCCCCCCCCACCCCCACATCAGTCTGAAGAAGGGTCTCGACCCGAAACATCACCTATTCCTTCGCTCCATAGATGCTGCCTCACCTGCTGAGTTTCTCCAGCAATTTTGTCTCCCTCAGACTATCCTTGATCGGACTTTGCCGGCTTTACCTTGCACTAAACGTTATTCCCTTATCATGTATCTACACACTGCAAAGGGCTCGATTGTAATCACCTATTGTCTTTCTGCTGACTGGTTAGCACGCAACAAAAGCTCTTCACGGCACCTCGGTACACGTGACAATAAACTAAACTGAGCTGAACTTGAAGTGGTTTCCACTCAGAAAAATGTATTTCAGGAGAAACCAATAGACTACAGTACAACATACCGAGCACACTGACAAATGCATTGGCCAGTAGGTATCCATGCTCATTGGAAGCGTTGCACTGATATACGGCACTGGTTCCGATCTGTGCCTCTCGGAAAATAATCGTATCCCCGGAAACATCCCGGTTCAGGTTCTGACGAACCTCTGCAGAGGAAGAAAGATAAACATGTCGTCGTTCCATTCACATTTCCTTCTCATAACTTCATAAGCTCATAAGAGATAGGTACAGAATTGGACCATTCAGCACAACAACTCCACTCCGCCATTCATTCATGGAAGATCTATCGCTCCCTCCTAACCTCCCTCCCTCCTTGGATGATCAGCCATGATTATATTGAATGGCGGTGCAGGCTCGAAGGGCCGAATGGCCTACTCCCGCACCTATTTTCTATGTTTCTATGTTACCCCGTTCTCATTCCACTATCCCACAGAATATGAATCTTTAAAAGCTTCTCGCAGGGGCAACATCAATGGCGCAGCGGTAGAGTTGCTGCCTTACAGCGCCAGAGACCCGGGTTCGATCCTGACTACGGGTGCTGTCTGTACGGAGTCTATACGTTCTCCCTGTGACCGCGTGGGTTTTCTCCGGGTGCTCCGGTTTCATCCCACACTCCAAAAAGACATACTGGTTTGTAGGTCAGTTGTCTTTGGTGCCATTGTAAATTGTCCCCAGTGTGTAGGATAGTGTCAGTGTGCGGGGTGATCACTGGTCGGCATGGACTCGTTAGGCCGAAGGGCCTGATTCAATGCTGCATCTCTGAAGTCAAAAGTCTAACGTGAGCAATAATGTATTTCCATGTAGCAAAGTAAGTCATCAGTCATACAGGCCCTTCGGCCCACTCGTCCATGCTGACCTAGGTGCCCCACCTCAGATAGACCTTTGAAAGCTGAAGAGTACAAGATGGCAACTCTTGCACAGTGTCTCAGTGTAATCTGCTATTCATACACTCTTGCACATAAGTATGATTGTGCTGATCTATAGGAAGGTTTTTACAGGTGCTGTCTGTACGGAGTTTGTACGTTCTCCCTGTGACCTCGTGGGTTTTCTCCGGGTGCTCTGGTTTCCTCCCACATTCCAAAAACACGCGGGCTGCTAGGTTAATTGGCTTTTGTAAATTGTCCGTAGTGTGTGTGGGGGAATGGATGAGATAGTGGGATAACATAGAACTAGTGTGAACGGCAACTGTTGGTCGGCATGGAGTCAGTGGGCCGAAGGGCCTGTTTCCGCACTGTATCTCTAAAATAAACTAAACTATTGTACCGAATATCATGTCAGATTTTTAAAAGAAGCACATCATCTATCCAGTCTGAAAAAGGGTCTCGACTCGAAACGTCTCGAATCAAAACCTTCTATCCAGAGACGCTGCCTGTCCCGCTGAGTTACTCCAGCATTTTGTGTCTATCGTCGGTGTAAACTAGCATCTGCAGTTCCTTCCTACACATCATCTCTATGGTACACAACTGCGTTTTTAGATGATATCAATAATATACAGTGGTATCTATTGTTTAAGAAAGAACTACAGATGCTGGAAAAATCGAAGGTAGACAAAAATGCTGGAGGAACTCAGCGGGTGAGGCAGCATCGATGGAGAGAAGGAATAGGCAATGTTTCAGGTCAAGTCTGAAGAAGGGTCTCGACCCGAAAGGTCACCTATTCCTTCGCTCCATAGATGCTGTCTCACCTGCTGAGTTTCTCCAGCATTTTTGTCTACCTACAGTGGTATCCAACGTAAACCAAGGCAGACCCAGGATTTGACACACTCATCATGAACTCACTTTCCACCGGTTCGCCATTAACCAGCCACTGGATGTTGGGTTTGGGATTGCCATTGGCCCGGCACATCAGTCTGCCGTATTCGCCAGGAGCCAGCACCAGGTTCTGGGGCTCGTTCAACCAGTATGGAGCAGCTTGGAGGATTAAAAGAGAGGTACAAAACTGATGAAGCAAACTGCAGAGCAAAGAAACCAGATCTATGTGCTTTATCATTAAATTACATCCAAAACACAACTTTTACAGATGCACCATAGAAAGCAATAATAATAATAATAATAATAATAATAATAATAATAATAATAATAATAATAATAATAATAATAATAATAATAATAATACATTTTATTTATGGGCGCCTTTCAAGAGTTTCAAGGACACCTTACAAAAATTTAGCAGGTAGAGGAAAAACATGTAAGGGGAATGAAATAAATAGTAGAGACATGACTAGTACACAAAGTAAAGACAGAATTCAATACAAAACACAGTATGAGGCAATTAATGCACAGATGAAAAGGGACGGGGACGTGGGGCTAAGGATAGGCAGAGGTGAAGAGATGCGGAAGAGGTGAAGAATACTCCAAATGCAACCTAAACAAAGACCTATCAAGCTGCATTATGACTTCCTGACTTTTCTACTCAATGCCAGACGTATGAAATGCGAGGTTCTCCATGGATATGAGATCTTGTGACGTTGCCATCCTGCAGTGCTAACAACATACATTTCCACCAAAACTGAGGTCCACCAGCATCATAAATGACATGAGGTTCTCCGAGGTTCGATAAAGTCCTTTACAATCAGGCTCCATTACATTTTTTTATCGGGATGCATCACAGCGTGGTTTGGGAATGGATCTATTCAAGACCGCAAGAAATTGCGACAAATTGTGGACGCAGCCCAGACCATCACACAAACCGACCTCCTTTCCATTGACCCCATTTACACTTCACGCTGCCTCGGCAAGGCCAGCAGCATTATCAAGGACAAGTCGCACCCTGGCCATTCCCTCTTATCATCATCATCATCAACCTTTATTGTCATCTTGCAGAGCAACAGTTGTACAGTGCAAAATGAGAAGACGTTTCCCAAGGAATACCGGAGCATCGCACATAAAACTTAAAACATTTCACGCATAAAATAAAAGCTCTCATATTGTGTTTTGAATTGAATTCTGTCTTTACTTTGTGTACTAGTCATGTCTCTACTATTTATTTCATTCCCCTTACATGTTTTTCCTCTACCTGCTAAATTTTTGTAAGGTGTCCTTGAGACTCTTGAAAGGCACCCATAAATAAAATTTATTATTATTATTATTATCTCCCAATCTCTCCCATCGGGCACAAGGTACAGGTGTGAAAACGCACACCTCCAGATTCAGTGACAGCTTCTTCCCAGCTGTTGTCAGGCAACTGAACCATCCCACCACAACCAGAGAGCAGTCCTGAACTACTATCTGCCTCTTGCTGACTCTCGGACTATCCTTGATCGGACTTTGCTGGCTTTACCTAGCACGAACCGTTATTCCCTTATCAGGTATCTATATACTGTAACTGGCTCGATTGTGATCATGTATTGTCTTTCTGCTGACTGGTTAGCACGCAACAAAAGCTTTTCACTGTAGCTCGGTACATGTGACAATAAACTAAACTTGTGCTATAACACTAGGATAAGCGCTCAACCAGGAGCCCCAACCACAAAGCCAAAGCACTATCTAAACTGATTATACAAGATTAAGAATTAGGGGAGGCCATTTAGGACCGAGATGAGGAAAAACATTTTCACCCAGACAGTTGTGAATCTGTGGAATTCTCTGCCACAGAACGAAGGGGGGACCTGGCAGAGAGGTGCCGAGAAGAGTGGGGGGCCCAATGTGGGGGGCAAGAGTGGGGGCTGCAGCCAAGTGCGGCGACAGGCAGAAGATAGAGCTTCTTCGTAGTAGGCTAGATTGGGCCGAATGGCCTGATTCTGCTCCTACAACTTACGGTCTTATGCAGGGAATGGAAGGATATGGCTCATGTGCAGGCAGAGGTGATTAGTCTGACTTGGCAGCATGGAGACTGTGGGCCGAAGGGCCTGTTCCTATGCTGTACTGACGAAGGGTCTCGACCCGAAACGTCACCCATTCCTTCTCTTCCAGAGATGCTGCCTGTCCCGCTGAGTTACTCCAGTATTTTGTTTCTGTCTTCGGTTTCAACCAGCGTCTGCAGTTCTTTCCTAGACCTGTACTGTCCTGTGCTCTGTGACTGCAGGGAATGGAACCAAATGCTCACCTTTTACCCACACTGTGATGGTGTGTCTGATGCTCCCCATTTTGTTGGACGCCAGGCAGAAATACTCGCCCGAATTCTCCTCAGAAACGTTCATGATCCTCAGCGTCTTGTTGAAGTTTTCCATCCGCACCTTTGGCCAGGGCAGCTCGCCCCCTTTCTTGTACCAAATAATTTCCGGCGTGGGCCTAAAAACAGGCAGAATTAACTGAAGGCAGTTTTGAAGGGGGAAAAACAGAGTATTTCCAGTGTATTTTGCTTTTAGTTTAATTCAGTTTAGAGATATACAGGGTGGAAACAGGCCCTTTTGGCCCACCGGGTCCACGCCGACCAGCAATCCCCGCGCATTAACACTCTCCTATACACTCAAGGGACAATATATACATTTACCAAGCCAATAAAGGGCCTGTTCCACTTGGGTGTCATTTGCGCGTCATTTACGCGACATCATTTACGCGTCACGATGCACGACGCGCGCACGGTGCGTGTTGACGTAGGCAGTGACGCGCGGTTGCACGCGGCGCCGCAGGATTTTGGGATGTAAAAAATCTTCGCACGCCGTCTGCGTGACGTGCAGATGACACCCAAGTGCGACAGGCCCTTTAACCTACAAACCTGTACGTCTTTGGAGTGTGAGAGGAAACCGAAGATCTCGGAGAAAACCCACGCAGGTCACGGGGAGAACGTACAAACTCTGTACAGACAGCACCCGTAGTCAGGATCGAACCCGGGTCTCCGGCGCTGCATTCGCTGTAAGGCAGCAAATCTACCGCTGCGCCACCTGGTGGAACCCATATTTTCTTAGCTAATGGCTGATATTCTCACATCTTGTTTCAGGCCTCAGTGCCATTAATATTTAATTTAGTTTAGTTTACACCTGTATGTCTTTGGAGTGTGGGAGGAAACCGAAGATCTCGGAGAAAACCCACTACAAGCAACTCGACCACTGCGCCACTGTTCGGCCATTTTATTACATATCAATGGAATCCGATCCTTACACCTTGCCAATTCCTGGATGGAGTGGATGTGGCGAGGATGTTTCCACTAGTGGGAGAGTCTAGGACCAGAGGCCACAGCCTCAGAATGAAAGGACGTTCCTTTAGATAAGAGATGAGGAGGAATTTCATCAGTCAGAGGGTGGTGAATCTGTGGAATTCATTGCCACAGACGGCCAGAGTCAATGGATATTTTTAAGGAAGATGGACATAAAATGCTGGAGTAACTCAGCGGGAGAAGGCAGCATCGCTGGAGAGAAGGAAAGTGTGACGTTTCGGGTCGAGACCCTTCTTTATTTATGTGAATTTTAAGGCACAGATTGTCAAATTCTTATTAGTACGGGTGTCAGGGGTTTTGGGGAGAAGGCAGGAGAATGGGGTTGAGAGTGAAAGGTAGATCAGCCACCATTGAATGGCGGAGTAGACTAGATGGGCCGAATGGCCCGAACGCTGCTCCTAGACTTTATAAACATGAACCTTTACAACGAGAGCCCTGGTTTTACGTACACTCCTGATGCTATGCACTCCAGTAATAGATCTTCCTCTCGGAGAATGATTCTGCTGCTGGACGTTCCCAACGGAACCATGAACCTGGGCGTCTGTTCCATGACCGGACGAGCTACAAATGGATACAAACAGCAGTCAGTTACATCGGCAATGGGCAGAACCTCGCGCAAGTACATGATCATTAGTACGACTGATGCTAAAACATGTGGAAGGTGAGACAAGAAGCCGGGATTAGCTGCAGAGTGGCGCGGCAGTATAGTTGCTGTCTCACAGCTCCAGAGACCTGGGTTCGATCCCGACTACGGGTGCTGTCTGTTTTGGAGTTTGACATTCTCCCCGTGACCTGTGAATTGTCCCAAGTGTGTGTAGGATAGTGTTAATATGCGGGGATCGTTGGTCGGTGTGGACTCAGTGGGCCGAAGGGCCTCTTTCCGCGCTGTACCTATAAACTAAATTAAACACTTTGGCCTCTTTAGACTTTAGTTTAGTTTAGTTTTGGTATACAGTGTGGAAACAGGCCCTTCGGCCCAGCGGGTCCACGCTGACCAGCGATCACCTGTAGACTCGTTGTATCCTACACAATCGGAGGGATTTACAGAAGCCAAACACCATACAAACCTACACGTCATTGGATGTGGGAGGAAACCAGAGCACCCGGAGAAAACCCAAGCGGCCTTTGGGATCTGGGTGTAAACATGGGGACTGAAGGTTGGGATCGAACCGGGGTCTCTGGCGCTGTGAGACGGCAGCTCTACTCTGCATATCACTGCACCACCACTGCGGAGTTTAGAAGGATGAGGGAGGACCTCATTGTAACTTACTGAATGGTGAAAGGCCTGGATAGAGTGGATGTGGGGAGGATGTTTCCACTAGTGGGAAAGTCTAAGACCAGAGGTCATAGCCTCAGAATTAAAGGACGTTCCTTTAGGAAGGAGACGAGGAGGAATTTATTTGGTCAGAGGGTGGTGAATCTGTAGAACTCATTGCCACAGAAGGCAGTGGAGGCCAAGTCAATGGGATATTTTTTAAAGCAGAGATACATAGATTCTTGATTTATAAGGGTGTCAGGGTTGGAGTGACTTAGAAGGGTCGGCAGCATCTCTGGAGAGAGACACAAAATGCTGGAGTAACTCAGCGGGACAGGCAGCATCTCCGGAGAACATGGATCGGTGACGTTTCTGGTCGAACAAGGGTCCAGACTCGAAACGTTACCTGTCCACGTTCACCAGAGACGGTGCTTGACCCACTGGGTCACTCCAGCACTTTCTGCCCCTTTGTGTAAATCAGCAATTTGTTTGTTCCTACAATAAGGAATGTCCGTACTGGGGTTGTAAAATGGTCTCTGAGAACTTTTAAAGTCCACATTGAAAACATTGCAAGCAAAAATGGTTCACAAACTGACCCTGGAAATAATAATACGTTAATGGGTTGGTGTTGGGTTTCTTGAAACATATTAAGTCAAGTCGACTTTATTGTAATATGCACCTGTCTAATGAGGTACAAGAACACTGAAAATCTTGCTTAAATCAGCATTACAGGCACATTACATATACTTAGACAACACACAAGTAAGGTAAGTAAGTAAGTAAGTTTATTGGCCAAGTATTCACATACAAGGAATTTGCCTTGGTGCTCCGCCCACAAGTAACGACATGACATACAGTGACAGTCACGAATGACTCAGAAAACACTAAACATTAATAATAATAAAACATTAATGATAAAACACCATTGATCAAGCATGTGAACCAACAAAATACCAGATCAAAGGGAAGCTACAGATTTTTGGCTGTTGAGTCGAGCAACTACTCGTGGATAAAAGCATCAATTAAACTTGTATAAATCACACAAGGCGGTGAAAAGAAAAAAGACTAAAACATTAGTACAAAACACCTTTAGAAAAGCAAGCCTATGGTAGTGAAAGAGAGAGTGCTGGTGTAACTCAGTGGGTCAGGCAGCATCTCTGGAGAGAAAGGATAGGGTTGGGACCCTTCTTCAAGGGTTTCGACCCAAGACATCACCTATCCTTTTTCTCCTGAAATTTTGCATGACCCAAATGAGTCACTCCAACACTTTGTGTTTAAGAAGGAACTGCAGATGCTGAAAAAAAAATCGAAGGTAGACAAAAAATGCTGGAGGAACTGCAGATGCTGGAAAAATCGAAGGTAGACAAAAAATGCTGGAGGAACTCAGCGGGTGAGGCAGCATCGTAGAGCAGCATCCTCCAGCATTTTTTTGTCTACCAACACTTTGTGTCTACCTTTGGTATAAACCAGCATCTGCAGTTCTGTGTTTCCACCTAGTGAAAGAGGTGATCCGTTGTTGAGGTAGGACTGGGGTTACACGGGTTGGTTCAAGACCCTGGTGGTTGCAGGGAAGTAGATGTTCCTGAACTTGGTGGGTGTGGGAGTTCAGGACCTCTGCACCTCCTGCCTGGTGCTAGCAGGCTCAAGAGGACGTGGCTCGGATGGTGGGCCTTGGTTGATCAATGATGCCATCTCGATTAAGGTGCCTATCTCCCCAGAGCCTATTCCAATCTATTCGAGGATGCCGTAGAAGGCAAGGAAAGAGATTGACGGGAGATCTTTAATAGCCACACGCCATCCCAGAAGATGGCAGCGAAAGGCCAGCGATGTTCCTTCGTTCAAGAAGGACATCAGTGATAATTCAAGAAACAATAGGCCGGTGATAAACACTAAATGCTGGAGTAACGCAGACGGGACAGGCAACATCACTGGAGAGAAGGAATGGGTGACGTTTTGGGTCGAGACCCTTCTTCAGACTGGCCAGTTAGCCTCGTTACATGTGTGGTAGAGAAATTTGGAAAAGATTCTTAGGGGCAGGATTTACTCACATTTGGAAAAGTTTAAACTTATTAGAGATGGTCGGCATGGCTTTACGCGGGAGAGGAACTGTCTCCCAACTATGATTGAGTTTTTTGAAGAGGAGACACAATATGATCGATTGTCCATGCGAGCTCCAATGGAACATTTGGCAAGGTCGCCTATCGTAGTTTAATCAGTAACAGATAAAATAACATGAGCTCGCTGAATTCGTCAGGGGAACGGGGGAATGTGGGAATGTGGGAATGGAGAAGAGGATGTGCCAGGGGAGAGATGAGGGGGAGTCAGGTTCAAGAAGGGTCTCGACCCGAAACGTTGCCGACCCATTTCCCTCCACAGATACTGCCTGACCTGCTAAGTTACTCCAGCACTTGTGTCTTGTTCTAACTTCCTGAAAGCCCTGGCTCTATTAGAGTCATGGAGCCACACAGCATGGAGATATTCGGCCTAACGTGTCCATGCTGACCAAGATGCCCAATCTACGCTAGTCCCACCTGCCCGTCTTTGACTCGTGTCCCTTTAAAACGTTCCTATCCATGTACATACCTGTCCAAATGTATTTGAAATGTTGAGATAATCCCTGCCTCAACTACCTCCTCTGGCAGCTCCTTCCACACACCCATCACCCTCTTATGTTTCCTGCCTCTAGCGTGTCCAAACCCTTAATAATCTTACATGTTTCAATAAGATGCCCTATCATCCTGCTAAACTCCAGGGTGTACCAGCCCAGCCGCTCCATTCTCTCACCGTATGACAATCTCGCCATCCCGGGAATTAACCTAGTAAACCTACGCTGCACTTCCTCAATAGCAAGAATGTCCTTCCTCAAATTAGGGGACCAAAACTGCACACAATACTCCAGGTGGATAGGCACTTCTTGGTCTCGACCCGAAACGTCGCCTATTGCTTTTCTCCAGAGATGCTGTCGGACCCACTGAGTTACTCCAGCTTTTTGTGCCTATCTTTGGTTTCAACCAGCATCTGCAGTTCCTCCCTGCATGAGTGATAGGTGGATACAGGTCAGGGCCCGCCCACACTTTTCTTCCAGCATTCTCCCCATTACACCAATCAGTCTCAAGATGCGTCGCGACCCGAGAGGTCACCCACCTATGCATGTCCTCCAGAGATGCTGCCTGACCCGCTCAGTTACTCCAGCACTTGTGTCATTTTTTAAATGTAAACCAGCATCTGCAGTTCCTTGTGCCGACAGCAACTTGTTGAATATTTGGTACAACAGCTCATCCATCGCGTGGGGAGAATAACTGTGGCCGTGTGACTTCAAAGCATCAAGGTTGAAATCGTTCCCCAAGTCCACAACATCTCAGGGAGATTCTCAACCTCCACCCTGCCTCTCTGTTCATCCTTCACTGACAGGGGCTTCAGCTACCCTGGTCTCAGAGACCACGAACCTCTCCTGAAGCCACACCACCTCTTTGCTCGACCCCCTTCCCTCATACGCAACCTGGTTCTGACCTCCACTGGCATTGGCTATCTCCCCTGCAAGTTCATAAGTGATAGGAGCAGAATTAGGCCATTCAGTCCACCGAGTCTGCTCCCCCATTCAATCAAGGCAGATCTATCCTTCCCTCTCAACCCATTCTCCTGCCTTCTCCCCGAAACCTTTGGCACTCTTGCTAATGAGGAACCTGTCGATCTCCGTAAGGTCATATGTTCTAGGGGCAGAAATAGGCTATTCGGCCCATCGAGTCTGCTCCCCCATTCAATCATGGCTGATCTATCTCTCCCTCTCAACCCCATTCTCCTGCCTTCTCCCCATAACCGCTGACACCCTTAACAATCAAGAATCTGTCAATCTCCGCCTTAAACATATCCACTGATGGCCACAGCCATTCGTGGCAATGAATTCCACAGATTCACCACGAGCTGGCTAAAGAAATTCATCCTCATCCCCTTTCTAAAGGTACGTCCTTTTATTCTGAAGCTGTGCTCTCTGATCCTGGACTGTCGCACTAGTGGAAACATCCTCTCCGCACCCACTCTATCCTGGCCTCTCACTGTTGGGTACGTTTCAATGATGTCCCACCTCTCATCCATCCAAACACCAGCGAGCACAGGCCCAGCTCTCATCATACGCTAACCCAATCATCGCCTGGATCATTCTCGTAAACAACTTCTGGACCATCTCCAGCGCCAGCACATCCCTCCTCAGATATGTGACCCAAAACTGCGCACAATACTCCAAATGCGGTCTGACCAGTGCCTTATGAAGCCTCAATGTACAACACCTTGCCTTGTACAACACCTTGCCTTGTATACCATCTGTACAAACAGTAATAGGAACAGTCATGGGCCTGTCCCACTTAGGCGAATTTTCAGCGGACTGCCAGGGACTGTCAAGTTGCCGGCAGTCGCCTGAAAAACCGAGAACTGGAACTGCGACTGTCAGAGTGGAACACACACACACACGCACACACACACACATCGCAAAGGCTGACAAAAAAATTCCCACGGTGCAAAGCCAAAGTGATACAGACACACACCGCGATGAACAGGAAGGTTGGCGCTGTAATTAAGACGTCTAGCACAGTCCTTTAAAATAGGAGAGGAGAGGGGGGGGGGAAGGGGGAGAAGGGGGGAGAAGGAGTGGAGACAACTTTTAAGAAGCTAGACAACTTTTAATAAGCAGAGATACACAGCTGTGAAGTTTGGCGGGCATTTGACATTACCGGTCGGTTATCCTTGGTTCTGAAAACTCGTGCTTAAGCTTTTTCCCCCCAATGAGCCAATGAAAATGACCGGTGATTAACTAAAACTATCTAGGACTTCCTCGATTACCTTCAACTACATGGCGACCCCATTACAACTGCACCTACGACTACAGGATTATCGATTTTCTCCATGGCGGCCAATTTTGGGTTGCAGAAAGATTTTCAACACGTTGAAAGATTTGTGGCGACCATACTGAGGCCGCGACTAGTTCCCAGAATGCGGGAATTCCTTGCGACCATGGAGGAGACTCACCAGCGACCACCAGCGAACATGTGGCGAGCGCAGAGTCTCCTGCACTCGCCTAAAAAGTCACCTAAGTGGGACAGGCCCATAACAGTAATAAAACGTGATAATTTAAATGCAAGGTGGACAAAATTGCTGGAAAAAACTCAGCGGGTGAGGCAGCATCTATGGAGCGAAGGAAATAGGCAACGTTTCGGGCCGAAACCCTTCTTCAGACTGATGTGAGGGTGGGCGGTGGGGGGGGGGGGGGGGGGGAGGAAGAAGAAGAAAGGAAGAGGTGGAGCCAGAGGGCTGAGGGAAGGGGAGGAGAAGAAAGTAAGGACTACCTGAAATTAGAGAAGTCAATGTTCATACCGCTGGGGTGCAAACTGCCCGAGCGAAATATGAGGTGCTGTTCCTCCAATTTATGATGGTCCTCACTCTGGCCATGGAGGAGGCCCAGGACAGAAAGGTCGGATTCGGAATGGGAGGGGGAGTTGAAGTGCTGAGCCACCGGGAGATCAGGTTGATTTGTACTCTTGTACTCGCTAGAATTTAGGAGATTGAGGGGGGATCTTACAGAAACTTACAACATTCTTGAGTTACTGAGATACTGAGTTGGATGATCAGCCATGATCATATTGAATGGTGGTGCAGGCTCGAAGAGCCGAATGGCCTACTCCTGCACCTAATTTCTATGTTTCTATGTTATTGCGAACAGAGCGGAGGTGTTTGGCAAAGCGATCGCCAAGCCTACGCTTGGTTTCACCGATATAGAGCAGCTGACATCCAGAGCAGCGGATGCAATAGGTGAGGTTGGAGGAGGTGCAGGTGAACCACTGCCTCACCTGGAAAGATGGTGGAACCATCACCGGATGGAGGTTAGTGGTGAAATGGATGAAGTCAGTGAGTTGTGTGCGGGTGCAGGAGGTAGCACCAATGCAGTCGTCGATGTAGCGGAGGTAGAATTCGGAGATAATTTAAATGCAATTCTGGCCCATTCCCCATCTACATAACCATCAGGCTACAAGAATCCCCCTTGTACGCTGGGGCTCTAAAGTTGTGCACAGGTTTCAGCTACGAGTGAGCCGCTGGGTTAGGACAAAGGTTAGGCTGAGTAAGGGATTAGAAGGTTAGAACACAGACTTCTCTGCAACGTGCCGTAACTCACCGCCAGTGTCATTCAGAATAGTTGGGAATGTTTCGTAATTGGTATCCTCTGCAACAAATAACATTAAATGAGCTCGGCGGTCCAGGCGGGAGAAACGGGGGAACTTGGGAAGGGGAGGTGCGGTGGAGGACGTGGGAGCGGGGACGACGAGGGGAACGCTGTCGAGAAAGGAAGGTACGCGAGGAGGAGAGGGTGTGGGACGGCGGGTGTTAGGGCAAGTGGAAGAAGGGCGATGGGAAGATGTCATCGTTTCCCGACAACGTTCCATCACGCATGGGTCTGGTCCGGCTTGGCCACCGAGCACGACATCCGGAGGCTGCAGCGAATCGTTCGATCAGCCGAGAAGGTTGTTGGATGCAACCTTCCCCCCATTGATGAACTGTACACTGCAAGGGCCAGGAAGCGAGCGGGTAAGATCATCTCTGATCCCTCTCACCCTGGCCACAAACTCTTTGAATCACTTCCCTCTGGAAGGCGACTCCGGACTGTCAAAGCCGCCACAGCCAGACATAAAAAGGGTTTTTTTCCACGAGCAGTAGCACTACTCAATAATCAAAAGTCTGTAGCCTCCTTGTGCTCTGGTATTTTATTTCATTCTTCACATGTTTAAATTATAATGTTTTATTTTTAATTGTCTACTGTATATTATGTTGTTACTTGTGAGCATAGCACCAAAGCAAATTCCTTGTATGTGTACATACTTGGCTAATAAAATTCTCTGCCTCAGTGGGCGGTGGAGGCCGGTTCTCTGGATGCTTTCAAGAGAGAGTTAAATCGAGCTCTTAAAGATAGCGGAGTCGGGGATATGGGGAGAAGGCAGGAACGGGTTACTGATTGTGGATGATCAGCCATGATCACATTAAATGGCGGTGCTGGCACGGAGGGCCGATTGGACTACTCCTGCACCTATTGTCTATTGTCTATTTATTCAATTCAATTCATAGAAACATAGAAAAAAGGTGCAGGAGGAGGCCATTCAGCCCTTCGAGCCAGCACCGCCATTCATTGTGATCATGGCTGATCGTCCCCAATCAATAACCCGTGCCTGCCTACTCCCCATATCCCTCGACTCCACTAGCCCCTAGAGCTCTATCTAACTCTCTCTTAAATCCATCCAGTGACTCGGCCCCCACTACCCTCTGTGGCAGGGAATTCCACAAATTCACAACTCTCTAGGTGAAAAAGTTTTTTTCTCACCTCAGTCTTAAAGGGAAAGTCCCCTTTATTCTAAGACTGTGGCCCCTGGTTCTGGACTCGCCCAACATTGGGAACATTTTTGCTGCAACTAGCTTGTCCAGTCCTTTTATAATTTTATATGTTTGAATTGAATTCAATTCAATTATTGTAAAGAGGATTAAGTAAGCTGAGCCAAGTGCAACAGCAAAGGAACAGATTTATCACAAGAAGCATATCTGGGGGATGGAAGGAGAATTATTATTAAAAAATAATGAATATGAGCCACATACTGCACACACTGGGAAATGCATTTGTTCAATGATATATTACCGATCAGTGAACTGAATATCAAATATCATAACACCCATTATATTAAAACTAAACAGGTGAGCAAAATTAAATACTTAAAACTGCAGCATAACCGAGCATTATGTAGAAATTAGGAACTGTAGATGCTGGTTGCACTGAAAATGGACACAGAGTGCTGGAGTAACTCAGCGGGTCTGGCAGCATCTCTGGAGGACATGGACAGGGTCGGGACCCTTCTTCAGTATCATGCTGGAGTGAAATGTGCTCTGTTGCTGATTGACGCCTTTTCGGTGGTCTGGGGTGGAGGGGATTGTGGAGAAGGGTCCTCCAGAAATCAATTGAAATGCTAAGAACACCTGAAGGAAACCTGATGAATGTGCAACTCCAGAAGGAGTTGGATGTTGGAGGCATCGATGGGCAAACCTTTCGTTATTGGAGAACGCCAAGACGGAAATGGGAAAGTGCCCCTCAGTAAAACACAACGGGCTCGGTGGATCAGGCAGCACCCGTGGAGAGAATGGACAGACAACGTTTCCAATCGGGAACTTTCTGCAGATTCACTGCATCGGGACCCTTGGTTGATTTCGCTGTGACCCTGTGGGTTTCCTCCGGGCGCTCAGGGTTTCCTCTCAATTCCCAAAGATGTGTGGGTTCGTAGGCTCATAGACCTCTGTGAAATTGCCTCTCGTGTGGAGAGAGTGGATGTGAAACTGGGATGACGTGGAATTAGCAAACGGGCCATCGAGGGCTAGCATGGGCTCAGTGGGCCGAAGGGCCAATTTCCACGCTTGATATCGTTCAGTCAATCAATCTTGAGAAAAACGCAAAGTTCTTTCCAAGTTTTTTAAGGCTCCTCGTGTAACTCAGCGGGTCAGGCAGCATTCGTGGAGGGAATGCACAGCCGATGATTTGTGTTGAGAAGGAGTTTTCGCTTTCTGTTTTTTTCTTCTGCTTTCTTGGAGGTTCAGAAAGATGTGGTCCACTGTTGGGATACAGCTTCGTGCACTAGGCATCTTCTGACAAAGAACGGCAGGCATCTTCTCTAAAGTTCACGCCTTCATCACCAAACCTTTCAAAGGTCAGTGGATCGCGCATCACGCAGAGAATCCTCATCGTGCTTTCACCCCCCCGGCTTCTGTGGCTCAGTTCGATCTCAAAATAGGTTGGATTCCGAACTACCGGCGCTTTCTGTGTGGAGTTTGCATGTTCTTCTTGCAGATTGGCAGCGATCTTGGGCGGCACGGTGGCGCAGCGGTCGAGTTGCTGCCTTACAGCACCAGAGACCCGGGTTAGATCCTGACTACGGGTGCTGTCTGTACGGAGTTTGCAGGTTCTCCCAGTGACTTACGTGGGTACTCCGGTCTGCTCCCATGCTCCAAAGACGTACAGGTTTGTAGGTTAATTGTGGATCTGTAACTTGTAAACTGTCCCTAGTGTGTGGGATATTGCTGGTGATCGCCAGTCAGCGCGGACATGGTGGGCTGAAGGGCCTGTTTCCACGCTGTATCTCTAAACTAAACTAAACTAAAATCCCGGGTACACAAAAATGCTGGAGAAACTCAGCGGGTGCAGCAGCATCTATGGAGCGAAGGAAATAGGCAACGTTTCGGGCCGAAACCCTTCTTCAGACATATAAACTAAATCACTGTGTCCACTCCAGGCTCTGTCTCTTCCCTTGTTCCTATGTCAGTTATGTCAAACCTCTGCCCTTTAGGTACTGAACATCATCCATTAGGCACTGAAGTTCTCCACCTCGATCCAAATCCACACCTCCTTCCACCCCCACTGATCGAAGGAGGGTTCTCCTGGGTTTTCCAGCCTTTGCCATGTAGTTGAGACTATAGACAATAGGTGCAGGAGTGGGCCATTCGGCCCTTCGAGCCAGCACCACATGGATACCATACTCTTCATTGAGATGTCCCCTACACTTTCCCCAAGGCATCTGCTTTAGTAAACATGTAAACCTCTCAAAACAATGATCAGCATACGATACCCAAGAACCTCGCACAGACTCTGCAGTGGCCCCTACGTTTGCAGCACAGTCTAAAGTAGAGAGGTCGAAGAAGTATCCAGAAGTAGATGGAAATCGTAATAGGTAAACAAAATGATGAAAGGGATTATGACAGGTGAGACTGACAAAACATTTTTCCCAGGTTGGAAATATCCAACACTATTAACTAGAAGGTAAGCTGGGGAATGTTTAATGGGGATGTGCGGGCAAGTTCTTTTACAGAAAGCATGGTGAGGGCCTTGAACACGTTGCCAGGGGAGGTGGTGGAGGCAGATATAATAGTAGTGTTTACGAGGGTTTTATTTAGGCACGTGGAATAGAGGGATATTGCACGCAGATGAGCTCAGTTTAACTTGTTTAGTTTATTGTCACTTATCCCGAGGTACAGTGAAAAGCATTTGTTGCATGCTATCCAGTCAGCGGAAAGACAACACATGATTACAATCAAGTCATCAACAGTGTGCGGAAAACATGATAAAGGGAATAACGTTTAGTGCAAGATAAAGTCCGAGAAAGTGCAATTAAAGATAGCCCGAGGGTCCCCAAATGAGATAGATAATAGCTCAGGACCACTCTCTGGTAGTTGATAGGATGGTTCGGTTTGATTGACTTAAAGGGGCCTGTTCTTGCGCTGTACTGTACGACAATATAACATGTTAATTGCAATTTGAAAGCAAGTGAATTCCACTGCAATCCCCAGGTCAGATACCCTTTGCCCACACAGAGACGGACAATCCATTAGGGTGGGGGTGGATACTCACTGGTCAGCACTTTGATGGTGATGGGGTTTTTCTGCTGTATGGTTTGAGTGAAGGGGAACCGGGCGTTGCAGATGTAATCGAAGCGAGCGTCGCTGCGCTTCACGTTGGAGAAGTAGAGATCGCCGTTCAGCGCCTGAGACACCCGCGTGTCCTGAGGGATCAAGTCCATGTCTGAAAACAAGCAACGGTCAATGATCAATGGTCAGTGATCAATGGTCAGTGGTCAATGGTCAGTGGTCAATGGTCAATAATTAATGGTCAATAATTAATGGTCAATAATTAATGGTCAATGGTTAATGGTCAATGGTCAACAATCATAGAGTCATAGAGTGATACAGTGTGGAAACAGGCCCTTCAGCCCGACTTGCCCATACCAGCTACATGTCCCACCTGCCTGCGTTTGGTCCATATCCCTCCAAACCTGTCCTATCCATGTACCTGTCTAACTGTTTCTAACATGTTGGGATAGTCCCTGCATCAACTACCTTCTCCGGGTTCGATCCTGACTACGGGCGACCGTGTGGGTTTTCTCCGGGTGCTCTGGTTTCCTCTCACACTCCAAAGATGTACAGGTTTGTCGGCAAATTTGGCTTCATTCAGGGACACATTCAGAGACTGGCACCGAGTGCTGCTGGAAGTTTCATCAACTCGGTGAAAGACGCCCTTTGGTCTGCCCGAGCTTTGTTGACCTCCCAGCGGAGCGAGATGTCCGTCGGGGAATGTGGCCGACTGGCCCGCTGCAGACTGCAGGAGTACGTGCTGAGGGACGCACTGAAGCTCGGTGCAGCCAACGCCAAGGCTCGGTGGGGGAGGACCACAGTCTGGGGTCCTTCCGCTGCTGGACATGGGGGGGGGGGGCAGGGTGTGGGGGAGACGCCCCTCAAAAATAAGGGAAGGGATTCCACGCCAGTGGGCCACATGAGTGGGCAAGGGCGGGGGATAAATTTGTGTAAACAGTGTTAATAATAATAATAATGGATGGGATTTATATAGCGCCTTTCTAATACTCAAGGCGCTTTACATCGCATTATTCATTCACTCCTCAGTCACACTCGGTGATGGTAAGCTACTTCTGTAGCCACAGCTGCCCTGGGGCAGACTGACGGAAGCGTGGCTGCCAATCTGCGCCTACGGCCCCTCCGACCACCACCAATCACTCACACACATTCACACACAGGCAAAGGTGGGTGAAGTGTCTTGCCCAAGGACACAACGACAGTATGCACTCCAAGCGGGATTCGAACCGGCTACCTTCCGGTTGCCAGCCGAACACTTAGCCCATTGTGCCATCTGTCGTCCCTATTGTTGAATGTTTTGTATAGCTTCTGAGAATGTCCGATGCATTTTTTTACATGGTTCCTGTACTGTATGTATTCATTACTTGAATAAAGTCTATTTTGAAATATTTATTTTTAAATGTGGCGCAGCGGTAGAGTTGCTACCTTGCAGCGCCAGAGACCCGGGTTCGATCCCGACTACGGGTGCTGTCTGTACTGAGTTTGTACGTTCTCCCCGTGACCTTCGTGGGTTTTCTCCGAGATCTTCCGTTTCCTCACACACTCCAAAGACATACAGGTTTGTAGGTCAATTGCCTTGCTGCATGTGTAAAATGTCCCTAGTGTGTGTAGGATAGTGTTAGTGTGCGGGGATCGCTGGTCGGCGTGGACTCGATGGGCCGAAGGGCCCTGTTTCCGCGCTGTATCTATAAAACTAAAGACTAAAAAAAAAAACAGAACAAGACATTCTGGATGAATGCTCAACCTTTGCAAGAACTTTTTAAGCCCAGGTTCGACTGAGCGACACTTACTGCTGTTCATCCAGAAGATGACAGGAGGGGGCAGGCCAGCGGGAGGTTGGCAGGGCAGCGTCACGGACACTCCTTCCTGGACCACGATCGGCTCCACGTTACCTCTCCTCCAGAGCGGCGCTTCTGTGCGTGAAAAAACACAATGACATTGTCCGTGAAACAGGCTCAGTCTCCCTCAGTCAGACACAAGTCGCGGCAGCATAAAGGGAGAAACTAGGAACTGCACCATGTCGGAAGGAACTGCGGACGCTGGTTTACACCGAAGATACACGTACAAAATTCTTAAGGGGTTGGACAGGCTAGATGCAGGAAGATTATTCCCGAAGGTACACAAAATTGCTGGGGAAACTCAGCGGGTGCAGCAGCATCTATGGAGCGAAGGAAATAGGCGACGTTTCGGGCCGAAACCCTTCTTCAGACTGTTGGGGAAGTCCAGAACTAGGGGTCACAGTTTAAGGATAAGAGGGAAGACTTTTAGGACCGAGATGAGGAAATCATTTTTTACACAGAGAGTGGTGAATCTGTGGAATTCTCTGCCACAGAAGGTAGTTGAGGCCAGTTCATTGGCTATATTTAAGAGGGAGTTAGATGTGGCCCTTGTGGCTAAAGGGATCAGGGGGTATGGAGAGAAGGCAGGGATGGGATACTGAGTTGGATGATCAGCCATGATCATATCAAATGGCGGTGCAGGCTCGAAGGGCCGAATGGCCTACTCCTGCACCTATTTTCTATGTTTCTAGACACAAAAACACTGGGATTGTATTCCTTGGAGCACGGGATGAGGAGGGGTGATCTTATAGAGTTGTATCAGATCAGAGGGATAGATAGGGCAAACGCACAATGTCTTTTACCCAGAGTAGTGGAACCCATTTGTACACTGTGGAGAAGGTCGCCAACTTTCTCACTCCCAAATAAGGGACAAAAGGTCAAAATACGGGACAAATACCCAACGGCAATTCATCGACCGACTCGGCCGTGGCTGGGTGAATGATGAGTTGGCCCCGGGTGCTAGACTGCACACAAAGCCCAGCCGGCGGGGGCCAGCTGAGGACTTCGGCAAAGTCCGCCACCCCATTCAAATCATGAACCGATGATCGGCCATGAGAAGGAGGGGTGGTGGTGGTGTCGGCGGTAAGCGAAGGTCCGAAGGTCGGACAGCTGGCCGGGCTGCCGAATGATCGACGGGGCCACGGGCGAGGTGCTGCTGCTGCACTCCATGGGCTGCACTACGTCGGGACGGGTGAGGCGGGGCCGGACGCGGCGTTCCGACCCGACAGTCCCCTCGACCCGAGTAGTAGCGGTCAAATACGGGACAAGGGCGGTCCCGTACGGGACAAACCAATTTTGCCCAATATACGGGATGTCCCGGCTAATACGGGACAGTTGGCAACCCTAACTGTGGATGGCTCGATTGTAATCTTGTATTGTCTTTCCGCTAGCTGGTTAGCACGCAACAAAAGCTTCTCACTGTACCTCGGTACACGTGACAATAGACTAAACTCAAACTAAACTCAAGAACCACAGGACATAGGTTTAAGGTGAGGGAGGGGGGAAAGAGTCTTTTTTTACACAAAGGGTGGTGGGCGTATAGAACGAGCTGCCGGAGGAGGTAGTTTAGGCAGGTACTGTCACAAAGTTTTAAATACATTTGGACAGGTACATGGATAGGACAGGTTCAGAGGGGTATGGGCCAAATGCAGGCAGGCGGAGCAAGTGTAGATGGGGCGTGTTGGCTCCGTGAGTCAAAGGTTGTTAATAGATAACCTGGGGCATATAAAACAACATGAATTATAATTCACTGCAAATTAGTTAATGTATGCAGCTGAAGTCAAACTCCCACTTAGGTGCAGGAAAGAACTGCAGAAGCTGGTTTAAAACAAAGGTAGACAATAGACAATAGGTGCAGGAGTAGGCCATTCGCCCTTCGAGCCAGCACCACCATTCAATGTGATCATGGCTGATCATCCACAATCAGTATCCCGTTCCTGCCTTCTCCCCATTTCCCCTGATTCCGCTATCTTTAAGATACCTATCTAGCTCTCTCTTGAAAGTATCCAGAGAACCTGCCTCCACCGCCCACTGAGGCAGAGAATTCCACAGACTCACCACTCTCTGTGAGAAAAAGTGTTTCCTCGTCTCCGTTCTAAACGGCTTACCCCTTATTCTTAAACTGTGGCCCCTGGTTCTGGACTCCTCCCCCAACATCGGTAGACACAAAATGCTGGAGTAAGCCGGTCCCGCTGAGGTACTCCAACATTTTGTGCCCCACTTACTGTAGGTGGCTCAATTGACCCCGTAACCCAAACAGTTTCGGACCCGTTCCCCTCTTACTGGAGACTTGGAGGTGTATTTTGTGGGAGAGGGCTGTGCCGTGGTCATTCCTGGCCGAGCACTGGTACTCCCCCTCGTAGTCCTCGGCCCGCCCACTGTATCGGAAGTCCATGACCAGGGTACCCGACCGTGACCTCATCGACACCCTGGAGTCTTTGGCAACGTTGAAGAACTTTCCATTGCGAGTCCACGAGAATCTGTGGGGACACAAGCCAGTAGGTCAGTTGGGGTAGCACCCGTTGAGCTGCTCCCTAACAGCGCCAGAGACCCAGGTTCGATCCTGACCATGGCTGCTCTCCGTACAGAGTTTGTACGTTCTCTCCGCGACATGCGTGGGGTTTCCCCCTGGGAAGCTCCGCTTTCCTCCCACACTCCAGAGACGTGGATGTGTGCAGGTTAATTGGCTTGATGTCATTGTAAATTGTCCCTCGTGTGTGAAGTAGGATAGTGGTATTAGTGTGTTCGAGAAGGAACTGCAGATGCTGGAAAATCGAAGGCAGGCAAAAATGCTGGAGAAACTCAGCGGGTTCATCAGCATCCATGGAGCGAAGGAAATAGCCAACGTTTCGGGTCTGAAGATGGGTTTCGACCCGAAACGTTGCCTATTTCCTTCGCTCCATAGATGCTGCCGCACCCGCTGAGTCTCTCCAGCATTTTTGTCTACCTTAGTGGTGTTAGTGTTCAAGTTCAAGTTCAAGTGAGTTTATTGTCATGTGTCCCTGTATAGGACAATGAAATTCTTGCTTTGCTTCAGCACACAGAACATAGTAGGCATTTACTACAAAACAGATCAGTGTGTCCATATACCATAATATAAATATATACACACATGAATAAATAAACTGGTAAAGTGCAAATAACAGAAAATGGGTTCATAATAATCAGAGTTTTGTTCGAGCCAGGTTTAATAGCCTGATGGCTGTGGGGAAGTAGCTATTCCTTAGTGTGCGGGGATCGCTGGTCGGCGCGGCTTCGGTGGGCCGAAGGGCCTGTTTCCGCGCTGTATCTCTAATCTAAATAGAACAGGCCGAAAACAGGCTTTTTGCTCTCGGCAAGTCCACCAGCATAACCAAGTACTCTTGCACGACCCTATCATTCTAAGGGCTCCATCTACAGGGAGTGGATGAGAAAGTGGGATAACCTAGAACTAGTGTGACGGTCGGCATGGACTCTGTGGGCCAAAGGGCCTGTTTCCATGCCGTATCTCTAAATTAAACTAAACTAAAGTAAAAGATTTCACTGTGTCTAGGTACGTGTGAAAATAAAGTACTATTGAATTATCCTCTCATTCTAAGTTACACTGTGCACCAATCCAGGTTGCAGTATCATGCTTCCAACACTTGAGGGCAGTAATTGTCCATAGTTGCTCCCAAATGGCTTCCCGCTGTGGATCTCGTTCACTGTGTGGGTTTTTTAAAAGTTTAGTTTAGAGATACAGCGAGGAAATAGGCCCTACGGCCCACAGGGGTCCGCGCCGACCAGCGATCACCCTGTACATTAACACTATCCTACACACACTAGACACAATCTACATTTATACCAAGGCAATTAACCTACAAACCCGCACGTCTTTGGAGTGTGGGAGGAAACCGGAGATCCCGGAGAAAACCCACGCGGGACACGGGGAGAACGTACAAACTCCGTACGGACAGCACCCGTAGTCGGGATCGAACCTGGGTCTCAGGCGCTGCAAGGCAGCAACTCTATCGGTGCGCCACAGGTTCTGGTCAATCCCGCCCGTTATCCGAGCCCTCCCTCCCCCCACCCTGCCCCTCCCTCCCCCACCCTGCCCCTCCCTCCCCCACCCTGCCCCTCCCTCCCCCACCCTGCCAAGCCACACTCTGAGCTGCGCACACAGCCGGCTACTTACATGGGGGTTGGGTTCCCCTTCCCTGCACAGTCGATGACTACGTTGTCCCGTGGATCGACAATGTAGTCCTTTGGAGACAGCTTGGTGATGGTGGGAGGCTGAGCCACTGTGAGAAGCAGATTGAAGGAGACAATAACATCAGCAAAGTGCCGCAAAGTGCAATAAAGACAGGACAACACAACCAAAGTCTGAACCTTTCTCAAAGAGAGGCACAAAGTGCTGGAGTAACACAGCGGGTCCGTCAGGCAGCAGCTCTGGAGAGATGACATGGACGGGTGACCTTTTGGGTCGTGACCCTTCTTTTAATCGAGTGTAGCTCAGTTTAGAGATACTGCGCGGAAACAGGCCCTTCGGCCCATCGAGTCAATTGTAGTCCTTTTATTTTTGCTGCATTGTTGTTTGATGTGGTCGAAAGGTTGCTGTTCAGTTCAATTTATAGTTTGGAAACACAGCGCGGAAACAGTCCACCGAGTCTGTGCCGGCCAGCGATCCCCGCACACTAACACTATCCTGCACACAGTCGGGACAATTTACATTGAAACCCAGCCAATTAACCCACAAACGTGTACGCCTTTGGAGTGTGGGAGGAAACCGGAGCACCCGGAGAAAACCCACGCGGGTCACGGGGAGAACGTACAAACTCCGTACAGACAGCACCTGTAGTCGTGATCGAACCTGGGTCTCCGGTGCTCTAAGGCAGCTACTCTACCGCTGCGCCACCGTGCTTCCCTTGGGACCCATTTTTCTTTTTCCCTCGGGGGGGGGGGGGGGGGGGGGGGGGGAGAAAGGTCAAAAACTACAGGGCATAGCTTTAGGATAAGAGGGCCAAAGTTTAAAGCTGATGTATGGTGCAAGATTTAACAGGGGGCCTGGAATGAGGCTGTTATGATAGTGGTGTTACAGAGGCTTTGACATCGGCACATGGATGTGTGGGGAATGGTGCGATGTGGATCGCGTGCAGGCAGAGGAGAACGAGTGCGAATGGGGTGATCGATGACCGTCGTGGGCTCGATGGGCCAAAGGGCCTCCCTCCATGCTGTATCTCCAGAACTGAAACTATAGCCTATCCATTACAATTGAGCGGAGGTTTACTCAACGCAGCATCTGAAGGTTACAAGCACAGAGAAACAGACAAAACTTACACTGATTCTGGAGATTTACTTTTGTCCCATTGCAGGCAAATTGAAGGAAAATAGAGATGAGGAAATAAACAGGTTAGTGAAAAGAAATAAAGTCTATGACCAACGTGTTGGCTATTAATATACAATTAATATTTGTACACTGATCATTAGTGATTGCTACTTGTTAATATGTATTGCTCAGTCTATTATTTATATTAACATATTCATTAAAAAACTACTTGTTAACAAAGCCTAGTAGTAAATCAGTGAAATTCATTACGATACTAATTCATTAACTTCATTAATGTACTAATAAGCAGTTAAACAACAGCAGATGCAAGATATTAGAAATTAAATCACAAAGGGTTGGAAATGTGCATAAGGTCAGGCAGCAACTATGGAAAGAGGAATAGAATTTAGTTTAGTTTAGTTTAGAGATACAGCGCGGAAACAGGCCCTTCGGCCCATCGAGTCCGCACTGACCAGCGATCCCCGCACATTAACACTATCCTACACACGCGAGGGACAATTTTACATTTACCAAGCCAATTAACCTACAAACCTGCACGTCTTTGGAGTGTGGGAGGAAACCGAGGATCTCGGAGAAACCCATGCAGGTCACGGGGAGAACGTACAAACCCCGTACAGACAGCACCCGTCGTCAGGATCGAACTCGGGTCTCTGGCGCTGTGAGGCAGCAGCTCTACCGCTGCGCCACCGTTAATATTTCAGGTTGTTGATTGTTCACTAGTATTGTCCCGAAACACTCTCTCTCCACAGAAGCTGCCTGACCTGCTGCACATCCCCAGTGTTTTCTCTTTTAATTATATAAAAAAATGGGCTTGATATTATATAATTATGGGGTTATATCAAAAAAATTACACATTATTTTAATATATTATAATAAAATGGGGTTGAGAGGGAAAGGTAGATCAGCCATGGTTGAATGGTGGATTACTTGATGGGCCGAATGGCCTAATTCTGCTCTTAGAACAGGAACTTATAATGGTAATTTTGATTATTGGAAAAAGTTGTGTTATTACTGTAAATAACTTCTAAAATATTGGGACCTAATGACTTTAAATCTGTTCATATTTCTGTAAACTATTTATCTTCCAATAAACGTAGGAATATATCATTTACCACTTAAATGTTAAAAAACTGCCAATTGATACACAAATAAAAATGATATGTCTACAAAAATGCGCTCCTTGTTGTTTAACTGTTCTATTTACACAGCTTAGTAATTAATATAAATGCTCGTTAATGTTTCCTATTTGTTAAGTAAGTAAGTAAGTAAGTTTATTGGCCAAGTATTCACATACAAGGAATTTGCCTTGGTGCTCCGCCCACAAGTAACAACATGACATACAGTGACAGTTACGAATGACTCAGAAAACACTAAACATTAATAACAACAAGACATTAATGATAAAACACCATTGATCAAGCATGTGAACCGTGCAAAGTCTTGTTGAGTTGGGTGAGAAATTGGCCCTTAATGCGTTCTCCAGTCAGTTGTCGCATCCCTCCCATTCACTGCCGACCATCGCGCTGTCGGAGATGCAACACTTACAGTCGCGAGGGACTTCGATGGAGGTGACGTATTGGCCGAGGGTCAAGATGAACAGCAATCCAAGCTGTGGTAGTCTTCCTTCCCTTGGCAGCATTTCTGCCGGTGAAGCGCTCCCCGAGTGCACTGGGAACCTAGTTGTCCTCTGGGCTGGCTCCTCTTCGCCGACACCTAGCAGTCAAACAAGCAGCAAATAACTTGAACAGTCATCGCGTGTAGGAAGGGACACCATATGCTGGTTTAAACCGGAGATCGGCACAAAAAGGCTGGAGCAACTCAGCGGGACAGACAGCACCTCTAGTGAAAAGGAATGGGCGACGTTTCGGGTCGAGACCCTGCTGCATTCCGAAGAAGGGCCTCGACCCGAAACGTTACCCCCCCCATTCCTACTTGAACCGTCATTAAATGCATTATGGCTTCTATCATGGTTCAATGGTCTCTTTACTGACACGTTTAGTTTAGAGATACAGCGTGGAAACAGGCCCTTCGGCCCACCAAGCCCGCACTGACCAGCGATCCCCGCCAATTAACACTACCCTACACACACTAGGGACAATGTTTTACATTTATAACCATGCCAATCAATCTACAATCCTGCACGTCTTTGGAGTGAGCGAGGAAACCGAAGATCCTGGAGAAAACCCACGCGGGTCACGGGGAGAACGTACAAACTCCGTGCAGACAGCACCCGTTGTCGGGATCGAACCAGGGTCTCTGGCGCCGAAAGCGCTGTAAGGCAGCAACTCTACCGCTGCGCCACCGTGCCACCGCACCACGTCGACTTTCTCCCCGAGGAGTCCCCGCAATGACTAATCTCTCGGGGGTTTATCTTAACCTAGTGTTTAGATTGCAGCTGTATGCTGAATTGACCCTGTGGCTTAAAGCCCCAATGGCCTGATCTGTTCAAGTGTAATCTTTCGCAGGTTTTACATGCATCCCACCTGCCCCGTGATTGATGCCGCGACTGCACGCTCCATCCCCCTCCATCCAAGGGCCAGGTGTGCGTTAATTCTCCCTGAGGTCACCCTTTGACCCTCGCAGCCGAATGCACAGAGCATGCCGCAGTATGAGCTTTGTTTCCTCCTTGCCTTCCCTTCCTCCGTCACCCTTCCCCCCCCCCACCTCCCCCCCACCCCCCTCCATAATCGCTCGTCCAATGCAAGTCTCTTCACCCTCAACACCGAGGTCGGACAGATGGGCAGAGGCAGGCAGCTGACTTGAGGTCAATGATTTGAACGCTACATGAAAGGTACAGAGCATAGAACATGTAGCATAGGCCTGACTAGAGTGGACATGGAGAGGATGTTTCCACCAGTGGGCCAGAGGCCATAGCCAGAATTAAAGGACGTTCCTTTAGTAAGGAGATCAGGAGGAATTTCTTTAATCGGAGTGTGGTGAGTCTGTGGAATTAATTGCCATCAAAGGCTGCGGAGGCCAAGTCAATGGATAATTTCAAGGAGTGTATATAGATTCTTGATTAGTACAGGTGTCAAGAGCTATGGGGAGAAGGCAGGAGAATGGGGTTGGGAGGGAGAGATAGATCATGCCATGACTGAATGGAGGAGTATATGATGGGGCGAATGGCCTGGGTCACTACTCCATGGAGTGCAGGAGGATGAGGGGGGATCTTATAGAGGTGTACAAAATCATGAGAGGAATAGATTGGGTAGATGCATAGAGTCTCTTGCCCAGAGTAGGGGAATCAAGGATCAGAGGACATAGGTTCAAGGTGAAGGGGAAAAGATTTAATAGGAATCCGAGGGGTAACTTTTTCACACAAAGGGTGGTGGGTGTATGGAACAAGCTGGCAGAGGAGGTAGTTGAGGCTGGGACTAACCCATAGTTTAAGAGACAGTTAGACAGGTACATGGATAGGACAGGTTTGGAGGGATATGGACCAAGTGCAGGCAAGTGGGACTGGTGTAGCTGGGACATTGTTGGCCGGTGTGGACAAGTTGGGCTGAAAGGCCTGTTTCCACACTGGACTCTATGAATCTCATAGAGTCCAGTCACTCTATGAGCACAGGAAAAGGCCCTTCAGCCCTAATGCCTGTTACTGGCCCAAGTTAGGTGCACACGCCCATTGAGCAAGGCCTGAAGTCAAGACCTTGCTATTGGTGAGTACAGTTCTTCAACTACTCTGCTCGGCTCAGCATGGAAGTATACTTTAGACTTTAACCTTTAGTGATACAGCACAAAAACAGGCCCTTCGGCCCACTGAGCCTGTGCCAACCTGCGATCACCCCGCACACTAGCACAATCCTACACACAATTTACAATGTTACCAAAGTCAATTACCCTACAAGCCGGTACGTCTTTGAAGTGTGGGAGGAAACCGAAGATCTGGGAGAAAATACACTTTTGTTTCAAATGGAAGAGTTCCCCCTCCTCATCCTGCTAAACTCCAGCGATTACAGGCCCAGTGGCGTCAAACGCTCATCGTATATTGACCCGATCATCCCCAGGATCATTCCCGTAAACATCCTCTGGACCCTCTCCGACGCCAGCACATCTCTCCTCAGATACGGGGCCCTGATCTGCTCACAATATTCCAAATGCGGTCTGACTAGTGCCTTATAAATCCTCAGCATCACATCTCTGTTAGTAATAAGGTCTTGGCTAATAAAGGAAAACATCCTGGCTGCCTTTTAAACCAGTTTGATCTGATCTATGCGGCCATATTTGAGGATGTGTGGATGGACATTTCTAGGACCCCTTTATTTTCCTCCACCTCTCAACATCCTTCCACTTATTGTCCGTCCCCTCAGCTTGCTGCAAGTCCCAAATGCACAACATCATACTTCTCCCGGTGAAAGTCCAGTTTGCTGTCCAACTGAGGAGATTATTTCCATCTTCCTACAATTGAAGACTTCCTCCCATCAACCACACCATCTGTTAGAACATGGGACTTATAAAAGTACAGCACAGCCTCAGGCCCTTCGGCCACGACATTGGTGCCAAACATAATGCCAAAGGTGGACTCATCTCAGCTGCCTGCACGGGACGCACCCCCCCCCTCCATTCCCTGCATGTCCACATGCCTTTCTAAAACCCTCTCTAACTCCACTATCATGTCTGCCTCTGCCACCAGCCCTAAGAGTGCGTTTCAGGTACCCACCATCCTCTGCGTAAAAGGTCCCGCCCTGCTCTGGATCTGGATCTGGGTCTGGGTCTGGATCTGGATGTAGTACGCTGAAGAGCTCCAGGTTGAGCATCACTCAGCACTATGACCATGGTGGACGTGCTGGTCGAGATGGAGGTGCTTTTGCAGTTGCATCTTTGTATGTGTTGATGTTTTGGAGATCTCTGATGTTGGCTGGCAGGGTATCCCAATCCCTTGCTGTCTTGAGAGAAAAAAACCTCCTTCGATCTTTGGGCGGCACAGTGGCACATCAGTCGAGTTGCTGCCTTACAGCACCAAAGATCTGGGTTTGATCCTGACTACGGGTGCTGTCTGTACATAGTTTTTTTACATTCTCCCCGTGACCTGCGTGGGTTTTCTCAGGTTTCCTTCCACATTCCAAAGACGTACAGGTTTGTCGGTTAATAGGCTTTGGTAGAATTATAAATTGCACCTGGTGTGTGTGTGTGTAGAATAGTTTTAGTGCTGGTCGACTCGGTGGACCAAAGGGCCTGTTTCCCCGCCCTATCTCTGAACCTCTGGTCTCTGTCACTTCTACCCTGGGAGAAAGGTTCTGACTGCCTAAAGGGCCTGTCCCACATGGGGGTTTTTTTTAGGCGACTGTCTTAGTCGTAGCAGGTCGACGTAAAAAACGGCGACTGGACTTTCTGCAAGTGTCGCTGGGGTAAAGGATAAGGAGATGAGCAACAGGAAAAAGGAATGCATTGTAAAATGGGAGGGCGTTGACAGGGTCTGCTGAAAGGAAGAAGCTTTTGTTGTGTGTCCTCTATATTCACGTCCACATCAGTGGTATTGCAAGAATCAAAGGACCCAGGACTGAGCCTGGAGATAACAACCTTCCTGTCACAAGAACATCAGTCAAGACTTTGCCTCCTGCCACACACACATCCAATTCCTGCTCTCCCTTCAGCTTCTTTATGTCTATCTTGCCATGTTCGATTTGTTAGAATTCATCAAAATCACTGCTTCCATCAACCCCTTGGGGAGACTAATGGGCCTGTCCCACTCAGGCGAATTTTTAGGCAACTACAGGCGACTAGTTTGTCGCCACATGTTCGCCGGTGGTCACCGGGAGTAGTCTCCTCAGTCGCGCAAAGAGCCGTAGCGTCTTTCTGGTCGTTGCTAAATTTTCAACATGTTGAAAACATTTCGTCGACAGTGGGTTTGACGCCAATGAGCGTAGCTTGACTTCTCCTGACGTAGGCGCTGTCGTAGGTTGTCGCCGGTTTTTCGGCGACCTGCTACGACTCTGACAGTCGCCGGCAGTTGCCTAAAAAATGGCCAAGTGGGACAGGCCCATTGGAACCATAGAGCCACACGGCACGAAGAACAGGCCTACTTTTTCCATGCCAACAACCTTCTCTCCAGAGATGCTGCCTGTCCCACTGAGTTACTCCAGCATTCTGTGTCTGGCTTCAATAAAACGCTGTCTACATAAGATCATAAAGTCTTAAGTGATAGGAGCTGAATTAGGCTATTCGGCCCATCATGTCTGCTCTACCATTCCATCATAGAAACATAGAAACATAGAAAATAGGTGCAGGAGTAGGCCATTCGGCCCTTTGAGCCTGCACTGCCATTCAATATGATCATGGCTGATCATCCAACTCAGTATCCTGTACCTGCCTTCTCTCCATATCCCCTGATCCCTTTAGCCACAAGGGCCACATCTAACTCTCTCTTAAATATAGCCAATGAACTGGCCTCAACTACCTTCTGTGGCAGAGAATTCCACAGATTCACCACTCTCTGTGTGAAAAATGTTTTCCTCGCAATGTTTTCATGGCTGATCTATCTCTCCCTCCTAACCCCGTTCTCCTGCCTTCTCCCCATAACCCTTGACACCCGTGCCCGAGACCGATGAAGGGTCTTGACCCAAAACGTTACCTATTTCTTATCTCCAGAGATGCTCTCTGACTGGCTGAGTTACTCCAGCATTTGGTGTCTACCTTAGGTGTAAAACAGCACCTGCATTTCCTTCTTACACTGATGTTGCTTTACCATGTCTACAATGAAATAAGTGTGTGTGTGTGTGTGTGTGTGTGTGTGTGTGTGTGTGTGTGTGTGTGTGTGTGTGTGTGTGTGTGTGTGTGTGTGTGTGTGTGTGTGTGAACTAGTGTAATTTATGAAGAACTTCCTGTAGCTCCTCCTATGCTCTGCACAAAAAGTCTAGAGATCAGGTATTGCTTGTCATTAACCGCCTGTTTTAGGGTCATTTTACGGTCAGTGAATAATTCCACAATCTAACCGATTTCATCAGCCATGGGAATCATCATGACAGGAGCTGCCATTCATTTTGATTCATTTTCATTACCATTCTCTTGTTTGTCGAGCTCTGCTTCTGTCTGAAGTTTTAGTGAATATGACACTCGTAGTTCACAACCTACGGGCTTGATACTTTGCTGCCACTAATGCCGATATTTCTCCTATTTATCTTTTCATTTCCTTAGCTAATCTTTGCTTGGTAATGCATAACTCAACGGAACACCAGTGAAGGGAGGTGCCCACTAGATAACCCCAATGATGTACTGGCTTCTGCACTATAGGTCTTTATGTGTTAGTTAACATGAAATGTGCCGAATAGCGAAAGGCCTGGATAGAGTGGATGTGGAGAGGATGTTTCCATTAGTGGGAGTCTAGGACTAGAGGTCATACTGTCAGAATTAAAGGACGTTCCTTTAGGAAGATGAGGAGGAATTTCTTTAGTCAGAGGGCAGTGAATCTGTGGAATTCATTGCCACGGAAGGCTGTGGAGGCCAAGTCAATGGATATATTTTAAGGGAGAGAGAGATAGATTCTTAATTAGTACGAGTGTCAGGGGTTATGGGGAGAAGGCAGGAGAATGAGGTTAGGAGGGAGAGATAGATTAGCCATGATTGAATGGCAGAGCAGACATGATGGGCCGAATGGCCTAATTCTGCTCCTATCACCTATGACTTTATGATCTTTTGTAGGCAGCTTTTTATTGAAGCCAGTCCCAGATTGCTGGAGTAACTCAGCGGGACAGGCAGCATCTCTGAAAAGAAGGAATGGGTGATGTTTTGGGTCGAGACCCTTCTTCAGACCGAGAATCAGAGGAGAGATATGGAAGGGTAAGGTGTGAAAAGACAGATTAAAGGGGATGTTGGTCAAGGAAATACTGAATGGTACATTGTTAGCTGAGGGGTAGATGACAATGAGGCATACATTCAGTAATTCCTTCGCTCCATTGATGCTGCCTCACACGCTGAGTTTCTCCAGCATTTATGTCTACCTTCGATTTTTCCAGCATCTGCAGTTCTTTCTTAAACATTCAGTAATATTTAATCAGGAGGAAACTGGAAGTAGTCAGAGAATTAGGATGGGGGATGGACGGAGAGAGAGGGAAAAGCAAGCATTATTTGGTTAGTTGAAGTTAGCCTATTATTGAATATGGAGCGAGTTATTGTTCTACAGTATAAATGTGTATAAGCAATTTAGATACTACTTTGGCTTTGTACATGGTTTTCTTGGTTGAGCACTTATCCTGGTGTTATAGTACATACTCTGTTTTAATTTTTAGTTTAGTTTAGAGATATATATTCTAGAGTTTAGAATAAAAAAGTATCGATTTTTTTCCATGGCGACCATTTTTTACTCGCGGGCATTTTCTAACATATTGAAAAAACCGCCGCGACCTAGCTGAGGCCTCGAGTACGCGGAGACTACTCTCGAGCATGAAGGAGAGTTACGAAGACCTCCTACGACCTCGTGTCGACCATGCTGCGAGTATGAGTCGAGGGCAAACCCGCCAGAACTCGCGGATTAGGTCGCCCAAGTGGGACAGCCCCTGAAGGCAAGAGTCTGAATAACTTGGACGGTTGCAGTACCATCATTCATACAATCCTAACAACACTTTAAATGCGACAGAGAGAAGTGGTTCAGTCTTTAATTCAACTCCAACATGATCTTCCGGAAGTGGCGGCGCTGTTAACAGCTGCGGCTCGCCTGCAGTCCGTCTGTCTTTAATTTTTTCTGTTGTTTTTTTTTGTATGTTTTGGTTAAGTTTTAGTTTGTTGGGTTGTGTTAGGGGGGGGGAACATGTTCTCTGTCTCTTCCTTCGGGGGAATGAGACTTTTTTGTGTCGTATCCCCCTTCTCTGCCTCCGTCTGCGCTGAGGCCTAATGGCGGAGCTGGCGGCCTCCAGCCTGCGACTGACCCCGAGGCTCCGGAGGCCGAGCCAGCCAGGATTCACCAACGAGAGGCTGGCCGTCTTTGGGGCTGAGGCAGCGGTGGCCCGACTTGCTGGTGCGGCGTTCTGGCTTTCGGCGGCGGCCTGGAGCTGATGCAGCGGGGCTCGGAGCTGAGACTGCGGGACCCGGAGCTGGGGCAGCGGCCTGGAGCTGGGGCGGCTGCCTGGAGCGGAGACTGCGGGACCCAGAGCTGAGACTGCGGGACCCGGAGCTGGGGCGGCTGCCTGGAGCGGAGACTGGGGACCGGGGAGACTGGGGACCGGAGCGGAGACTGCGGGACCCGGAGCGGAGACTGCGGGACCCGGAGCGGAGACTGCGGGACCCGGAGCTGGGGCGGCTGCCCGGAGCGGAGAGGCGGGACCCGGAGCTGGGGCGGCGGACCAGGAGCGGAGACTGCGGGACCCGGAGCTGGGGCGGCGGCCCAGGAGCGGAGACTGCGGGACCCGGAGCTGGGGCGGCTGCCCGGAGCTGAGGCTGTGGCGGGCCGTCTCGGAGCGGAGACGGCGTTCCGGCTTTCGGCGGTGGCGACATCACCACGGAGGTCCGCTGGACTGGAGGGCGGCATCTCCGGCCTGGATCGATCGCCTCAGCGCAGAGGGAGAACAAGGAGGGAAGAGACGGAGACTAAAGACTTTGCCTCCATCACAGTGAGGATGTGCTTGGTGAACTCACTGTGGTGGATGTTTAATTTGTGTTTATTGTATGTTTTGTTTTTATTGGTTCTGTGTATGACTGCAGGCAACATAATTTCGTTCAGACCGAAAGGTCTGAATGACAATAAAGGAATCTAATTCTAATTCTAATCTGATCAAGGCCAGATCAGTCCCACTGCGAAAGGCAAAGCGCAAACATCTTGCCTACTTTTTATTTTAGTTTAGAGATACAGCGTGGAAACAGGACCTCTCACCGACCGAGTCCACACCAATAAGTACATTAACACTATCCTACACTCCCCTTTAAAATAGCTACAGAAAAATTCAAATATTTGGGAATTGAAATTACTAGAAATTACCAGGATATGTTTAAAGCCAATTATAATCCCCTACTTAAGAAATTAAATAATTTGATTAAATTCTGGAAAACACTTCCGATGTCCTTAATAGGCAGAATAAACGCTATAAAATGATTTTCTTACCACAAATTCTATACCTATTTCAATCAATACCTATATATCTCCCAAAAAAGTTTTTCAAAAAATTGGACTCAGACATTACAAATTTCATATGGGATTATAAACCCCATAGAATACAAAGAACACACCTTAATAAACGAAAAGAGTGGGGGGGTCTAGCGCTCCCTAACTTTATGTATTATAATTGGGCAGTAAATATTAAAAATATGATTCACCTGCTGGACAATTCTGCCCAGCAGGCGGACTGGATTGTAATGGAAAAAGGGGACTGCTCCCCGAGTAATATAGGAGCGATTATCCTCTCACCAATAAATCTGAATAATAAAAATTATAATAAAAACCCAATTATACATAGCACAATTAGAACATGGAAACAAATAAAACAGAATCTAAAATTAAGAAACCTATCTCTCTCAATACCAATAGTCAATAACCCATCGTTTAAACCATCAATCATAGACAAATCATTTATACAATGGGAAAGAATGGGAATCAAAACACTCGAAGATCTGTATGAAGTGGGAAAATTACTATCATTTCAACAACTACAACTGAAATATAATTTGAAAAATAACCAATATTTTAAATATCTTCAAATTTGTGATTATTTGAAAAAATACACAAAAGACTATCATAATATGCCTTCCGACTTACTGGATGAAGCAATGAAGACAAAGGCGGAATCAGCTAACTTAATATCGTACTTATATAATATCATTTTAAACATAGAAATACCCACAACAGATGGAATTAGAAGAGACTGGGAACAAGAATTAGCTATAAAAATTTCAAAAGAGAGCTGGGATAAACATTTACTACAGGTGCATAAATGCTCGATCAATGTACGACATACGCTTATCCAATTCAAAACATTACATAGACTATACTATTCAAAAACTAAATTAAATAAAATCTTTCCTAATGTTTCACCAATCTGTGATAAATGTCTGTGTCAAGAAGCTACCATAGCGCACTCTTTTGTTTTTTGTACAAAAATCCAAAAATTCTGGCATGGAATATTTGATATTTTTTCAAAATTAATTAAAATAAAACTGGTACCAAAACCAGAATGGATCATTTTTGGGATATCGGAAGGTATCCCTGAATTAAACGTGTATCAGAAGAATTTACTCAATTACGGGCTAATAATGGGAAAAAAGCTCATACTTAAATTCTGGAAAAATGCGCCCACACCAACAATAAAAATGTGGACATCAAATATGTTTGAAACATTACATCTGGAAGAGATGAGATTCCTCTTAGCAGATAAAGCAAACCAATTCCAAAAGACGTGGTCTACGTTTATGGACCTATTACAAGCATGAGGTGCAATAGTAATTTTAAAAATAAATAAATAAATAAATGGTATCAGGACCTGGCATTGGGAGATAAAACAACAAAAACAGACTTGGTTGGTAGTCTTTCTGCGGAGTTTAATGTTATAATAGAGCGATTGTCCTTACTTTCTTTTTCTTTCTTTTCTAGGGTCTACTTTCTTACTTTACTTCCTTCTCTAACTTCTTTTCTAAGGGGCTTTCTTTTCCCAACACTCTCTTGCACTTCACAACTCTTGCGCACCTTCTTTACTTTCCTTACTTCTATCTTTTTCTTAAAGCTTTAAAAAAAAAAAAAATGAAGCGGTACAAAAAATGTATTAAGATATATGTGTTGTGTGTTATTGTAATTTACCGTACTTCTAATAAAAAAAATGAATAAATAAATAAATAAATAAAAAACACTATCCTACACACACTGGGGACAATTTACATTTATTACAAGCCAATTAATCTACACGCTTGTATGGCTTTGGAGTGCGGGAGGAAAGCAAAAATCTCGGAGAGAACCCATGCAGGTCACGGGGAGAACGTGCAAACTCCGTACAGACGGCACCCATTGTCAGGATCGAACCCGGGTCTCTGTCGCTGTGAGGCAGTAGCTCTACCTCTGCGCCACTGTGCAGTTCACCATTGTGAATTTTTCAGAAAGAACTGCAGATGCTGGAAAAATCAACGGTAGACAAAAAATGCCGGAGAAACTCAGCGGGTGAGGCAGCATCTATGGAGAGAAGGAATAGGTGACGTTTCGGGTCGAGACCCTTCTTCACTGGCATGGAATCCCTTCCCTTATTTTTAAGGGTCTCGACCCAAAATGCCACCTATTCCTTCTCTCCATAGATGCTGCCTCACCCGCTGAGTTTCTCCAGCATTTTTTGTCTACCTATCATTGTGAATCTGATTACTTAAGATTCCAAGACCAATTAGTATGTATCCAAGTCTGTTTAACACAACAGTCCCCAACACAATGCATTTAAGCTTCTCACTAAATAATTAAAAGTGCGACTTACACTTCCCGTGGAGCTGGTTTATGTTGAGCAGTGTTCCATGCAGTATATCATGCAGCTTGCAGTCTCTTGCCTTGTTGCTTTATAAAGCTGAGCCTTGCCAGAGAGCCTGGGGGATACGTCTGTGTGAGACAGGAAACCGAATATTAACTGTGAACTTCTATAAGAAATGGCAGCACGACAAATATTCCACCCTCTTAGATAGAGAGAGAGAGTGAGAGAGATAGTCACACAGGATGAAAACAGGCCCTTCAGCCAATCTTGCCCATGCCAACCAACATGCCCCATATTTTTTAAATATTTCAAAATATACTTTATTCGAGAAATAAATATGTCCAATACATGATCCTTACAAGACTCCATCCGACATTCTCGGAGGTTATACGTACATTCAAAACTGTTTACACAAATTACACAAATTTATCCCCCCGCCCTTGCCACTCATGTGGCCCACTGGCATGGAATCCCTTCCCTTTAGGTGACATCTTGACCCGAAACGTCACCTATTCCTTCGCTCCATAGAGGCTGCCTCACCCGCTGAGTTTCTCCAGCATTTTTGTCTACCTTTTCGATTTTTCCAGCATCTGCAGTTCTTTCTTTAATAAAATGCTAGTAGGTTTAAAAAAAAATATTGATGCTGCAAGCAAAAAGATCGATTAATGGGATGAGAAGTAGCTTACAAAAATGTCTCGCCTTCCATCAAATTAGTTTGAAACCAAATTGCCGAAAAACAAGAGGAGACCTAACACCATCTGGTGACTTGCTTCAGCTACATACTTGAGGGGGAAGCTAATATGAATTGGCACCAGTCTACAACGCAGATCCTACAAAACTTAACACATGATTTGGATCAGAACAGAGTTGCAACTTCTGCATCCTCTTGCTCCTCAGAAAAAAAAAAATTCTCTAATTTCAAGTTACCCCTGCAAACCTCGCCCGCCCTCCCTTCCCGCCCAATCCTAGACGTCCTGCTAGTTTATAAATTCGTAAGTTCTAGGAGCAGAATAAGGCCATTTAGCCCTTCACTCGACTCCATCATTCTACTCCAGACTTCTCCCCATAACCCCCGGCACCCGTAGTACTAATCAAGAATCTGTCTTTCTCCACCTTTTAAAAAACATCCACCGACTTGGCCTCCACAGCCGTCTGTGGCAATGAATTCCACAGATTCGCCACCACAGTTCCACTGCTTGCATCCCCCGTATCGCTTTGTTATCGCCTCTTCCCCAGCCAACAACGTTTCGGCCCGAAACTTTGCCTATTTCCTTCGCTCCATAGATGCTGCTGCACCCGTTGGGTTTCTCCAGCATTTTTGTGTACCTTCGATTTTCCAGCATCTGCAGTTCCTTCTTAGACAAATTTTCCAACTTTAACCAACTTTCTTCTCCTTTCTGTCCAGATCAGAACCAGTTATTTCTGTTTGAAATCATTTTGACCGACTTTTTAGCAGGCTAGGACTTCGCTGTTTAGCCGTCCAGTTGGGTATGGCTGCCCTGCCTGCAGCTGTCCGTCCTGTCACTTCTTTTTTTTATTTATAGTACGTTAAAACGTGTTGTTTGGAGGTCTATTCTTTTTATGTGTGGGGGGGAGGGGGTGGGGGAAGGGGGAAACTGTATTTCGCAGTACCAGCAGCATCTCAACCCGTCCTCGCGGCCTATCATCGGGGTCTGGAGCGGCGTTTCCTGACGGGACCGGCCAGAACCTCGGCTTCGGCGGCGGCGCAGCGCTGGAGCGCTATACGCGGAGCGGAACGGGCGATGCCTTGCCCGGGTCGCTGCGCTGGAGCTCCGGAATGCTGAGACCGCCGATTGAACATCGCGGAGCTGCGGGACTGTGCAGCGGCCAGCCGCGGGCGGCGGCGCTGACTTTAACATCGGGAGTCTGGGATCTTTCGCTGAGATCGCCAGTGGTGGAGCTCCGTCCAGCGCGGCCTGTCGGCTTTGGAAGCTGCGGTCTAAGGAAGTGGCCGTTCCAGGTGTCCCAAGCCGCTGAGAGGGTTCACCCGACGCTGGAGCACCATCACCCGGCAACAAGGGCCTGAAACATCGGGCCCCGTAGCGGCGACTGCGGAGACCTCAATAGGCCCGACTATGGGTGGACAAGGGGATGGGGACTGGACTTTGTGCCTTCCCTCACAGGGGAAAATGTGTTATTCCCCCACAATGAGGGGGGATAACTCAGCGGGTGAGGCAGCGTCTCTGGAGAGAAGGAATGGGTGACGTTTCGGGTCGAGACCCTTCTTCAGACTGATGGGAACAGCGTTCTGCACAAGGTAAAGCCAGCAAAGTCCGATCATGGATCATCATCTTCCTGCACAAGCAACCCACAGAGTGCATGCACCGCCAATTTGATTTCTCCCAATCTGCAGGACTGTGCATTTTTCTGTATTAAATTGTAGCTGTCATTGTTCTGCCCACTTGCATATTTTGTCTTGTTCATTCTGTAATTTCTGACAAGCCGCCCCTGGTTCCAGTGACTATGTGCTAAGAGCGTAACTGTAGAGTTTGACTTGCGATTCTGGCCGGCAAGTCATAAGCCTTGTTGAGAGATAGTACCGCCACATATTACGATGATTTTGGCTCAACATTTAAAAGTTTACTTTACACCACCTGCAACCAACCTGAAACCCTTGCAGAAATAAATCAGTGAGAGACTCCCTTTCCATTGACTCGCAGTCTGAAGAAGGTGTCTCGACCCGAAACGCCACCTCTGCCTTTTCTCCAGAAATGCTGCCTGACTCGCTGAGTTACTCCAGCTTTTTGTGTCTATCTTCAGTGAAAGACCAGTTGGAACAAAAAAAAAACAGGCCTACAGGTCCCTCAGTATCATATCTGTACCTTGTTAACCTGCAAGGCACAACGGCACGGAGGTAGAGTTGCTGCCTCGCCGCGCCAGGGACCCGGGTTCCATCCTGACTACGGGCGCTGTCTGTACGAAGTTTGTACCTTCTCCCCGTGACCAGCGTGGATTTTCTCCAGAATCTCCGGTTTCCTCCCACACTCCAAAGACGCACAGGTTTGTAGGTTAATTGGCTTGGTATAATTGTAAATTGTCCCCAGTGTGTGTAGGGTAGTGGTAGTGTATGGGGATCGCTGGGTCAGCATGCCCTCGGTGGGCCCAAGGGCCTGTTTCCGCGCTGTATCTCTAAAACTAAAAACTAAATGTTTCAGCTCATTTCAGTCTCACCCATTTACTTACATTTTTCTCAAATAAATAGTTTTTTTTAAACCAGGAGATTACAGAGACTTATTTTTGATGAGAGTGCATCGTGATACATCCACTTAGGAGGCCAGAGGGGGGAAAGAAGATCGGAGCCAAGATTTTCTGTTGACGTATTGAAGAACTGTGCTACTTCCAGGATAAAATTATCCAAATGTATTCCAGCTGCTGGATAGTTTTTTCACTTTAAAAAAACTATCTTCGACTCTTCACTGAATTCATAGCCTCGTAGCACGATATATGAGCTTTTTGATAACTTCTAAGAGCCATCGTGTGCGGATAATGCTCTAGCAACAGGTCGTGCAGGATGCAACAAGATGCGTCTTGATCTAAGATGCGTTACTTAAATATTGAGACCCAAAGCACAAATTGTCAACATCAATTTCAGAGGGTGGTGAATCTGTGGACTTAATTGTGGGAGAGTCTCGGACCAGAGGTCGTAGCCTCAGAATTAAATGACGTTCCTTTAGGAAGGAGATGAGGAAGAATTTCTTTAGTCAGAGGGTGGTGAATCTGTGGAATTCATTGCCTCAGAAAGCCGTGGAGGCCAATGGATATTTTTAAGGCAGAGATAGACAGATTTGTGATTAGTACGGGTTTCAGGGGTTATGGGGAGAAGGCAGGAGAATGGGATTAGGAGGCAGAGATCAGCCATGATTGAATGGCGGAGTGGACTCGATGGGCCGAATGGCCTAATTCTACTCCTATAACATGAACTTATAAATTTCCTCTCCTTATAAAACATTCCTTCACAGGCTCACAAACTCATGAGGCCACTGTTTAGTTTAGAGACACAGTACTGAACCAGGCTCCTTAGCCCATCGAATCATTGCCAACCATCGATCACTGTTCGCACTAGTCCTACACTTTGTGCGTTGTGAGCAAAAACAAATAACTCCACTGTAGCTTGGTCCGTGTGACAATAAAACAGCATTAACTGATTGACGAAGGGTCCGAACCTGAAACGTCACCTATCCGTGTTCTCTGGAGATGCTGCCTGACTCGCTGAGTTACTCCAGCTTTTTGTGTCTATCTTCAGTGAAAGACCAGTTGGAACAAAAAAAAAAACAGGCCTACAGGTCCCTCAGTATCATATCTGTACCTTGTTAACCTGCAAGGCACAACGGCACGGAGGTAGAGTTGCTGCCTCGCCGCGCCAGGGACCCGGGTTCCATCCTGACTACGGGCGCTGTCTGTACGAAGTTTGTACGTTCTCCCCGTGACCAGCGTGGATTTTCTCCAGAATCTCCGGTTTCCTCCCACACTCCAAAGACGCACAGGTTTGTAGGTTAATTGGCTTGGTATAATTGTAAATTGTCCCCAGTGTGTGTAGGGTAGTGGTGGTGTATGGGGATCGCTGGGTCAGCATGCCCTCGGTGGGCCCAAGGGCCTGTTTCCGCGCTGTATCTCTAAAACTAAAAACTAAATGTTTCAGCTCATTTCAGTCTCACCCATTTACTTACATTTTTCTCAAATAAATAGTTTTTTTTAAACCAGGAGATTACAGAGACTTATTTTTGATGAGAGTGCATCGTGATACATCCACTTAGGAGGCCAGAGGGGGGGAAAGAAGATCGGAGCCAAGATTTTCTGTTGACGTATTGAAGAACTGTGCTACTTCCAGGATAAAATTATCCAAATGTATTCCAGCTGCTGGATAGTTTTTTCACTTTAAAAAAACTATCTTCGACTCTTCACTGAATTCATAGCTTCGTAGCACGATATATGAGCTTTTTGATAACTTCTAAGAGCCATCGTGTGCGGATAATGCTCTAGCAACAGGTCGTGCAGGATGCAACAAGATGCGTCTGGATCTAAGATGCGTTACTTAAATATTGAGACCCAAAGCACAAATTGTCAACATCAATTTCAGAGGGTGGTGAATCTGTGGACTTAATTGTGGGAGAGTCTCGGACCAGAGGTCGTAGCCTCAGAATTAAATGACGTTCCTTTAGGAAGGAGATGAGGAAGAATTTCTTTAGTCAGAGGGTGGTGAATCTGTGGAATTCATTGCCTCAGAAAGCCGTGGAGGCCAATGGATATTTTTAAGGCAGAGATAGACAGATTTGTGATTAGTACGGGTTTCAGGGGTTATGGGGAGAAGGCAGGAGAATGGGATTAGGAGGCAGAGATCAGCTATGATTGAATGGTGGAGTGGACTCGATGGGCCGAATGGCCTAATTCTACTCCTATAACATGAACTTATAAATTTCCTCTCCTTATAAAACATTCCTTCACAGGCTCACAAACTCATGAGGCCATTGTTTAGTTTAGAGACACAGTACTGAACCAGGCTCCTTAGCCCATCGAATCATTGCCAACCATCGATCACTGTTCGCACTAGTCCTGCACTTTGTGTGTTCTGAGAAAAAACAAATAATTCCACTGTAGCTTGGTCCGTGTGACAATAAAACAGCATTAACTGATTGAAGAAGGGTCCGAACCTGACACGTCACCTATCCATGTTCTCTGGAGATGCTGCCTGACCCGTTGAGTTACTCCACCAATTTGCGTAAACCTGCACCTGCTGCAGTCCCTTGTTTATACCGATGTTATCCCACTTTCTCATCTGCTCCCTAAACATGAGGGCCGATTTCACAGAGGCCAATTAACCTACAAACCCGCACGTCTTTGGGATGTGGGAGGAAACCGGAGCAGCGGCAGGAAACCTGCGCGGTCGCGGTGAGAACGTGCAAACTCCACACAGGCAGCAACCGTGGCTCAGGGTCGAACCTCGTGCTCTGGCGCTGTGAGGCAGCAACCCAGCCAGCTGCGCCGCCCATAGTTCCTGGAATCCCAACCAAACAATAGCCAGTTTATGTGTAGCTGGGCTGCGTCCCACGCAAACACTTTGCGAGGCTCCCTTCCAGCAGTGGGACTAAAGAGATATCTCGGCTGTTTCACGGCATTTGGTTCATTCATTTCATTCCCAAATAAATTCTGAATAATGCTTACCCTACAGAATAAACTGTGGGTAACCCTTACACCAGAGGCAGCGACTATGCAGATAGCCCTTATCCTGGAGTTAAAGGGTGATAGCCCACATGCTGCTGAATAAATATTGGGTAACCCTTGATTCGTAAGTAAATCTATAGTTAAGTGTTATGTTGCTGCAACAGTGCAGACCTTTAGATTAGTTTATTTTATTTTATTTTAGTTTAGAGATAGAGTTGAAACAGGCCCTTCGGCCCACCGAGTCCTCGCCCGACCACGCGGCCTCAGGCAAAACAACGTACAAACTCATCATTTACACCTGACTTCACCAGCTTCCTCCTAGGTTCATGTTACAGCAGCAGAATTGGGCCATTCGGCCCATCAAGTCTACTCCGACATTCAACCAGCCTTCTCCCGATAATCCCCGACACCCGTACAAATCATCCTCCTGTTCTGCAGAAGCAAGGAACTGCAGATGCTGGTTTACAAAAGAAGACACGGCTTGCAGGAGTAAAGCCCCTGTCCCACATTCCCGAGCTGTTCACAAATTCTCCCGAGTGTTCCCCTTGATTCAAACTCGGAGAATGTTCATAACAGGGTCCGTAGGAGTCTGTAGATATATCGTGGCGGCTCGTTATGTCAGCCATAGGTACTCGGGGCATTAAATGTTGCAATTTTTCTCCTCCCGACTATCTTTTTATTCATGGACATTTTTTATTGGGCTGGTAAAAACGTCCCGACTTACCTGATGCCCCGAGTACCTATGGCTGACATAACGAGCCGCTACGATATATCTACAGGCTCCTACGGACCTGTTACGAACATTCTCCGAGTTTGAATCAAGGGGAAAACTCGGGAGAATTCGTGAGCAGCTCGGGAAAGTGGGACAGGCCCTTTACTCAAAGTGTCAGGCAGCATCTCAGGAGAACATGGATAGGTGATGTTCAAGATCGGAATCCTACCTCTGGCTACAATCTTCAGAGTTGTTTGAAGAAGGGTCCCGGCCCAATAGCTAAGAGTCATCTATGGTCTTTTTCTTTCCAGTTGGCCATGGGTGGATGGGAAAACACACTAACTGTTGAGTAGTTAATTAGCTTAGTTTCCTTTTAGTTTTAGTTTAGATTTAATTTAGTTTATTGTCACGTGTACTGAGATACAATAGACAATAGACTATTGTCTAGGTGCAGGAGAATGCCATTCGGCCCTTTGAGCCAGCACCGCTATTCACTGTGACGTGGCTGATCATCCACAATCAGTACGTACGTTCCTGCCTTCTCCCCATATCCCTTGACTCCGCTATCTTTTAGAGCTCTATCTAACTCTCTCTTGAAAGCATCCAGAGAACCGGCCTCTGAGGCAGAGAATTCCACAGATTCACAACTCTCTGCGTGAAAAAGTATTTCCTCATCTCCATTCTAAACAAGACTACCTTCCAGGACGCCGAGCCCCAGAGCAGCATCGCTCCTGCTGAGGGTAGAGGGACCAGCAGAGAGAGCATCCCTTGTAACCAAGGTCCGGAGGGCAAGGCGCACCGCCACTCCACCTGGGGCCCGTAGGGGGAGCTGTCAGCGACCGAAGGACTGGTGACGGGATCTAGGGAGTGGGCAGGGCCGAAGATGTCCTAGTTGGGTTGCTCCTAGGCCTGGCCAAGCTGGCCATCCGCGTGTCACGGCGCCAGGCGGAGGAGGGCTTTGCCCGAGCCAGATGCTCGCCCCTTTTCCGTGGTTACGTCCGCGCCCGGGTGGTGTTAGCGAATAGTATATTTGTAAGGATTGTAACTTAGTTGTTTGGAGATTTAAGGGCCTGTTCCACTTGGGCGTTATTTGCGTGTCATTTACGCGACATAATCTACGCGTCACGATGCACGACGTGACATCATTTACGCGTCACGCATACGTCGTGATGCGTACGTGACGTGCGCATGGTGTATATTACGCGCACATGGTGCGTGGTGAGACGCGGTGGCGTTGGCAGTGGCACGTGGTCACGGGCAGCGCGCCAGGATTTTGGGAGTCACAAAATCTTCTCGCGCCACCTGCATGACGTGCAAATGACACCCAAGTGTGACAGGCCCTTTAGAGTCTGAATAATTTGGTGATTTTATACTATGGTGGTGGGTGTGTCATCACGGTTTTGCTTTGTATCGTGATCATAATTAAATAAATAATTTTCGATGCTGACCACCTTCAGCTGGACCTGGCAAACCTACCGTGGCTTAACCCACTATTTCCTCTCTGGCATGCAACATGGATGTAGTGTTGACGGCACACTCATGCCAGCAAAAGACGCCCACTAGAAAGCTTTGAACACAACTTGGACAACAATGGTGCCAAGTGACATTCCGATGAGCGCTCCGTCTGACAATGGCCCTTTGTTCGGAGTCCGAACCAGAACAACATGTTCTCATTGTTTGGATGCCCAGTGACCAAACAAAATGCCTGTCTTTGACATTTGTTTGGATAGGGATTTGGGAAATAAAATACAGCTTTCATTTTGGTTCAACACAAGCCAGCTTTATTTTGCTTCTACTCTGCACCATTACCCCTTTTTCAATTAGTTACAGAGTCTTACAGCATGGAAACAGGCCCTTCGGCCCATCTTGCCCACACCGGCCAACAATGTCCCAGCTACACTAGCCCTACCTGCCTGCGTTTGACCCATATCCCTCCAAACTTGTCCTATCCATATATCTGTCTCAATGTTTCTTACATGTTGCGATGGTCCCTGCCTCAAATACCCGCTCTGGCAGCTCGTTCCATAAATTAGATTTCAAAATGTGGCGAGTAAGCGGGTAGAGTTGCTGCCTCACAGTGTCACAGAGACCTGGCTTTGTTCTGACCTCGGGTGCTGTCTGTGTGGAGTTTGCACTTTCTTCCTGTGACCGGGTGTGTTTCTTCCGGGGGGCTCCCGTTTCAATGGTTCAAATGCAGGAAAGAACTGCAGATGCTGGTTTAAATCGAAGGAAGACACAAAATGCTGGAGTAACTCAATGAGGGGGGATAACTCAGCGGGTGAGGCAGCGTCTCTGGAGAGAAGGAATGGGTGACGTTTCGGGTCGAGACCCTTCTTCAGACTGATGTCAGGGAAGGGGGCGGGACAAAGACAGAATGTAGTCGGAGACAGTAAGACTGGAGGGAGAACTGGGAAGGGGGGGGGGATGGAGAGAGATGGAAAGCAAGGACTATCTGAAGTTGGAGAAGTCAATGTTCATACCACTGGGGGTGTAAACTACCCAAGCGAAATATGAGGTGCTGTTCCTCCAATTTGCGCTGGGCCTCACTCTGACAATGGAGGAGGCCCAGGACCGAAAGATCAGATTGGGAATGGGAGGAGGAGTTGAAGTGCTGGGCACCGGGAGATCAGTTAGGTTAAGACGGACTGAGCGGAGGTGTTCAGCTAAACGATCGCTGAGCCTGCACTTGGTCTCGCGCATATATATGTGTGCGTGTCTGTCTGAGTATGTGTATATATATATATATATACACACACACACTGGACTTTTTTTCTTGCTTGGTATATTGTTAACAGAGTACTATGTTTACATACTATGTTGTGCTGCTGCAGGTAGGAGTTTCATTGTTCTATCTGGGACCTCTGACAATAAAACATTCTTGACTCGTGCCTCTACCCATTGTGCCACCACCGCGCCTCTCGTCTTGGGCGACGGAGACTGTGAGAAATTCTGAGACTGTCGAATTATCATTCATCCATCAAAAGACAACAATAATACGTTGTAAGAGGCTCAAATCCCTGCTTGCATCCTGCAGGATTGGTTATGCAAATCTGATAGTGGCGGTCCCTGGAGAAAGCCTATTCCTGTCTCTGCTGCGGCTTCCGCCCCTCTCCCTGAATGTCCTGTGAAACGAGCTGCTTGACAGATTAATGATTAAGCCTCGGCAATACCCCATAGCCATACGTGAATTTAACAATGCAAAATAAGAAATAACACTCACATTCAGCTGCTATTGTTATTTATCTGTAATTTTTTTTATATGTATATATTTTTACCTTTTCTTATATATTTAAAATTGCTCTTGTGAATCGCACCGTGGGATTGACTTTTAAATTTCGTTGTACCATGTGCAATGACAATAAAGAGATTCATTCATTCATTCATTCATTCATTCATTCATTCAATCAGCACGCCTTGCCACCTTTTACTCCCCCCCCCCTCCCCACCCCTCGCTCTCTCCCCTTCTTATCTGGACCACGACTTGTCCAGGCATTGTCCATTGTCAGAGTGAGGCCAAACGCAAATTGGAGGAACAGCACCTCATATTTCCCTCGGGCAGCTTACACACCAGCGGTATCAACATTGATTTCTCTAATTCCAAGTAACCCTTGCATCCCCTCCCTCCCCCACCCAAGTCATACCAGCTTCAAACTCGTCTTGTTGAGCCTCGTTGTCTGCCACTTGTTTTCACCCAGCCCGCAGCTAACCATGGCCCGTTTCCATTATCATTGTTACTTCTTTTGCATATCTTTCGTTCATTTGTTCTCCACGTCTCTCTACACCAACGTCAACATCTCTCGTCTCCCTCTCTCCCCCCTGACTCCCAGTCTGAAGAAGGGTCTCGACCCGAAACGTCACCTGTTCCTTTTCTCCGGAGAAAATCGATCGCTGCGAGATCGCCGAGTTGCTCCGGCTTTTTGTGTCTATCTTCAGGCATTAATGGTGCTTCCCCTCTCTCATTCAGCAACGTTTTCATGCAATAATTAACAGCGGCGCTGTATTTTGCTGATCCGTGTAGCACATGATGCCCCTGGGACAGGGGAGAGTTGCTGAGAGTCGCACTCCCGCCATTAATCATGTCCTTCCCGACTCCAAAAGACTTCCCCCTGACTCTTTCATCATTATGTCGACCAGGTCATTAAAAATGACAAAGAGAAGGAAGTTGTCCATAACCATTTCAGACACAGAGGGACTGACACTAATTGTTATCAGTATTATTGTTTGAGAACTCAATTAGTCCATAAACACCCTTTGGTTTTATCAGGATTATTAACCCTGTTGCAATCACCGCACGCTCCTCGCATGAAGCCGGGCGGCACGGTGGCGCAGCGGTAGAGTTGCTGCCTTACAGCGCCAGAGACCCGGGTTCGATCCTGGCTACGGGCGCTGTCTGTATGGAGTTTGTACGTTCTCCTCATGACCTGCGTGGGTTTCCTCCAGGTGCTCCGGTTTCCTCCCACACTTCAAAGACGTACAGGTTTGTCGGCTGATTGGCGCCGGTAAAATTGTAAATTGTCCCTAGTGCGTGTAGGATAGTGTGAGTGTGCGGTGATTGTTGGTCGGCGCGGACTCGTGGGCTGAAAGGGCCTATTTCCGTGCTATATCTCTAAACTAAACTAAACTACGACCTTTCGACAACATCTATCAACAATACCGCAAAATAAAACAACTAAAATTTAGTTTAATTGAATTTAGTTTAGAGATACAGCAAGGAAACAGGCACTTTGGCACACTGAATCCACACTGATTATTGATCACCAGTACACCAGTTCTATACTACCCCACTTTTGTATCCTACACACTAAGGGGGATTTACAGAAGCCATTTCTCAAGAGATGCTGCCTGACCCGCTGATTTACTCCAGCATTTTGAGTCTATCACCCGTACACTCGTTCTATCCTAGAAGCTAGGGCCAATTTTACAGAAGACAATTTACCTGCAAGCCTGCACGTCTTTGAGATTTGGGATGAAACCGGAGTACCCGGAGAAAACCCACGTGGTCACAGGGAGAACGTTTGGTTGTCGCCGCGTGTTGACGTTGGTGAATTCCATTGGCGACTACCTACGTCAACCGACGACCGGTACCGGCGACTGAATTGTCTTCAATTGCCGTCGACAGGGTTGTTGCTTGTCGTAGCTTGTCGCGGGTGGACATAGGTTGACTTTGTTGTCGCAGGTCGTCGCCTGTGTGGTCGTAGGTTGTTGTAGGTGTGGTCATAGGTGGACATCCCAATGGGTTGCCGGTTGCCGTAGCTCGACATCGACTGGGTGGTAGGTTATTGTAGCTTGTTGTCGACATTGTCGTAGGGGGGGGTCCAGTCGCCGCTTTTTCGGTGACCTACTACGACTGTGAGAGTCGCCGAAAAAGTAGCCTAAGTGGGACAGCCCCTTCAGGCTGTCTTTGATCGGACTTTACTGGACTTTATCTTGCACTAAACGTTATTCCCTTCGTCATGCATTTGTCGCATGAAGGTAATCACGTATCATCTTTCTGCCGACTGGTTAGCACGCAACGAGAAAGCTTTTCGCTGTGACTTGGTACACGTGACAATATACTGAACTGAACTGGACTAAACACTCCCGGCTCTTGACATAAACCATTTGAATTTGCCACCGCTGTTTAAAAGAATATCCACATTTGATTTAAACCTCAATTCAGTTTTAAGTATTAATTATTCCGAATGGATGCATCTGAACCTCTCTACCAGCTAACAGCTAATCAATACATTTGGCATTGATGAAAAGCCTATCAGTCCCCCAAGGTTCCATTCCAATCAGTCAGCGATCCATGATTGGAATGGCGAATGTAAGTTAGTTGTTCACAGATGGTGGGGTTCAGGCAGAAACAGGAGAGAAAGTCATGTTCTCAGATTAAGCTTCGTGTAGCGATATAGTATTGTAACAGGCCCTTCGGCCCATCCAGCCCGTGCCGATCATGGATCATCTGTTTCTATGTTCAACTACTTTCAACGTACACTCTTGACATTCTAGATAGTCTTCTGACACACAGTGATAGAGGGGATGTGGAGAGGAGGTTTCCACTAGTGGGAGAGTCTAGGACCACAGGTCATAGCCTCAGAATGAAAGGACATTCATTTAAGATGGAGATGGGGAGGAATTTCTTTAGACAGTGGGTGGTGTATCTGTGGAATTCTATGCCATAGAAGGCTGTGGAGGCCAAGTCAATGGATATTTTTAAGGCAGAGATATAGATAGGTTTTTGATTAGTACGGGTGTCAGGGGTTACAGGGAGAGGGCAGGAAAGAAGGTTGAGTGGGAGAGATAGATCAGCCATGATTGAATTGCGGAGTAGACTTGATGGGCCGAACGGCCTAATTCCGCTCCTATAACTAATGAACACGAACCTAGATGGAGATTTCCATTCAAGCAATGAAATTCGGGATTTTCCCTCTCACGCACTTTCATGAACGGCCTAATTTATGAACTTAGGTATCGTCTTTCCGCTGACTGGATAGGACGCAACAAAAGCTTTTCATTATACCTCGGTACACGTGACAATAAACTAAACTGAAACTGAGAATATTAAGAAGAACACTTATATTTTGATCCACATTCAAAATTTAAAATTATTGCTGGACAAAATGCACCGTGAAGATTGAAGGTTTTTTTTTTAACATGTTGGTGAATTGCTGAGCTTGCATGATTGATTAAAAACATTCAGAGTCAGGTGAAAGTATTCTATTATCGGAGACGTGTAGAATGCTGAAGCCACAAAGTGACGTAACAGGCCTCTCCGATTCTATAAAGGAGGCGAGGGTGATTAAAGATATCAGGAGGAGAATCAAGCAAGTGAGCGAGAGAGTCAGCAAAGCGTTCAGTGATGGGTGAAGGACAAGGTGTGTGAGAGGGAAAATCCCGAATTTCATAGTTTGAATGGAAATCTTCATATGCTCATGTTCATGTGATAGGAGCAGAATTAGGCCATTCGGCCCATCAAGTCTACTCCGCCATTCAATCATGACTGATCTATCTCTCCCTCCTAACCCCATTCGCCTGCCTTCTCCCCCATAACCCCTGATACCCGTACTAATCAAGCACCTATCAATTTCTGTCTTAGTAATATCCATTGCCTTGGCCTCCACAGCCTTCTGTTTCAATCGTCATCATTCATCAGGAGCAAAATGTTCGATTAAGGGTCTAAACACCAAATAATGGCACATAATTACTCAATAGGGGCGGCACAGTGGCTAAGGGTGCTGTCTGTACGGAGTTTGCACGTTCTCTTCGTGACCTGCGTGGGATTTTTCCAGGAGCTCCGGGTTCCTCCCACACTCCAAAGACATACTGGTCTGTAGGCTAATGGGCTTGGTAAAATTCTAGACTGTTCCTCATGTGTGTCGGATAGCATTGGTGTGTGGGGATTGCTTGTCGGCATGGACTCGGTGGGCCGAAGGGCCTGTTTCCGCGCTGTATCTCTAAACTAAACTAAAATCAGTAATCTGCTGGTAGCTGTTTCCATCAATATCGCATTGAATATGGAACTGAGCCAATCAATAGCAGCTCATTCAAAACTGAATCTCACCAGAATCATTGCACTGTGCAAATCTCAGTCTTGTGTCAATCGATGACCTATTCACAACCTGCTCCCAGCCCGATCAATATCCAAGTGATGGGGCTTTGCTAGGTGGACACAAAATGCTGGAGCAACTCAGCGGGTGACGCAGCATCTCTGGAGAGGAATAGACAACGTTTCAGGTCGAGACCCTTCTTCAGACTGATGTCAGGGGAGGGGGTGGGACAAGGTTAGAATAGAAACATAGAAAATAGGTGCAGGAGTAGGCCATTTGGCCCTTCGAGCCTGCACCGCCATTCAATATGATCATGGCTGATCATCCAACTCAGTATCCTGTACCTGCCTTCTCTCCATACCCCCTGATCCCTTTAGCAACAATCTAACTCCCTCTTAAATATAGCTAATGAACTGGCCTCAACTACCTTCTGTGGCAGAGAATTCCACATATTCACCACTCTCTGTGTAAAAAATGATTTTCTCATCTCGGTCCTAAAAGATTTCCCCCTTATCCTTAAACAGTGACCTCTTGTTCTGGACTTCCCCATCATCGGGAACAATCTTCCTGCATCTAGCCTGTCCAACTCCTTAAGAATTTTGTAAGTTTCTATAAGATCCCCCCTCAATCTTCTAAATTCTAGCGAGTACAAGCCGTAGGTGGAGACAGTAAGACTAGTGGGAGAACTGGGAAGGGGGTGGGGGATGGAGAGAGAAAGCAAGGGCTATCTGAAGTTAGAGAAGTCAATGTTCAAACTGCTGGGGTGTAAGCTACCCAAGCGAAATATGAGGTGCTGTTCCTTCAATTTGTGCTGGGCCTCACTCTGACAATGGAAGAGGCCCAGGACAGAAAGGTCAGATTGGGAATGGGAGGGGGAGTTGAAGTGCTGGGCCACCGGGAGATCAGGTAGGTTAAGTCGGACAGTCCGAGGGGAAGGTGACAAGGAGGCATACAATCAGCAGTAATATCAGTCTGAAGAAGCATCGCAACCCGAAACGTCGCCTATTCCTTCGCTCCATAGACGCTGCCTCACCCGCTGAGTTTCTCCAGCTTTATTGTCTACCTTCGAACTTTCCAGCATCTGCAGTTCCTCCTTAAACAATCAGTAATATTAATCTGGAGGACCGTGAAGCTAGTCGGAAAACTAGGTTGTGGGAGGGATGGAGAGAGAGGCTTACTTGAAGTTAGAGATTTCACTATTCATACCACTGGGTTGTAAGCTGCCCATTTATTGAGCTATTCAATGATTGGCAACTGTATACCTTGTGTATTGTCCGCAAAAACAAAGAATCTCAGTGTGGCAAGTGCACGTGACAATATAGTATCATCATCACCATCAGAGAATCATTCACATTCTCACACGGTGGGATGGCACAGTGGTGCAGCTGATAGACCTGCTGCCTCACAGCGCCAGCGTCCCGGTTTCGATCCTGACCTCGGGTGCTGTCTGTGTGGAGTTTGCACCTACTCCCTGTGAGCACTTGGGTTTTGTGAGGACCTGCGGGTTTTGTGAGATAATTGGCCTCTGTCAGTTGCTCCTTGTGTGTAAGGAGTGGGATAACTAGTGTGATATCAGCATCTAACATACAGTACATATTATCCTTCAATAAATCTGCACATGTGTTTCTACATAAAACATATATGATCATGTAACAGCTTAACATGCATGTTAGTATATCACACATAGATCTGTACAATAATTGTATGCACCCTAAAGACATTTCTGAACCCCCAAAGTCTAAAGAAAGGTCTCGACTCGAAAAGTCACCTATTCCTTTTCTCCTCTGACCCGCTGAGTTACTCCAGCACATTGTGTCTACCTTCACATTTATAGGCAGGGAAACAGGCCCTTCGGCCCAACTCGCCCACACCGGCCACCACCCTGGTCCCACTTGCCTGCGCTCGGACCATAACCCTCCAAACCTGTCCTATCCATGCACCTGTCCAACTGTTCCTTAAACGATGGGATAGTCTCAGCCTCATCTATCTCCTCTGGCAGCTTGTTCCATACACCCATCACCCTCTGTGTGAAAAAGCTACCCCTCGGATTCCTATTAAATCTTTTCCACTTCACCTTCAGTCTATGTCCTCTGGTCCTCGATTCCCCTAGTCTGGGTAAAAGTCTTCTGAAGAAGGGTCTCGACCCGAAACGTCACTATCCCTTCTCTCCATAGATGCTGCCTCACCCGCTGAGTTCCTCCAGCATTTTTGTCTACCTTCCATTTTTCCATCATCTGCAGTTCTTTCTTAAACATCATAATATGTCACCCCACAATAACCTAATAATGGATTTATAAAACACACAATCTTTTCGCACTTTTGGGATGCTATAAGTACCTCAATAGCATCCTGCACTTCCCGGATATCCGTTGGCCCATCTATAAGTCTTCCTTCATTTCCATTCCATTCTATAAATCTTCCTCTCTCAACCCCTGCACATAAACCACTAGGATGTTGCTTATTGTTCTCAGCTTGTAGCACACTCCCGGTTATCTACTGTTACCTGAATTTAAATCTTTTGTGCAGATTCTAGCCTGTGACACACTCTCAGATAACCATTCACAACATTGCACTGTCCGTATCTCCTAATTAGATGCCCCCCAGATAACACACTCATTAAGTAAACCCCTAATAACACACTTGTTAAGTACCCATACAGCAGTATCTTTAATTCACTTGTGAGTTAAGATTGTGCAGACTTTGTGGAGATCTGCCTTAAAATACACTCTCAGTCAGATGATATTGCTTTTACCATCACTGTCAATATATATTTTTTTTTTTTTTCAATTTACTCGTGTTCAGAGCCAAGATATCACAAAATATTTTTGGTGATCAAGGATTAGCCATGCTGAGTGATATTGGCACTAAGCTGCCCCTTGAAATGCTGGAACAATTTTCTTCACAAATGATTAAAAATTAATGAGCTGTTTCAGAATGGACAAACGCAAGCAAATAACAGAGATGTTTGGTACCTGCTTAATAAAATCCCGTCTCTGTGGAGTTGCTCGTACAACCTCGCGTGAAATTCTCCACTCTGATCTCCCTCCTGCTACAACCCTGGCATTACCCTCTCCACCACGACACGGATATCATCCCGACTGCAACTGGTAATGGATGGACAATATCATGTTTTATGTATTGACAGCTGTCCTGGTTTTACACTCTCAGCCCCTCCCTCCCTCCCTCCCGCGATCAGCTGTTCATGAATAATTCACTGGACACAATCCATTGCACAAAAGGAGCCCGTGCACAAGATCCAGGCATCGTTTAGCTGCGCTCGCGCACACACACACACACACACACACACACACACACACACACACACACACACACACACACACACACACACACACACACACACACACACACACACACACACACAGATACACACACATACACAGATACACACAAACACACACACATACAGATACACACACACAGATACACACAGATATACACACACACACACACACACAGATGATACACACACACACAAACAGACATACACACACACACACACACACATACACACACACATGATACACACACACATACACACACACACAGATGATACACACACACACACACACAGATACAGAGATACACACACATACAAACAGATACAAACACACACATATATATACACAGACAGATATACACACACACACAAACAGATACGCACACACAGATGATACACACACACACAGATACAGAGATACACACACATACAAACAGATACAAACACACATATATACACACAGATACACAGACAGATATACACACACACACAAACAGATACGCACACACAGACACGAAGACACACACACACACACGAAGAAACAAACACAGGCAGGCATGCACATGTAGACACATACACAGCCACACACTCACACTCAGATGTACACACACACACAAACACATACAGAAACACACACACACACACGCACACAGAGATACACACACGCACACACAGACATGCACACACAGACATGCACACACAGACATGCACACACAGACACACACGACACACACACGTGCGCACACACACACAAGACCGGCTGTCAGTGATACGCTAGGATGGAACGGGACCTGTCCAAGTGCTGAATTGCTTTTCAGACGTTCTTACAATAAGCTGAAGGCTGCCGTTCATCCTCCACGCTTAGAGTCATAGGATCACGCAGCATGGAAACAGGCCCTTCGGCCCAACTTGCCCATGCTGACTGAGATGCCTCATGTAAGCTAGACCCATTTCCCACATTAGCCCCATATCCCTAGAGGCATGGAGGCATACAGTGTAGAAACAGGCTCTTCGGCCCAACTTGCCCACGACGACCAACATGTCCCATCTACACTATTCCCACCGGCCTGTGTTTGGTCCATACCCCTCTAAACCATTCCTATCCATGCACCAGCCCAAGTGTATTTTAAATGCTGGTTTTAGTACCTGCCTCAGCTACTTCCTCCGGCAGCTCGTTCCATATACCCACCACCCTCTGAGTGGAAAAAGTATGCCCTCAGCTTCCCATTAAATCTTGCCCCTCTCACCTTAAACATATGACCTCTGGTTTTTGCTTTCCCTCCCCTGTAAGGGTCTGTGCATCTACCCTATCTCCCCCTTCATGAATTTATACACCTCTATACGATCACCCCTCAGCCTCTTGCGCTCCAAGGAATAAAGACCACGTCTGCCCAAACTTCAGTCCCTCAAATCATGGCGCCATCTTCTCTGTGCTCTTTAAGCTGAGTTTAGTGCAAGATAAAGTCCAGTAAAGTCCGATGAAAGAAGTCTTCTTCTTCTTCTTCCGTGTGGCGTGCACAGCCTAAAGTTGTTGGACAACTTGTTCTATTTGATCTTCCATTTGTGCACGTAGAGTTGATTGCGTTAGTCGAAACAGGGCGGACCACGTGAAGGATGCAATCTTCCACCCCAAAGATAGTCTGAGGGTCCCCAATAAGGTAGATAGTAGCTCAGGGCTGCTCTCAAAAAGCTTTTCACTGCTCCTCGGTACATGTGACAATAAACTAAACTAGATATTGACACTGGCGCAACATCAGGCATGTTCATGTTACTATAAATAAATAATATCAAGCACGACTGTGCAGAATATGTTGTAACAATCAAAGACACTGTACAAGAGTATATTGCAAACATTGTCACATGATGACATCCTTCCTTCACCAGGGTGACCAAGACTGAACACGCGCTCAGCGTGTGGCCTCATTAACATCTTGTAGAAGTGTATCATCGGCCCCATAACCTGACCTAGAAACCCTGTGTGGTGTACGGTGTAAAAGATGCACCATGCCACTAATTCGAGTCGAAAGAAAGCAATGATAGGCACAACACAAAGCGCTGGAGGAACTCAGTGGGTCAACCAGCAACTTTGAAGGGTATGGACAGGACCGCTCTCTAGTTGGTAGTGACATGAGATAACCTGCAGCCTCAGAGTTTATCATAGGACCATCCCATCTACAAACAGATGGACACAAAATGCTGGAGTAACTCAGCGGGGCAGGCAGCATCTCTGGATAGAAGGAATGGGTCACGTTTTGGGTCGAGACCCATCTTCAGACTGAGAGTCAGGGGAGAGGAAGACACAGAGATCAGGAAGTGTAAGGCGTGAAAAATGAGACATCAAAGGGGGTGGGGTGGGAGATTGCAACCTTCACGTGGTCCACCCTGTTTTGACTAATGCAATCAACCCGACATGCACAAACAAAGATCAAATAGAACAAGTTGACCTGCAACTTTAGGCTGTGCACGCCACACGCAAGAATAAGATCAAAGGGGGGTGAGTTTCAAGGAAAGTGTAGAATAGATCATCGTTTTCACTAAACCATTCCATTTATCACGTATCTGCGCATGTGGATAGCTCGATTATAATTTCCGCTGATGAGTTTAGTCTAGTTTATTGTCACGTCTACCAAGGTAAAGTGAAAAGCATTTGTTGCGGGCTAACCAGTCAGCGGAAAGACAACACATAATTACATTGGAGCCATCTACAGTGTACAGATACATGATAAAGGGAATAACGTTTAGTGCAAGATAAAGTCCAGTAAAGTCCAATCAAAGATATTTGTTTAAGAAGGAACTGCAGATGCTGGAAAATTGAAGGTAGACAAAAGTGCTGGAGAAACTCAGCGGGTGCAGCATGTCTCATTTCGGGTTTCGGCCCGAAACGTTGCCTATTTCCTTCGCTCCATAGATGCTGCTGCAACCTATGCAGGTCCCCATGACCTGCGTGGGTTTTCTCCGGGTGCTCCGGTTTCCTCTCACATTCCAAAGACGTGCAGGTTTGTTGGTTAATCGGCTTCTGTAAATTGTCCCTACGGTGTTGGATAGAACTAGTGCAGTGGTTCTTGACCTGCGGGTCGGGACCCCCATGGGGGGGGGGTCGTTTGGGGCATTACAGGAGGACATGAAGGGGTCATAAATAACATAATCATTTGTTGAGCCCATTTTTAGGAACCTAACAAAGGCACATACCACACACAGTATTTTATAGACAATAGATAATAGGTGCAGGAGTAGGCCTTTCGGCCCTTCGAACCAGCACCGCCATTCAATGTGATCATGGCTGATCATCCCCATTTTGTTCGCGTATGCGCGTACGTATGCGAAAAAGGTTAAGAACCACTGAACTAGTGCATGAGTGAATGCTGGTCGGTGCAGACTCGGTGGGCCGAAGGGCCTCATTTCATGTTGCGTCTCTCGACGACAGAAAATAGAACACTGAAAAGTACAGCGTAAGAACAAGCCCTTCGGCCCACAATGTCTGTGAGGAGTATGATGCCAAAACCAACTCCTATCGATCTGTACATAATCCATATCCCTCCATTCCCTGCATATCCATATGCCCATCCAAATGTCTCTTCAATACCACTACTGTACCTTCGTCAGCCACAAGCCTCAGCAGGCCACTCCATGCATTCACCACCTTCCGTGTGTGAAGAAATCTTGCCCCGCACATCTATATAATATTAAAACTCTGTGGCTGGCTGTCTGTGTGTGTTTCTGCCTGACTTGTGAGTGCCAGCCTTTGATTCGTGCCTTTGATTTGTTGCTACGCCAACACCAGACCCAGAAACGCCCAGATTTTTTCCATTTCGGTAGAGATTTCACTTTTCATTCCAAGTATCCACTCCTCATTAAATTTTGGCGTGTTTATGTACACATTTTTAATAAAATCCTTCTCCCCCCTCCCCCCACTCACTAATTTTGTCGCCTCCTGCTGACCAGCGACCATAACAGCTGCTGGCGCCCGCCTCTCGCCTCAAAGGCGCCATTTAAAAACAGCCGCACTGCTGAGTCCTGAACGGCTTGAGTTGGAGGACCAAGTCTCCCGTGGGGGCTACGGGCAGGGAACGGCTGCATTAGGAGAGCAGACTCAACGGGTCTGCACTTGGTCTAGTCTCCTTTAAACGTTGCCCCTCTTACCTTCAAGCCTCAACCTTTAGCATTTGAATTTTCAATCCTGAGAATAAAGGATATTGCTCGGTGCTTCAGCGACCTGTATTCAGTTTGCAATTATCCGTTTCTTTGAGCCCTGAAAGGTTGTCCTTTTTAATATGTGTCATGTGCAACCAAGATTAACCAATATTATAACCAGGAATCCATCACCACGACAATATATTTAATCAGGGGAGGTTTGCCACTTCATTGTCTTAGCACTTAACGGATCTTGGCCTTCTGGTGTGCTCATGCACAAATACTTTAGTTTTAATTATTATTCAAATAGACTCCATTAACAAAGTCATTGGTTTCACTACACATTTGCCTTATTTAATTCACTGTGACAATTCACCACCTCCTTTTCGCATTTCATCAGGTCAGGCCCCGTTGTGCCCTCATTTATTTTTAGGCCGCCTCGGTTACCATGACACTTTTGTTTTCCCTGCGTAGAATTGTGGGTAATTGATGTAATGGAGGACTTTAAACCTCTGCAGAAGACGACCATCCCCCTTCTCTCACCTTCATGACAGCTTCACTGCGCAAATGAAAATAATCTCCTGGGGTTTGAGGGATGGGAGGAGAGAGAGAGAGAGGGGGGTCAAGGGGTCATGGCGATTCCATGAACACATAATTCTGAGAAAACAAACATATAAGAGCATAGGTCATAAGTGATAGGAGCAGGATTAGGCCATTCAGCCCATCAAGTCTACTTGTCCATTCAATCATGGCTAATCTAATGTTATCCATAACTCAACAATCGGCAGTAGTTTAGAGATACAGCGCGGAAACAGGCCCTTCGGCCCATAGGGTCCGCGCCGACCGGCGATCCCCGCATATTAACACTATCCTACTCACAATAAGGACAATTTTTACATTTACCAAGCCAAATAACCTACAAACCTGTAGGTCTTTGGAGTGTGGGAGGAAACCAAAGATCTTGGAGAAAACTCACGCAGGTCATGAGGAGAACGTACAAACTCCGTACAGACAGCACCCGTAGTCGGGATCGAACCCGGGTCTCCGGTGCTGCATTTGCTGTCAGGCAGCAACTCTACCGCAGTAAAGGGCGGCACGGTGGGGCAACGGTAGATCTACTGCCTTTACAACGCCAGAGACCTGGGTTCGATCCTGACTACGGGTACTGTCTGTACGTTAGTTTCCTCCGGGTGCTCCGGTTTCCTCCCACACTCCAAAGACATGCAGGTTTGTGGATTCATTGGCTTGAGTAAAATTGTAAATTGTTCCCAGTGTGTGTAAGATAGTGTAAGAGTGTGGGGATCGCTGGTCGGCCGAGGGGCCTGTTTCCGTGTTGTGTCCATAAACTAAACTAAACTGAACAGCTCAACTCCAATGATTCGTCAGCTAATCTGGAAGTCATATTGTAGAGATTAATTGAGCACATCCATGCCTGAGAATCAATGCCAAGATGGGGAGGAAGCCTTCGCCTGCCATCAAACAGCAGGGTGAAATATAAACCAAGCATTTTTTCGATCCTCACAAAGATCCAGCTTGCGATTTTTGGCAGATATGCTTGAAGGCTTCCCATCCATCCTTGAATAGTTCAGGCTAACCACATTATCTGGCATTAGCATCACCAGTGGCTCAGTTATTCAGAAGGTTTTTGCCACTGGTCCCCCTCCAAATGCTCATTCCACCCCCGCACCTCAGGGCGGCATGGTGGCACAGCGGTAGAGTTGCAGCCTAACCCCTGTCCTGCTTAGGAAACCTGAACGGAAACCTCTGGAGACTTTGCGCCCCATCCAAGGTTTCCGTGCGGTTCCCGGAGGTTTTTGTCAGTCTCCCTACCTGCTTCCACTACCTGCAACCTCCGGCAACCACCTGCAACCTCCGGGAACCGCACGGAAACCTTGGGTGGGGAACCAAGTCTCCAGAGGTTTCCGTTCAGGTTTCCTAAGTGGGACAGGGGCATAAGGCAGCAGCTCTGCCAGATGCACCACTGTGCCGCCACTATGTGTATAGTAGATACAAAATGCTGGAGTAACTCAGTGGGACAGGCAGCATCTCTGGAGTTGGGCCGTTGGGCCGATGGACCTGTTTCCACACTGTATCAATCTATGACTCTCTCTGTGAGTCTATGACACTGAGAGAAAACCCACAGGCAGCACCAATAGTCAGGATCGAACCCAGTTCTCTGGCAGCAACTCTACCGCTGCGCTGCTGTGCCTCCCTAGTATGATGTGGCAAATACTGGCTTAGCACGGGCACACTGTTCGTTGTGTCATGTTTCCCACACAAGCCGGCCTGCCAGCATCCATCAAACAAACATGACATCACTCCACGTTATCTCCAGCTCACCAACAGCCAGCTCCCGAAATAAAGATGCTCTCCCTCGCCTGAAAGAGCATTGTGTTCAGATCGCTACCCATCTGAAGGCCAAATAAACAGTTTGGTCATATTAAGTGCGGACGGAAAGGTCACCAAATCTGCAGGGACTGGTTCCTAATGGCCTTGAACATTCTCTGCCAGGAAGCAGCACTCAGCTCAAGAGACGAGTTGGCAATCGGAAATACGACTTGTTAGCACAGCGGTTCCTAAATCCTGGACCGCATAATGTCCTCAGCCAACAATCGGGATGCAGAAGGTTAGACCAACTATACATATATATATATATCTATTTGTAATATATATACATATGAATGTGTTTTTTATGACTTTTGGTAGATCAAATTCTCTCCTGGGATAAATAAAGTTCTATCGTATCGAATCGTATTGTATATATATATATATATATAGACAGTACCTCAGCTTCACCACTTAGGGTCACAGGGTCATAAGTGATAGGAGCAGAATTACGCCATTCGTCCCATCAAGTCTACTCCGCCATTCAATCACGGCTGATCTATCTCTCCCTCCCAACCCCATTCTCCTGCCTTCTCCCCATAACCACTGACACCCGTACTAAGCAAGAATCTATCTATCTCTGCCTTAAAAACATCCATTGACTTGGCCTCCACTGCCTTCTGTGGCAAAGAATTCCACACTCACCTCCTTCTGACTAAAGAAACTCCTCCTCATCTCCTTCCTGAAGGAAAGTCCTCTTATTCTGAGGCTGTGGCCTCTGGTCCTAGACTCTCCCCCAGTGGAAACAGCCTCTCCACATCCACTATATCCAGGCCTTTCACTATCGGTAAGTTGCAATGAGGTCCCCCCTCATTCTTCTACACTCCAGCGAGTACAGGCCCAGTGCCGTCAAACGCTCATCACATGTTAACCCACTTAATCTACACTTGTAGGTTAGGCTCACAATGCCCAAGAAAGACCCAACATTATGTGCTATACATAACAATACGTACAAGATCGCCAGTGTGCGGAGCTCCGTTCGGCGCGGTCTGTTGGCTTGGAAGCCGCAGGCTCCGGTGGGAAGGCGGCCGTTCCTGGCACCCCAAGCTGCTGGGGGTTCTCCCGACGCCGGAGTACCATCACCCAGCGAGAACATCGGGCGCCGTGGCGGCGACTGTGGAGGCCTCAATAGGCCCGACTATGGGTGGACAAGAGGATGGGGACTGGACTCTGTGCCTTCCCCCACAGTGGAAATCACTGTGGGGGGATGTTTTGGTGTTGAATTTCTTTATGAATACTGTGTTGTATTTTTATTAGTGTGCTGCAAGGACATCAGAATTTCCCCTGAATAAGGGGATTAATAAAGTATCTATCTATCTATCTATCTATCTATCTATCTATCTATCTATCTATCTATCTATCTATCTATCTATCTATCTATCTATCTATCTATCTATCTATCTATCTATCTATCTATCTATCTATCTATCTATCTATCTATCTATTTTACATATTCTGTGCTGCTGCAAGTAAGAATTTCATTGTTCTATCTGGGACATATGACTACAAAAAACTCCCGACGCTTGAACTTCCTAAAAAATGCAGCCCAACAATGGGCGTTGTATCCAATATACCATTGAGCATTTGGTTGAAAGATGCAGCATGCAATAGGACCTTCAGCCCACCAAGTCCATGCCAACCATCAATCACCCACTCACGCAGTCTGAAGAAGGGTCTCGCCCCGAAACATCACCCATTCCTTCTCAATAGACAATAGACAATAGGTGCAGGAGTAGGCCATTCGGCCCTTCGAGCCAGCACCGCCATTCAATGTGATCATGGCTGATCATCCACAATCTGTACCCCGTTCCTGCCTTCGCGCCATATCCCCTGACTCCTCTATCTTTAAGAGCCCAATCTAGCTCTCTCTTGAAAGTATCCAGGAAACCGGCATCCACCGCCCTCTGAGGTAGAGAATTCCACAGACTCGCAACTGTGTGAAAAAGGGTTTCCTCATCTCCATTCTAAATGGCTTACCCCTTATTCTTAAACTGTGACCCCTGGTTCTGGACTTCCCCAACGTTGGGAACATGTTTCCTGCCTCTAGCTTGTCTAAACCCTTAATAATCTTTTATGTTTCAATAAGATGCCCTCTCATCCTTCTAAACTCCAGAGTGTCCTTCTAAACTCCAGTGTCCCAAGAGATGCTGCCTGTCCCGCTGAGTTCCTCCAGCTTTTTGTGTCTACCTGTTCACACTAGTTCTATGGGGCTCATGTTGTTGACCTCCCCGTGGTGAACCCTGTCAACTGACCTCAGTCAGGCGAATGACAACAAACAGAGACAGCAGCAGAAATGCATCCTCAGTCACCGCAGCTCGGCGCCAAGCTGGAGCATGCGCTATTTTTAGGGCGGGCACCTACGAATGTCGAACCGGATGGCATCAACCTGCTGCAGACTTCCGCTGCCTCAAACGCAAGAAGAAGAAGACACTAGTTCTACGCTTTCCCACTGCCCCCCACACGTGGGGCAATTTACGGAGGCCAATTAATCTACAAACCTGCATGGTTCAGTTTAGCTTAGCTTAGTTTAGAGATACAGCGTGGAAATAGGCCCTTCGGCACACCGAATCATTGATCACCCTTTCACAATAGTTCCGTGCAATCCCACTTTTACATCCACCCTGACCACACTAGGGGGGCAATAAGCAGAGCCCAATTAATCTCCAAACCTGGCACGTCTTTGGGACGTGGGAGGAAAGCTGAGCACCAGGAGGAAACCCACCTGGTCACAGGGAGAACGTGCAAACTCCACACACACACACAGCACCCGTAGTCAGGATGGAACCCGGGTCTCTGGCGCTGTAAGGCAGCGACTCTACCGCTGCGCCACCGTGCCGCCCATGCAGTCTGATGCAGCGTAGCATGTGAGCGCCTTTTTAAATAGATTCAGGTGTGCCTTCTCATCTGATCTTGAGAAAAAGGGACAGAGACTTCTCATCGCAGTCCAGTGCCTGTAGGCACACACCGTCAGCAAGAATGATTTGTCATTAAAAATTAAAAGCCAAAAACACTGCAGTTGCTGGAATTTCCAGCATCTCCTTTGTCATTTAGTTTGGTTTAGAGATACAGCGCGGAGACAGGCCCTTCGGCCCACCGAGTCCGTGCCGACCAACGATCCCCGCACATTAACACTATCCGACACACACTAGGGACAATTTACATTTAATACCAAGCCAATTAACCAACAAACCTTTGTGTCTTGGGAGAAAGCTGAAGATCTCGGAGAAAACCCACGCAGGTCAAGGGGAGAACGTACAGACTCCGTACAGACAGGCACCCGTAGTTAGGATCGAACCCAGGTCACCGGCGCTGTGAGGCAGCAGCTCTACCCCTTATCAAGATTATGAAAGGGAAATTAAAATGTTGCACAGCAGATTCTCACTGGGCTGCCACCTTCGTAAGGGCCTGTCCCACTTTCACGACTTAATTCAAAACCTCTGCCGAGTTTAAAGGACCTAAAAAAAAAATCAAGATTGTGGTAATCTACGAACTCTTACGACCTTCCACGACTATGTTCACGAACTCCTACGAGTATGTCTACGAATTCCCACGACTATTTCGATGCCCTCCTTACGAGTAAAAAGTTGCAATTTCTTTCATCCCGACAATTTCTTTACTCGTGGACAGTTTTTATCGGGCTGGAAAAAACATCCCGTCTTACCTGATGCCACGAGTACTTACGGCTGGCATAACGGGCCGCTACGATATATCTACGAACTGCTACGACCTCCTACAGACTCGTTACGGACATTCTGCGAGTTTGAATGAAGGGGAAAACTCGGGAGGATTCGTGAAGAACTCGTGGAAGTGGGACACAGTGGGCCCTTTAGGCAGCCCCTGGGGATCGTAGAAGACCTGCTCACCACTGTTCTGAGTGAAGAGACACGTGTGTGAAGTTTTTGTTTAATGTGGAACAGGTTCGATCCCGACCTCGGGCGCTGTCGGTGTGGATCTTGCACGTTCTCCCTGTGACTGTGTGGGTTTCCTCCGGGAATTCTGGTCTCTTCCGGTTTCCCACTTCCCTCTGGTTCTTGATTCCCCTAACCTGGCTAAAAGATTCAGGGACAGGTTCTTCCCAACTGTTATCAGGCAACTGAACCATCCTCCCAACAACTAGGGGGCAGCGCTGAACTACTGTCTACCTCATTGGTGACCCTCGGACTATCTTTGATCGGACTTTACTGGCTTTACCTTGCGCCGAACGTTATTCCCTTATCATGCATCCGTACACTGTAAACGGCTCGATTGTAATCATGTATAGTCTTTCCGCTGACTGGTTAGCACACAACAAAAGCTTTTCACTGTACCTCGGTACACGTGACAATAAACGTAAATAAATCGGAAATCCATTCCGCTCGTGATATTATACACTTCTATAAGATCACCTCTCAACCTCCCGCACTCAACTCTAACTTTAATCTTCAACCCACAAATTCATTTAGAATCATAGTTATTTCACCGATCAATTTTTGACATGCCGGTTGAAGAAAGTTGACCAATAAGTCCCATCAGAAGACAGGCTCTGATCCGAAACATCTCCTGTCCATTCCCTCCGCAGATGCTGCCTGACCCACTGAGTTCCTCCAGCACGTCTTGCTTTGCTCAAGATTCCAGCATCTGCAGTTCCTCGTGTCTCCCATGCACCTGCTCTTTCTCCATTACCCACATTTTTCCTTTGCAAAGTCATTTAACTCCTTTCGGAAGGATGCCAGTGTGTCTCAGACCCGACCATCTCACTGGATTTTTTGTTTAGTTCAGGGATTCATCGTGGAAACAGGCCATCGGGCCACCGAGCCCGCACCTACCAGCGATCCCTGTACACTAGCACTATCCTACACACTAGGGACAATTCACAATCTTTTTCCGAAGCCAATTAACCGACAAACCTTTGGGATGTGGGAGGAAACTGGAGCACTTGTAGAAAAATATCGTCCTTCTACTGTATTATGTTGAGTCGCTGCCTTACAGCGCCAGAGTCCCGGGTTCGATCCTGACTACAGGTGCATTCTGTGCGGAGTTTGTACATTCTCCCTGTGACCACGTGGGTTTTCTCCAGGTGCTCCGGTTTCCTCCCACATTCCAAAGACGTGCAGGTTAGTCTGAAGAAGGGTCCCCGACCTGAAACGTCACTCATTCTTTATCTCCAGAGATGCTACCTGATCCGCTGAGTTACTCCAGCACTTTGTGTCTATCTTAGGGTTTGTAGGTTAATTGGCTTCTGTAAATTGTCCCTAGTGTTTACGGTAAGAAAATAGGATAACACAGAACGGGGCTTATATTCACTGGAATTGAGGAAGATCTTATGGAAACACATAAAATTCTGGATTGGACAGGCTAGAGGTAGGAAAAATGTTCCCCATGTTGGGGAAGTCCAGAGCCAGGGAACACAGTTTAAGAATAAGGGGTCAGCCATTTACGATGAGATGAGGAAAAAAAATTTCACCCAGAGAGTTGTGAATCTGTGGGATTCTCTGCCACAGAAGGCAGTGGAGGCCAATTCACTGGATGTTTTCACGAGAGGGTTAGATTTAGCTCTTAGGGCTAACGGAATCAAGGGATATGGGGAGAAAGCAGGAATGGGGGACTGATTTTGGATGATCAGCCATGATCATATTGAATGGCGTTGCTGGCTTGAAGGGCTGAATGGCCTACTGCTGCACCTATTTTTCTATGTTTCTATGATTCTAACTAGTGTTCTATAGTCAGCATGAACTTGGAGGGCTGAAGGGCCAGTATCTACACTTTATTTTTAAACTAAACTAAACAAAACAACTGTGTAGGAAGGAATTTCAGATGCTGGATTAAACCGAAGGCAGACACAAAAAGCTGGAGTAACTCAGCGGGCCAGGCGGCATCTCTGGAGCAAAGGAATAGGTGACATTCTGGGTCGAGACCTTTCTTCAGACTGAGAGTCGGGGGGAAAGGGAAACGAGAGATATGGATGGTGATATAAAGAGATATAGATCAAATAAATGAAAGATATGCAAAAAAGTAACAATGATCAAGGCAAGGTGGAGCCCACAATGGTCTATTGTTGGCTGTGGGGTAGGTGATAACGTGTTATACAGCCAGTGAAACTCAGCAGGGCGACAGTGAAAGTAAACAGCTTTCCACTGTATCTCATTGCACATGACAATAATGAAACAATAACAGGATCAAAGCTAACTTCGAGCCCCTTAGTTGACAAAAAGACATTCCAATCACGAACCTCGCGACCCCCCAGTAAATCTCAATTAAAAGCCCCCGCAACTTCTAGCAGCCACTGCTGCCTTTAATTAACATGTAGCGCACACACCTGCGACTCTCACCACCCACCACCAGAGACCGGGCGCCATTAATACTAACTGGCAGATTGCCACATCACACCATCCAATTAGCTGGTGTACTGCGACGCATTTTTAAAACAAATATGCAGGCACGCTCAGAGTGACACTTCGCCGAAGCCCTAAAGCTAATCTAAACACTTCGCAGAGACTCCACAAAGTCAATCGTTTAAACGACACCATATCAATCTACGAAAGAAAAAGCTTTAATTTCGTATTATATTTACGGTATGCAACTAACATCTGACCCCTTGTATGTTGTGGGTGGGATAAGTGTTAAACAAGACAATGAGGCCTTGTCTACATTTCTCCCATTCAAAGCAGTAATGTGTAACTCTATTCCACTTGAGCATCTATACACAAGGCAGTTTCCAATCAAAGTGCCAGATGCTGATTTATTACTACATCATTAACACTCCGGCATTAAATTCAATCAACAGCCTGGTTTGACAATGATATGGATAATCCCCTTTCTTCCACAAAACGTTAATTGGATTTTTCAGTCAGATTTGTCAGAAGAATGGGCCCGACCCAAAAAAAGTCACCTATCCATGTTCTCCAGAAATGCTGCCTGACCCGCTGAGTTACTCCAGCATTTTGTATCTTTTTTTTAATCCCTTTTCACAAGTTCACAAGTTATAGGTGTAGAATTAGGCCATTCGGCCCATCGAGTCCACTCCGCCATTCTATCATGGCTGATCACTGCCTCCTAATCCCATTTTCCTGCCTTCTCCCCATAACCCTTGACACCTGTTCTAATCAAGAATTTGTCTATCTCTGCCTTAAAAATATCCACTGACCCTTAGGTTAGTTTAGTTTAGAGGTACAGCGCGGAAACTGGCCCTTCGGCCCACTGGGTCCGCGCCGACCAGCGATCCCCGCATAATAACACGATCCTACACACACCAGGAACAATTTACCAAGCCGAGTAACCTACGTACTTGTACGTCTTTGGAGTGTGGGAGGAAACGGAAGATCTCGGAGAAAACCCACCCAGGTCACGGGGAGAACGTGCAAACTCCGTACAGACAGCACCCGCAGTCGGTATCGAACCCGGGTCTCCGGCGCTGCATTCGCTGCAAGGCAGCAAATCTGCCCCTACGCCACCGTGGCCCCCCTCACTTTTGTTTGGCTTGTGGATGTAGGGTTGCAAGTACTGGAACTATTTTTTACAAAATTGGCAATAAGCTGCCTTCCTGACCCATCTTGGGAGGGAACTGATTCAATTCAATGCATAGCGAAGGGTCTCGACCTGAAACGTCACCGATTCCTTTGTTCCAGAGATGCTGCCTGACCCACTGAGTTACTCCAGCTTCTTGTGTCTATCTTTGATTAAATTCAATGATACTTTGTGGGTACATATACCTAGATACAGTGAAATTTGTTTTTTAAATGTTACCAACTGTCCTGGCGCTGTTGGGGATTGTAGTTTATCTTCTAGACAATAGACAATGGACAATAGGTGCAGGAGCAGGCCTTTCGGCCCTTCGAGCCAGCACCGCCATTCACTGTGATCATGGCTGATCATCCCCAGTCAGTACCCCGTTCCTGCCTTCTCCCCACATCCACCGACTCTGCTATCTTTAAGAACCCTATCTAGCTCTCTCTTGAAATCTTTCTTCGCTTTTATGTCGCAGCTGGTAGAGCTGCTGCTTCACAGCGCCTGAGATACAGGGTTCGATCCTAACTCCAGCTGCTGTCTGTGTGTGCAGTTTCCTGTTTCCACACTTTAGTTTGTAAACTAAACTAAACTAAATTAATCTAAACTAAACTAAACGTGCATGTAAGTTCACATAAACGATAACAATATAAAATATTCAATAATAATATATTGTTTTTGTGGAGGCTACTGGTAAAGGTGTTGCTGCCTCACAGCTCCAGATACCCGGGTTCGATCCTGACTACGGGTGCTGTCTGTACGGAGTTTGTACATTCTCCCTGTGACCATGTGGGTTTTCTCTGGGTGCTCCGGTTTCCTCCCACACTCCAAAGACGTGCGGATTTGTAGGCTAATTGGGTTCGCTAACCGGAGAGAAGGAATGGGAGGCGTTTCGGGTCGAGACCCTTCTTCACGCTGAGAGTCAGGGGAGAGGGACACCAGGGATATGGAAGGGTCAGGTGTGAAAACGACAGAGTCCAATAAAGTCCAATTAATGATAGTCCGAGGATCTCCAATCAGGTAGATGGTAGGTCAGGACCGCTCTCTAGGATGGTTCAGTTGCCTGGTAACAGCTTGGAAGAAACTGCCCCTGAATATGGAGGTGTGCATTTTCAATGATCAACTTGGCTAGGTTCATGAATAGATCACGGGTCAGCATGGACTTGGTGGTCCAAAGGGCAAGTATCTCTAAACTAAGCCTAAGTCAAACTCACAAACTTACCTTATCAAAACACAAAATGTTGGAGTATCTCAGCGGGTCTGGCGTCAACTGTGGAGGATGTGGGATAGGCAACGTTTCAGGTCGGGGCTCTCCTTCAGTTTGAAGAAGGGTCCCGACCTGAAACGTCGCCCACCCCCGTTCTCCAGGCCCACTGAGATACTCCAGCATTTTGTGCTTTGCTCAAGATGCCAGCGTCTGCAGTTCCTTGTGTCTCCAACTGTGTATCTCATTGTTGGAATCCAATGTTAGTAACCCTAGACAGGACTGGGGCCCACGATCTTTTAGAGGAAGTACCGGGAACTGGTCCAGGCACCATTGAGTGACAAAGCCCAGGCCAGTTGATCAGCTTGTGCCGTGCAGAGCAGTCGCTCCGAGCTGGACCGATCCCCACAGTGCCAATTGCCAGTTTGCAGCGAAGATAGATGCAAAATTCTGGAGTAACTCAGCAAGACAGGCAGCATCTCTGGAGGGAAGGAATGGGAGACGCTTCGGGTCGAGACACTTCTTTAGACTAAGAGTCAGGGGAGAGGGACATGAGAGATATGGAAGGGTAGGGTGTGAAAACGAGTCCAGTAAAGTCCAATTCCGATAGTCTGAGGGTCTCCAATGAGGTAGATGGAAGGTCAGGTTGGTTCAGTTGATAAGATCGTAAGTGATAGGAGCAGAATTAGGCCATTCGGCCCATCAAGTCTACTCCGCCATTCAATCATGGCCGATCTATCTCTCCCTCCCAATAGACAATAGGTGCAGGAGTAGGCCATTCAGCCCTTCGAGCCAGCACCAACATTCACTGTGATCATGGCTGATCATCCAAATTCAGTAACCCCTGAATATGGAGGTGTGCGTTTTCAATGATCAGCTTGGCTAGGTTCATGAATAGATCGCTGGTCAGTGCTCCTTTCGCTGAATGAATAGAATGTGAATCATGACTTCAAGAAGTCAAGATTTCATATGAATAGAAAGTGAATCAACAGCAAAGATCAGGTTTCCAAACGCGGGATAGACTGCGCAATACAACATCCTCATCTTACTTTGTTCACAAATAAATCTATTCTCAGGGTTTCGGCCCGAAACGTTGCCTATCTCCTTCGCTCCATAGATGCTGCTGCACCTGCTGAGTTTCTCCAGCATATTTGTGTACCTTAAATCTATTCTCAATTGCCTCTTCAATTAATTTAGTTTTGATTATTGTCTCGTGTACCGAGGTACAGTGAAAAGCTTCTTGATGTAATCCAGTCAGCGGAAAGACTATGCATGATTACAATCCAGTCGTCCAACAGTGTACAGATATAGGATAATGTGAACCGCATGTAGTGCAAGATAAAGTTCAGTAAAGTCTGATTAAAGATAGTCTGAGGGTCTCCAATGAGGTGGATGGCAGGTCAGGACCACTCTTTAGGATGGTTCAATTGCCTGATAACAGTTGGGAAGAAACTGTCCCTGAATCTGGAGGTGTGCGTTTGCACACTTCTGTACCTCGTGCCTGATGGGAGAGGGGAGAAGAGGGAGTGACCGGGGTGAGACTGGTCCTTGATTATGCTGGTGGCCTTGCTGAGGCAGCGTGAGGTGTGGATGGAGTCAATGGGTGATAGTCAGGGCTGCGTCCACAATTCTCTGCTATTTCTTGTGGTTTTGGATGGAGCTGTTCCCAAACAGTTGCTGTGATTCATCCTGATAAAATTCAACCCCATATTTGGTTTAGATTTGTTTAGTTTCGGGATGGAAACAGTGTGGAAACAGGCCCTTCGGCCCACCGAGTCTGCATCGACCATCGATCATAAGTGTGTCACTAGTTCGATGTTATCCCACTTTCTGATCCCTCCCCGCACAATTAGGGAGCAATTTACAAGAGGGCCAATTCACCTGCAGACCGGACGTCTTTGGGATGTGGGAGGAAACCGGAGCACCCGGAGGAAACCCCACGCGGTCGGTCAGGAAGCATCTATGAAGGGAAATGCCTGAACTAGGGTCCCAGCCCAAAATGTCATCTCTGCATTACTCTCCACAGATGCTGCCTGATGCCAATGAGTTCCTCGCTCAGGTTGTTTTCTGCTCAAGATAATTTGCTTATTGGTTAAACGCCTTATTTTTCCAATACCGATCAACACTTAGCCGACTGGAGCGGCACGGGCACGGTGGTAAAGTTGCTGCTTTATAGCGCCAGAGACCCGGTTTCTAGCCTGACCATGGGTGGTGTCGGAACTGAGTTAGTAGGTTCTCCCCTTGACCACGTGGGTTTTCTCCGGGTGCACCGGTTTCCTCCCACACTCCAAAGGCGTGCAGATTTGTAGGTTAATTGGCTTTGGTAAAATTGTAAATTGTCCCTGGTGTGTGTAGGAGAGTGCTAGTGTACGAGGTGATCACTGGTTGGCGCTGCAGGTTATGATATCATTGGACTTGTTATGAGTGTAAAATTGTCCCTAGTGTGTGTAGGATAGTCATAAGGTCATGCGGCCTATCAAGTCTACTCCGCCATGGCTGATCTATCTCTCCCTCCAAACCCCATTCTCCTGACTTCTCCCCATAACCTCTGACACCCGGACTGATCAAAAATCTATCTATCTCTGCCTTAAAAATAACCACTGATTTGGCCTCCACAGCCATAGCGTTAATGGGTGGGGATCGCTGGTCAGAGCGGACTCGGTGGGCCGAAGGGCCTGTTCACTAAACTCAACTAAACTAAACGAAGAGAATTTTGCGTCAGGGCGTCAAGGCCAGACGTCACCAAATGCGAAAGCAGGGCTGAGAACTAAACACACGACCACTCAAAGCAGCGGGAACACAGAGAGTTATTGTGCGGGAGTGAACCGTTCATGTTGAAACGGGACACTGTTGGTGGGGGGGGGGGGGGGGGCGCTCGTAGATAGTGGACGTGACTGAACAGAGAAGACAATAGAATGTTCTCTCGGCCTGCCCACGCTCCTCCCAGACATCTGGATGAGACATCGGGAGGAAGAGGAGAGGAACTCCACTCAGCTCGCCCGTTGAAACACTCCCTTCAGTGGAAGCGGTGTAAAGGGCTTGCACTGTGAAGAGCTCTGCAAGGGGTTCCAGTGTCTCATAGTCTATGTCGAACATCGCGGGCTGGCACCAGGGTGGGTGGGGTGGGGGGGGGGGGGCGCGGGTCGAGGGTGCCAGTGGGCACCAGTTACGCGGCAGGGGTCATCTTTGGCAACCTATCAACAAACTCAACATGACAACTGCACATTATATTTGCGCCCAACAACAAAATAGTGGCCTCTCGCACGTCGCGGCTATTCCGATGCAACTGGGCAGGGGGAGGGAGAGTTCAGCTCGAGTGGGAGTTCTCTTACAGGCTCTTCATTCATCGCTCGGCCACGGAACATTCCCGCGAGTGAGGTGTGTAGGCTTGACTTTGAAATTCAAGGCAGATCCTTTACTCCAGCAGACGATGTCTTTCCCAGTGACCCCCCCGGGCAAATAAAAATCAAAGATAGACACAAAAAGCTGGAGTAACTCAGCGGGTCAGGCAGCAACTCTGGAGGGAAGGAACGGGTGACGTTTCGGGTCGAGACCCTTCTTCACACTAAGAGTCAGGGGAGAGGGAAAAGGCACAGAATAAAAATCAAATTACTTTATCGCTGTTGGTAAAATTACCGTCTGAAGCAGGGTCTCGATCCGAAATGCCACCCATTCCTTCTCTCCAGAGATGCTGCCTGCCCCGCTGAGTTGTCCCAGCTGTTTCGTGTCTACCCTCGGTTTAAACCAGCATCTGCAGTTCCTTCCCACATACTTTATCTCTAAATCCGTTGGATTTAATAGGAATCCTTTTCACACAAAGGGTGGTAGGTGTATGGAACGAGCTGCCAGAAGAGGTAGTTGAGGCAGGGACTACCCCAACGATTATGAAACAGTTAAGACAGATACATGATGGATAGGACAGGTTTAGAGGGAGATTGACCAAACGCGGGCAGGTGGGACAGGTGTCATGTGGGCCGGCGTAGTTTATTTCGTTTTGGAGATGCAGCGCGGAGACAGGCATTTCGGCCCACAGGCTACCGGACACACTAGGGACAATTTTACATTTAAACCAAGCCAATGAACCTACAAACCTGTACGTCTTTGGAGTGTGGGAGGAAACCGGAGCTCCCGGAGAACCACGGGGAGAACGTCCAAACTCTGTACAGACAGCACCCGTGGTTAGGATCGAACCTGGGACTCTGGGTCAGGCAAATTGGGGCCGAAGGGCCTGTTTCCACACTGCATCACTCTATGACTCGATGACTCCCCGCGATTCACGTACGGGCCTGGGGATGGTCGGCACAGGCGTGTTCCCCGTGTTGGTGCCCTTAATCTGGGATGCCATGACAACATGAGGCAAGCGGAGGTCTCTGGAGCCCAGGAAATCCAATTTGTTATCAGCAGACCCAGAAACAGCTTGGTTTATGGGATTAGTGACCGGTGCATCAATTAGATCTAAGGAGGAGATGATTAAATTCGAGATCCTGCTGCTCTATGGGTCAGTATCGCCGCTGTTGCCGTGTCTCCGCGACTCTCCTACCCGTCCCTGTCTATTTAAATGTTGTTCAAACTGATTCATTGCCATTTCAAGGAGTCGTCTAAAAATGATCTCGCAATATCTCACAATAGAGTCATAGAGTGATAGAGTGATACGGAGTGGAAACAGGCCCTTCGGCCCAACTCGCCCACACCGGCCAACAGGAGGATGAGGGGTGATCTTATAGAGGTGTATAAAATCATGAGAGGAATAGATCAGGGTAGATGCACAGATTCTCTCTTGCCCAGTGTAGGTGAATCGAGGACCAGAGGACATAGGTTTAAGATGAAGGGGAAAAGATTTACCAGGAATCTGGGGGGTAGGGACGACAGATGGCACAATGGGCTAAGTGTTCGGCTGGCAACCGGAAGGTAGCCGGTTCAAATCCCGCTTGGAGTGCATACTGTCGTTGTGTCCTTGGGCAAGACACTTCACCCACCTTTGCCTGTGTGTGAATGTGTGTGAGTGATTGGTGGTGGTCGGAGGGGCCGTAGGCGCAGAATGGCAGCCACGCTTCCGTCAGTCTGCCCCAGGGCAGCTGTGGCTACAGAAGTAGCTTACCATCACCAAGTGTGACTGAGGAGTGAATGAATAATGGGATGTAAAGCGCCTTGAGTATTAGAAAGGCGCTATATAAATCCCATCCATTATTATTATAGGCTTTTCACACAGAGGGTGGTGGGTGTATGGAACAAGCTGCCAGAGGAGATAGTTGAGGCTGGGACTATCCCAACGTTTAAGAAACAGCTAGACAGGTACATGGATAGGACAGGTTTGGAGGGATGTGGACCAAAAGCAGGCAGGTGGGACTAGTGTAGCTGGGACCTGTTGGCCGGTGTGGGCAAGTTAGGCCGCAGGACATGTTTCCACACTGTATCACTCTGACTCTAATATCTCTAACGATCACGATGCCCAATTAAACTAATGTGATCCATATTACTCCATATCCCTGCATTTAGTTTAGTTTAGAGATACAGCGCGGAGACAGGCATTTCGGCCCACAGACTATCGGACACACTAGGGACAATTTTACATTTAAACCAAGCCAATGAACCTACAAACCTGTACGTCTTTGGAGTGTGGGAGGAAACCGGAGCTCCCGGAGAACCACGGGGAGAACGTACAAACCCTGTACAGACAGCACCCGTGGTTAGGATCGAACCTGGGTCTCTGGCGCTGTCAGGTAGCAACTCTATCGCTGCGCCACCCCGCCAGCCATGAGCTTCTGATCTTAGCCTCTCCCAAGCCTACTGTCTCCGCCTCTTCCTTTCTTCTTCCCGCCCCCCCACCCCCGATATCAGTGTGAAGAAGGGTCTCGATCCGAAACGTCTCCTATCCCTTCTCTCCATAGATGCTGCCTCACCCGCTGAGTTTCTCCAGCATTTTTGTCTACCTTTAACATAGAAACATAGACAAGAGGTGCAGGAGTAGGCCATTCGGCCCTTCGAGCCTGCACCGCCATTCAATATGATCATGGCTAATCATCCAACTCAGTATCCTGTACCTGCCTTCTCTCCATACCCCCTGATCCCTTTATCCACAAGGGCCACATCTAACTCCCTCTTAAATATAGCCAATGAACTGGCCTCAACTACCCTCTGTGGCAGAGAGTTCCAGAGATTCACCACTCTCTGTGTGAAAAATGTTTTTCTCATCTCGGTCCTAAAGGATTTCCCCTTATCCTTAAGCTGTGACCCCTTGTCCTGGACTTCCCCAACATCGGGAACAATCTTCCTGCATCTAGCCTGTCCAACCCCTTAAGAATTTTGTAAGTTTCTATAAGATCCCCCCTCAATCTCCTAAATTCCAGCGAGTACAAGCCGAGTCTATCCAGTCTTTCTTCATATGAAAGTCCTGACATCCCAGGAATCAGTCTGGTGAACCTTCTCTGCACTCTCTCTATGGCAATAATGTCCTTCCTCAGATTTGGAGACCAAAACTGTACGCAATACTCCAGGTGTGGTCTCACCAAGACCCTGTACAACTGCAGTAGAACCTCCCTGCTCCTATACTCAAATCCTTTTGCTATGAACATCTCCCAATATTTTCCGTAAGCCGGAAAGGCAGCCTCTGAGGAACGGTCTCCACCCGAAATGTCATCCATTCCTTCTGTTCAGGGATGCTGCCTGACCCGCTGAGTTACTCCAGCAGTTTGAGTCTATCTTCAGTTTAAACCAGCGTCTGCAGTTCCTTCCTTACACCTGTCAGACCTGGGCCTTTTGATATTTTTTGCACTGTCATTTGATTGCTTGTCCTGCTCAGCGGGTAGGATGTTCCTTTTCAAGCCAGCCGTGTCCGCAGTCCTCGGCACCTGTGTGAACATCAGGATTATTCCCTCCTGACCTCAGCGGGAGGGGACGTAGCTTGCAAAAAAAAAAATCAATCCTAGCGCTTCAATCTAATGGCCGCTGTCTGGAGGGGGTGAAATGTCAAAGAAACTGCTTCTCATTGTCTCTGTTCAGCAATATGTTAAAATGGACACCTTGACTGTGTGAATTAAAGGCTTTAAGGCTCCCTTAATTATATTAACGAGGGACACACTGCCAATTTAAATCTTGAATGTGTTAATGAAAAGCCCAGAAAATTGTTCCAGCTCTCAAGTCTGTTAAAGTGCCTCATGAATACTTTAATCAGGAGTCCACTGTCTTTTTAAAAGCCACTTGAATATGATAATGAGGCGCCCTATTCCCATTTATCGGATAAGTCCCTTTGAGGAATTGCTCAATGTTGGACTGGTTTTAGTTCTCGTTTTAGAACTACAGCCGTGAAAACAGGCCCATCGGCCCACAGTCCCTGCTGACCAAAGAACCCCCATACACTAGTTCTATCCCACGCGCCAGGGGGAATTTACAGAAGCCAATAAAACTACAAGCCTACACGTCTTTGGGATGTGGGAGGAAACCGGAGCACCTGGAGAAAACCCGCGCGGTCACGGGGAGAACGTACAAACTCCGCACCGCTTATGAATGGTTTAATTTAGTTACGTTTCGTTTCGAGAGACAGCATGGAAACGGGCCCATCGTCCCACCGAGTCCGAACCGACCAGCATTCTCCGTGCATTAACACTCTCCTTCACACATTAGGGACAATTTACATTTATACCAAGCCAATTAACCTACAAACCTGGACATCTTTGGGGTGGGGGAGGGAACCGAAGATCTTGGAGAGAACCCACGCAAGTCACGGGAAGAATGTACAAACCCGTACATACAAGCACCCGTAGTCAGGATCGAACTCGGGTCTCTAGCGCTGAAAGGCAGCAACTCTACATCTGCGCCACCCTGCCAGTTAATGGAATTTAGTACAGAGAAATGCAAGGTTCAAAAGGTTCATAAGTGATGTGCGCAGAATTAGGCCATTCGGCCCATCAAGTCTATTCTGCCATTCAATCATGGCTGATCTACCTTTCCCTCCTAACCCCATTCTCCTGCCTTCTCCCCATAACCCCTGACACCCGTACTAATCAAGAATCTGTCAATCTTTGCATATCCATTGACTTGGCCTCCACAGCTGTCTATGGCAAAGAATTCCACAGATTCACCACCCTCTGACGAAATAAATTCCTCCTCATCTCCTTCCTAAAGGCACATCTTTTTATTCTGAGGCTGTGGCCTCTGGTCCTAGAATCTCTCACTAGAGGAAACATCCTCCACACATCCTCTCTATCCAGGCCTTTCACTATTAGGTAAGTTTCAATGTGTGTGTCCCCCCCCCCCCCCCCTGTCCCCTCATCCTAAATTCCAGTGCCGTCAAACGCTCACCATACGTTTACCCACCTATTCCTGGGATAATTCTCGTGAAACTTTGTAGAGGTGGCCTTTTCACCAGGGTTTAGGCCTCAATCGGTATCCTGGATACCGTGTCTGCCGTAACCGTGGCTACATGAGGACCAGCTGGCAGCCATTGTACCGAGGAGAGGGGGGGGAGGAGGAGGGAAGGAGTGATTGAAGGCGAGCAGCATCCCATCTGTAACAGCCGTGCATTAGCAGCTGCTGTAAGATCAATACCCATCTACGCAGAGTATTATGTAGGAAGGAACTGCAGATGCTGGCTTAAACCGAAGATTGACACAAAAAGCTGGGGTAACTCAGCGGGACAGACGGCATCTCTGGAGAGAAGGAACAGGTGACGTTTTGGGTCAGGACCCTTCTTCAGACTGAGAGTCAGGGCTAAGGGAAACAGAAGATATCGACAGTGATAAGGAGAGATATAGAACAAATGAGCGAAAGACATGCAAAAAAGTAACAATGATATAGGAAATGATATAGGCGTTTTTTTTGCATCTTTCATTCATTTCATCTCTCTACATCACCGTCTATATCTCTCGTTTCCCTTTCCCCTGACTCTCAGTGTACAAGAGGGCCTCGACCCAAAACGTCACCCATTCCTTCTCTCCGGAGATGCTGCCTGACCCGCTGAGTTACTCCAGCATTTTGCGCCTGTCTTCGGCATAAACCAGCATCTGCAGTTATCTTCCTACATATGCTGTCCGACCCACCGAGTTACTCCTGCTTCTTGTGTCTGTGTACACAGAGAATTACCCGGCTCCTGCCTAAGGTCAGCAGGGATTAGTGAAGCCTGCAAGATAAAAGTGCAATTACGCAAGATTCAAGTGATGATAAACAGCCTTGGTGCGTGAATGCAGATAGAAGCCAGGCCCAGCTGGGATCACTGACATTTGTTCCCAGTCTGGAACTAATTGCTCAATGTTTATGACAGTCAATGCTGGGGTTATCCTTCCAAGATCTTGGAAGGATTCGGCCCCTGTATGGTAAAAGCTTTTTGTTGTACCCCGGCACATGTGGCAATAAACTAAAGTGAACTGAGGGAAAAGTAATTGAGAGGCTTTTTTTGTATATATTATATTTTATAATTTAAAAAGGCACAAAATGCTCGAGTAACTCAGCGGGTCAGGCTGCAGGTGCAGGAAGGAACTGCAGATGCTGGTTTAAATCTGGTATGGATCTTATAGAAACATATAACATTATTAAGGGATTGGACAGGCTAGATGCAGGAAAAAGGTTCCCCATGTTGGGGGAGTCAAGAACCAAGGGTCACAGTTTAAGAATGAGGGGTAAGGCCATTTAGGACTTTTTCAGCCAGAGGGTTGTGAATCTGTGGAATTCTCTGCCACAGAAGGTAGTGGAGGCCAAGTCACTGGATGTATTCAAGAGTTAAATTTAGCTCTTAGGGCTAACGGAATCAAGGGATATGGGGAGAAAGCAGGAACAGGGTACTGATTTTAGATGATCAGCCATGATCATATTGAATGGCTGTGCTGGCTCGAAGGGCCGAATGGCCTACTCCTGCACCTATTTTCTAAACCAAAGATAGACACAAAAAGCTGGAGTAACTCAGCGGGTCAGGCAGCATCTCTGGGGGAAAGGAAAAGGTGACGTTTTGGTTCGAGACCCTTCTTCAGACTGAGAGTCAGGGGAGAGGATGGTGATGTAGAGAGATGTAGAACATATATATATATATATTGTTAAGGAATATATATCATCGTTACTTTATTGCAGTGCTCAGCTGGAGCCGGCCCAGCTGGAATCCGTGGCATTTGTTCTGAATCTGGAACAAATTGCTCAGTGTTTCTGACAGTCAATGATGGAGTTATCTCTCCAAGATTCGAGGTTAGATAAAGCCCCTTTATGGTAAAAGCTGGAGAAAAAGTCATCGTGAGGCCATTACTTTTTTATATTAAAAAAAGACACAAAAAGACACACATTATAAAAAAAAAAGTAGAAGCATAAGGAACTGCAGATGCTGGTTAACAAAAAAAGATACAAAGTGCTGGAATAGCTAAGTGGCTGAGGCAGTATCACTGGAGAACATGGATAGACTTTGAAGGATCTCGACATAGAACGTCACCTATCCATGTCCTCCAGAGGTTCTGCCTGACCCGTTGGGTTACTCCAGCACTTTGTGTCTTTTTTATGCGTACAACCAGCATCTGCAGTTCCTTGTGTCACTACTTTTTAAAACACAATTTCAGTTACAGGATCTGGAGGAGGCGCTGTCCTGAACGGCTGCCTGTCCTGCAGCTGTCCGTTTTTTCCCCTCTTTTTTATTATTTTTAGTACGTTAAGTGTGCAGTCAGGGGGTCAAATATTTTATGTGGGGGGGGGTGGTGGGGGGGAAGGGGGAAACTGCTTTTCAAGTCCCTACCTGGTCGGAGGGGTTGCCTTCCTCCGAGCAGCGTCTTCGACCTGTCCTCGCGGCCTACCAGCGGGTCCTGGAGCGACGTTTCCCTGAGGGGACCTGGCCAGAACATCGGCTTTGGCGGCGGCGCAGCGCTGGAGCGCTATTGCGGAGCGGGCGATGCCTTTCCTGGGTCGCCGCGCTGGAACTCCAGTATGCTGGGACCGCCGATGGGAACATCGTGGAGCCGCGGTTCTGTGGAGCGGCCAGCTGCGGCGCTGAACTTTACATCCCGGAGCCTGGGATCTCTTGCCGAGATCGCCAGTGTGTGGAGCTCCGTCCGGCGTGGTCTGTTGGCTTGGAAGCTGCGGTCTCCGGTGGGAAGGCGGCCGTTCCTGGCACCCCAAGCCGCTGGGGGTTCTCCCGACGCCGGAGCACCATCACCCGGCGAGAACATCGGGTGCCGTGGCGGCGACTGTGGAGGCCTCAATAGGCCCGACTCTGGGTGGACAAGAGGATGGGGTCTGGACTTTGTGCCTTCCCCCACAGTGGGAACTACTGTGGGGGAATGTTTTTGTGTTTTGGTGTTGAACTTCTTGATAGCTATGTTGTATTTTTTATTAGTGTGCTGCAGGGACATCTGAATTTCCCCTGAATAAGGGAATTAATAAAGTAAATCTAATCTAATCTAATCTAATAAAACGAATGGAGGCAATAAATGACAGAAACAAGGAACCGCTGAAGCTGGTTGTACGCAGGTCACGGGGAGAACGTGCAAACCCCATACGGACAGCACCCATGGTCAGGATCGAGTCCAGCTCCGGGTCTCTGGCGATGTGAGGCAGCAACTCGACCGCTGTGCCAGCGTGCCGCCCTTATATTTAGTTTAGTTTAGTTCAGAGATGCAGCGCGGAAACAGGCCCTTCGGCCCACCGAGCCCGCACCGACCCGTGATCCCCGCACGTTAACACTATCCTACACACACTGGGGACAATTTACATTAATACCAAGACAATTAATCCACAGACCTGTACGTCTCTGCAGAGCACCAGAGTATGTCCCTGCAGAGCGGAGCACCAAAGCAAATTCCTTGTATGTGTACATACTTGGCCAATAAACGTATTCATTCATTCATTCATTCGTTGCTTCTGGGACCAGCACGCAGACAGTCGCCCGGCTTGGGCATAGTACGGGAGAGAGATGCGCAGGGGACACCAAGAGACATAACGATGTGAATCAGGTGAGTGGGCCTGAGTGGGCAACATTCTCAGCACAGTGCAGGTGCAGAGATCCAGGTACGGGAAAAACATCCAATACCCAAGGAATGAGACCACAGGTTTGTAAACTGGGCAGCATCCATTTCAACAGAACCTCCAATCAAGCAAGATTACATTTTAAAGCAGAACAATCCCGTCGACCACGGTGGCACAGCGGGAGAGTTGCTGCCTTACAGCGCCAGAGACACGGGTTCGATCCTGACTGCGGGTGATGTCTGTACGGAGTTTGCACGTTCTCCCCGTGACCTTGCGTGGGTTTTCTCCGGGTGCTCCGGTTTCTACCCACACTCCAAAGACGCGCCGGTTTGTAGGTTAATTGGCTTGGTATAATTGTAAATTGTCCTTTGTGTATGTAGGATAGTGTTAGTGTGCAGGGATCGCTGGTCGGTGCAGACTCGGTGGGCCGAAGGGCCTGTTTCTGCGCTGTATCTCCAAACTAAACACAACTATACTATACTATACAACAATATAGGGACGACAGATGGCACAATGGGCTAAGTGTTCGGCTGGCAACCGGAAGATAGCCGGTTCGAATCCCGCTTGGAGTGCATACTGTCGTTGTGTCCTTGGGCAAGACACTTCACCCACCTTTGCCTGTGTGTGAATGTGTGTGAGTGATTGGTGGTGGTCGGAGGGGCCGTAGGCGCAGATTGGCAGCCACGCTTCCGTCAGTCTGCCCCAGGGCAGCTGTGGCTACAGAAGTAGCTTACCACCACCGAGTGTGACTGAGGAGTGAATGAATAATGCGATGTAAAGCGTCTTGAGTATTAGAAAGGCGCTATATAAATCCCATCCATTATTATTATTATTATTATACTAAACAAACAACCTGTATCTGAAGGTACACAAAAGTGCTGGAGAAACTCAGCGGGTGCAGCAGCATCTATGGAGCAAAGGAAATAGGCAACGTTTCGGGCCGAAACCCTTCTTTAGACTGATGTGGGGGAGAAGAAAGGAGAAAGGAAGAGGAGGAGCCAGAGGGCTGAGGGAGAGCTGAGAAGGGGAGGAGACAGCAAGGGCTACCGGAAATTGGAGAATTCAATGTTCATGCCGCTAGGGTTCAAACTGCCCAATATGAGGTGCTGCTCCTCCAATTTCCGGTGGTGCTCATTCTGCCCATGGAGGAGGCCCAGGACAGAAAGGTCGGATTCGGAATGGGAGGGGGAGTTGAAGTGCTGAGCCGCAGGGAGATCGGGTTGGTTAATGCGGACCGAGCGGAGGTGTTCGGCGAAACGCCGACTCTGAATCTGTGAGGATGGACACAAACCCTGGAGTAACTCAACGGGTCGGGCAGCATCTCTGGAGAATAGGAATAGGTGATGTTTTGGTGAAGTCGAGACCCTTCATCAGACTGAGAGTCAGGGAGGGGAAAACTAGAGGTAGGGGAAGGTACAGGACAAAGCAGAGTCTGCATCGATGACTCAGGAAAGGTGGAGCCCACAATGATCCGTTGTTGGCTGGGTACAAGGTGATAATGAAGGGATACCAACGGTGAAATTAGCAGGAGGACTCTGTGGGAGAGGGACGGAGAGAGCGAGGGGATGCATGGGTTACTTGATGTTACAGAAAGCAATATTCATGCAACTGGGCTGTAAGCTGCCCAAGAAACATTTGCCCTGCATTCTGTCTCAGTGAGGTCATGTGGGGGGTGACACAATGCCGCAGCGGTACAGTCGCTCAGGTCATAGGTTCGATCCTGACAATGGGTGCTGTCTGTCTGTACGTTCTCCGGAGTTAGACTGCGTGGGTTTTCTCCGGGTGCTCTGGATTCACCCCACACTCCAAAGACGTGCAGGTTTGTAGGTTAATCGGCCCCGATAAATTGTCCGTTAGTGTGTGTAGGGTAGTGTTAGTGTACGGGGCGATCGCTGGTTGGCAGGGACTTGGTGGGCCGAAGGGCCTTTTTTCCGCGCTATATATAAAGTCTAAAGTCTGAAGAAAGCAGGCAAAGTGTGTAGCAGATAAACCAACGCGGGCAACATAGCAAGTGTCTGGCCTCGGAGTATGGAAACTCAAGTCAACCATACAGCGATTCAAACCCACTCAAGCATTAAATGAGATTATAGTTGTTCTGTATTTAAACCCAGCTCCTGCTTTTCCCATCCAATTGTACCCATGGTTTTGAAAATACCTGAGATCTTAAAGGGCCTGTCCCACTTGGCCGTCATTAGCGCCTCATTTACGCGTCATATGTAAAATAGGTCGAAACGTCGTTACGCACGACGTCGCACGCAAATCTCGCGTCATCGTGCCGTCTGGTGCACGTGACGTCATTAGAATACCCTGCCGCACGGCAACGCATGGTTACCCACGGTGACATAACCATGCGTCACCACCGGATACACGTGAGATGTCGGGACGCAGCGTGCGATGCCAATGCGTCAGCGTGAGTACCCAATGCATCAGCGTGCGCATGCGATATGTCACGCAGGAGGCGTGCGAGGATTTTGTGCAGCACGAAATCCTGGAGCGCCGCACGATACCGCGCGCGACTCCACACTCCTCCACCCCCTCTCCATGTGCCCGTCCCGCGCCACCGTACATCACAACGCGACGACCACATTTTTGGAGGTAGCGTAAATGGCGAGCAAATGGCGTCCATGTGGGACAAGCCCTTAACTGTCTACCTCGATGTTCACCTGGTCATTTACTGTTGGGAGGGAGTTCCATTCATCCAAAACCCTTTGTGTAAAGAAGTGTCTCCAAGCTTCACCTGTGAATTGGCTGCTTCTGATCAGAGAAGGGCGGCACGGTGGCGCAGGGATAGAGTTGCTGCCTTACAGCGGCAGGGATCCGGGTTCGATCCTGACTACGGGTGCTGTCTGTATGGAGTTTGTACGTTCTCCCCGTGACCTGCGTGGGTTTTCCCCGGGTGCTCCGGTTTCCTCCCACACTCCAAAGGCGTACACGAATTAGCTTCTGTAGAAATTGTGTGTGAGATAATGCTAGTGTACGGGGATCGCTGGCTGGCGTGGTCTCGGCGGCCGAAGGGCCAGTTTCAACGCTGTAGCTCTAAACTAAACTAAACCCGAAAATCTTAAATTACAGACATAATATTCATTACCACACTAACGTTTTCCTGAGTGAATTCAGCTTCTGTGCCCAATTGCTACATACTGATTATGACAATGACAAGGATCAAATCTGTCTTGACAAGGCAGAGACTCAAAACCCAATTAAAACAAGACCCCGAGCCAAATAATCTATCAGCTCCGAGGATCAGTTTTACAGGACAGATACATCTCTGGTTGTTTATTCAATCTCCTCAAGTGAGAGTTTTGGAAAACATTAACTTTGCTTCAAGGCTACTTATAGAGTCATCGACTGATATAGCGTGGAGGCAGGCCCTTCGGCCCAACTTGCCCGTGCTGGATAACATGTCCCAGCTACACTAGTCCCACCTGCTCACGTTTGGCCCAGATCCATCCAAACCTGTCCGATCCATGTACTTGGCTAACTGTTTCTTAAACGTAGGGATAGTCCCAGCCTCAACTTCCAGAGCACCCGGAGAAAACCCACGCGGTCACAGGGAGAACGCACAAACTCCACACAAACAGCATCTGTAGTCAGGATTGAACCCGGGACTCTGGCACTGTAATGTGAAGACTGTAGTAAATGCAATTTCGTTCAAAACAAGCTGTTTGAATGACAATATGTCTACTCTGCCATCCAATCATGGCTGATCTATATTTTCTTTGAAACCCCATTCTCCTGCCTGCTCCCCATAACCCCTGACACCCGTACTAATCAGGAATCTATCTATCTCTGCCATAAAAATATCTATTGACTTGGCCTCCACAGCCTTCTGTGGCAATGAATTCCACAGATTCACCACCCTCTGACTGAAGACATTTCTCCTCATCTCCTTCCTAAAGGAACGTCCTTTAATTCTGAGGCTGCGACCTCTGGTGGAAACATCCTCTCCACATCCACTCTATCCAGTTCTTTCTCTATTCAGTTAGGTTTCAATGAGGTCCCCCCCTCATCCTTTTAAACTCCAGCGAGCAGTGGCGCCAAACGCTCATCATATGTTAATTCAGTGGGACCATTCTTGTAAACCTCCTCTGGGCCCTCTCCAGAGCCAGCACATCCTTCCTCGGGTGTGGGACCCACAACACTCCAAAGACGGCCTGACCAGCGCCTCATAGAGCCTCAGCATTACATCCGTGTTTTGGTATTCTAGTCCTCCAGAATGGATTTTCCTTGTCACAGTAAATTAAGTCATAATCACACCCATTTTCTAACTGGAAAATCCTAGCTCACTATGACTTTTTCAAGGAACTTGATGATGTTGCAACCCTGCTAATTGAAAGTGTTTTTCTTTGTTTGCAATAAAATAATTGATTTATCTTTTATTCATTAATCTACAGTATCTGTGAACCCGCTTGGGAAGCTGTTTTTGCACTGGTTCAGTTTAAAATGATTTGAACAGCACACGTGTCAATTAAAGAGAGATGTAATGCTGAGGCTCTCTGTATCAGGCGCTGGTCAGGTAGCAGTACTTGGAGTACTGTGAGCAAATTTGCACCATATATCTGAGGAAGGATGTGCTGGCTCTGGAGAGGGTCCACAGGAGGTTTACAAGAATGATTCCAAGAATGAGTGGGTTAGCATATGATGAGCGTTTGACAGCACAGGGCCTCTACTTGCTCGAGTTTAGAAGGTTGGGGGGGGGGGGGGACCTCATTGAACCTTACAGAATAATGAAAAGCACAGATATAGATGTGGAAAAGGATCTTTCTACTGGTGGGAGAATCTAGGACCAGAGGTCACAGCCTCAGAATTAAAGGGTGCTCTTTTGGAAAGGAGATGAGGAGGAACTTCTTTAGTCAGAGGGTAGTTGATCTGTGGAACTCATGGCCACAGAGGGCTGTGGAGGCCAAGTCAGTGGATATTTTTAAGGCGGAGATAGACAAATTCTTTCATTCTCTGCTCATGCCTTTTTGGCAGCACAGTCATAGAGCTGCTGCCTCACAGTGCCTGAGGCCCGGGTTCCTCTGGGCTCTCCAGTTTCCTCCCACATTCCAAAGTCGTATGGGTTTGTAGGTTAATTGGTCTCTGCAAATTGCTTCTGGCATGTAGGGAGTGGATGAGAAAGTGGGATAACATAGAATTAGTGTGAACAGGTAGGTGACCAGCGGTTGGCGTAAATTCAACGGGCCGAAGGGCCAGATTCCATGCTGTATCTCTAAAGTAAACGAAAGTTTTTATTTTTCAAAAGGGGTGGCACAAAGGCACATCAGTAGAGTTGCTGCATTGCCAGTCCCAGGTTCGATCCTGACAACGGGTGCTGTCTGTATGGAGTTTGTACGTTCTCCCTGTGCCCCAGAGGGTTTGCTTCGGACGCTCCGGTTTCCTACCACATTCCAAAGATGTGCGGGTCGGCACGTTAATTGGCTTCTGTAAATTGTCCCTAGTGTGTAGGACAGAACGAGTGTACGGGCTGATCGTTGGTCGGCACGGACTTGGTGGGCCGAAGGGCCTGTTTCCATGCTGTATCTCTAAACTGAACTAAACAAAACTAAAAGAAGGTCGTCAAAAATGGTGGAGATACTCAGCGGGTGAGGCAGCATCTATGGAGCGAAGGAATAGGTGACGTTTCGGGTCGAGACCCTTCTTCAGATATTCTTCTGAGAGATATAGACAGTACACAGAACAAATGAATGAAAGATATGCAAAAAGCAACAATGATCAAGGATAGGGTGAGAGGGATGGTGAGAGAGGGGATGCAAGGATTCATTAAAATTAGAGAAATCAACGTTCATACCACTGGGTTGTAAGCTGCCCAAGCGAAATCTGAGGTGTTGTTCCTCCAGTTTGCGCTGGGCCTCACTCTGACAGTGGAGGAGGCCCAGAACAGGAAGGTCAGTGTGGGAATGGAAGGGGGGGGAAGTGTTTGCGGTGCTTCTAACCGCGACGCGGCGGGGACTTTAGATCTTCGACCGCCGGCCTGCGGCCTACACCATCTTGAAGCCGCGGTCTCCGGTAGGGACGCACCGATTCGGGACTTACCTTGCCTGTACATCTGGCCGCCCGTAGCGGCGACTGCGGAGGTTTGTGGTCCCGACCACGAGGGAAAATGGAGGAAGACTGACTGATCACTACAGTGATGAATGCTGTGGTAGATGTTTGCGTTACATTTTTATTGTGTATTGTATGTTCTTTTTTATTGTACTGCTGCTGGCAAATTCATTTCACTGCACTTCATTGTGTATGTGACGAATAAATGTGACTATTGACTATTGGCAACCGGGAGTTCGCGTAGGCCAAGGCAGACTGAACGCAAACCATACATTGCTGAATGCCATGCGGGTCATGACACCGACCTTGTGAATCCAGCTTCGGTTATTGTCTTTGATGAGACTGATTGCAGCCTTGAGGTGAGATGGAGAAACCTCCTCTTGGTTCCTCCATTCTCCCACCAAGGTCAGTTCCTCGCAACAATCACAAAGAAACTAACCTTTCATTTCACATCTTCCAGGTGGAATCCTATTTTACGCTTGCTCCAAGAGACTATTGATCGCTACGAGGTGCTTTTATTGACTGATTGTGTCTCTCGGAGAAAAGGCCTGCCGCTTTATAGAATGGGATGAAAGGATGGATGCAGTCAGCAAACAGACTGCTTTCTGTTTGAGCTTCCAGCAAGTTGGAATAAAAGCTATTCAATTAAAGTGCAGGATGATTGGTTTTTTTAGTGATACTGTGTGGAAACAGGACCTTCGGCCCATGGTCCGCTCCGACCAGCGATCCCCGCACATTAACATTATTCCAGACTATGGCCAATTTTTAAATTTATACTAAGCCAATTAACTTGCAAACCTATATGTCTTTGGAGTAATAAGACATGGACGACAGATGGCACAATGGGCTAAGTGTTCGGCTGGCAACCGGAAGGTAGCTGGTTCGAACCCCGCTTGGAGTGCATACTGTCGTTGTGTCCTTGGGCAAGACACTTCACCTACCTTTGCCTGTGTGTGTCCTTGGGCAAGACACTTCACCCACCTTTGCCTGTGTGTGTGGATGTAATTATGTGAAGCACTTTGGGGTCAATGCAAGTTGACTAAAAATGTGCTATATAAATAAAGACATTTAATTTAAATTTAATAAGGTCATAAGGAATAGGAGCAGAATTAGGCCATTCAGCCTATCAAGTGTGTGGATTTCTCTACCTCAGAGGGCGCTGGAGGTAGGTTCTCTGGATGCTTTCAAGAGAGAGCTAGATAGGGCTCTTAAAAATAGCGGAGTCAGGGGATATGGGGAGAAGGCTGGAACGGGGTACTGATTGGGGATGATCAGCCATGATCACATTGAGTGCTGGCTCGAGGGGCCGAATGGCCTACTCCTGCACCTATTGTCTATTGTCTAAGTCTACTCTGCCATTCAATCGTGGCTGATCTATCTCTCCCTCCTAACCCCATTCTCCTGCCTTCTCCCCATAACCTCTGACACCCGTACTAATCAAGAATCTATCTATCTCTGCCTTAAAAATATCCATTGATTTGACCTCCACAGCCTTCTGTGGCAAAGAATTCCACACATTTACCACCCTCTAACTGAAGACATTTCTCCTCATCTCCTTCCTAAAAGAACGTCCTTTAATTCTGAGTGTGGGAAGTTCTCAGAGAAAACCCACACAGGTCACGGGGCGAACATCCAAACTCCATGCAGGCAAGCATCCGTAGTCGGGATCGAACCCAGGTCTCTGGCGCAATAAGGCAGCAACTCTACCGCTGCGCCACCGTGCCGCCCTTCCAGAGAAACAGTTTGCCAAGTTATAGGATTGGTTGAAAGGATGGATTTGATCAGCAAATGCAATGCTTTCAGGTTGAGGTTCCAGCAAGTTGGAATAAAAGCTGTTCAATTAAAGTGCAGAATGATTGGGGTTTTGCAAGGACAGAGTCTTGTGTCAGAGCATTGACTTATGGACAGTGACTGTGCTGTCAGGTTCAACTAATAACATTGGGCCTCGCAGCTACAGATGGGTCACAGATTAATCATCTTGGTGGCCGTTCTTGTGCCATCGGCTCTTTGGATGGCTGCTGTCTAACAAATACTTTGTCCGTGTTTCCACAGATAAGATTGAGATCTTTGGAGCTGGGTTGCACACCCAGAGGCTTCCATGTCATCTTTCACATTATCGAAACATTTCAGACAGTTGCTTCACCCAAACAGTTTGTGATTTATACTTGTTACTGCTCCTAGGTTCGTAAGGTACAGAAGCAGATGCATTGGGATAAGTTCTGTACCTTTTCCCTCTCCGCTGACTCTCCGACTGAAGAAGGGTCTCGACTCGAAACGTCACCCATTCCTGCTCTCCAGAGATGCTGCCTGTCCCGCTGAGTTACTCCAGCAATTGGTGTCTATCTTCTCAGTATTGACCAGTTGGGTTGTTGGGCAAATTTCTTTAGTTTAGTTTGGTTTAGTTTAGAGATACAGCGCGGAAACAGGATCTTCGGCCCACTGAGCCCGCGCCAACCAGCGATCCCCGCACACTAACACTATCCCACACACGCTAGGGACAATTTACATTTATACCAAGCCAGTTAACCTACATATCGGTACGTCTTTGGAGTGTGGGAGAGAACCGAAGATCTCGGAGGAAGCCCAAGCAGGTCACGGGGAGAACGTACAAACTCCATACAGACAGCACCCGTAGTCGGTATCGAACCCGGGTCTCTGGCGCTGTAAGACATTCTGTGCTGGGTTTTCATGTAGTTCTGTAGAATGTAACTGTGGCATGTCCATGCTCTGTGCTTGGAAGAAGTTTACAGGAAGGATTCCAGGAATGAGTGGGTGAGCATAAGATGAGCTCGCTGGAGTTTCGAAGGTTGAGGGGGAAGCTCATTGAACCTTATAAAATAATGAAAGGCATAGATAGAGTGGATGTTGAAAGGATGTTTCTACTGGTGAGAGAGTCTAGGACCAGATGTCACAGCCTCAGAATTAAAGGGCGTTCTTTTAGAAAGGTGATGAGGAGGAACTTCTTTAGGGTTGTTAATCTGTGGAACTCATTGCCACAGAGGGCTGTGGAGGCCAAGTGAGTGGATATTTTTAAGGCAGAGATGGACAATTTCTTGATTAGAATGGGTGTCAAGGGATATGGGGAGAAGGCAGTAAAATGGGATTAGGGGGCAGAGATCAGTCATGATTGAATGGCGGAGTAGACTCGATGGGCCGAATGGCCTAATTCTACTCCCATAACTTGTGAACTTGTGAGGAAGTTTCCCACAGACCACACCAAGAGCGATTCACAGATGGTTTGCCTTTGGTCAACTATTATAGATTAGATGATTTAACGGAGCTACCATTTTCAGACGAGCGAATATCACTTCCCAAGGAGCTGTGGCTGAAAATGAACGGCGACAATTCTCCATTTGGTTTATTAATGCCATCTCAAGGCCTCCAGTCATGACTTTCTGCTCTTTACAAGTTCACAAGTTTATAGGAGTAGAATTAGGCCATTCACCCGATTGAGTCCACTCCGCCATTCAATCATGGCTGATCCCTGCCTCCTAATCCCATTTCCCTGCCTTCCCCCTCAAACCCTTGACACCTGTACTAATCAAGAATCTATCTCTGTCTTAAATATATGCATAGACTAGGCCTCCACAGCCTTCGTGGCAAAGAATTCCACAGATACACCATCCTTTGATTAAAGAAATTCATCCTCATCTCCTTCCTCAAAGAACGTCTTTTAAATCTGAGGCTATGACCTCTCGTCCTAGACTCTCCCACTAGTGGAAACATCCTCTCGTCATCCATTCTATCCAAGCCTTTCACTATTCCGTACATTTCAATGAGGTCCCCCCTCCTTCTAAACTCCAATGAGTATAGGCCTAGTGCCATCAAAAGCGCATCATTCGCATTCCTGGAAACATTCTTCTAAACCTCGTGTTCAAGAAGGAACTGCAGATGCTGGAAGATCGAAGGTACACAAAATTGCTGGAGAAACTCAGCGGGTGCAGCAGCATCTATGGAGCGAAGGAAATAGGCGACGTTTCGGGCTGAAACCCTTCTTCAGACTGATGGAGGGTTGGGGGGGAGAAGGAAGGAAAAGGGGAGGAGGAGGAGCCCGAGGGCGGGCAGATGGGAGGATGGGAGGAGACAGCTAGAGGGCTGAGGAAGGGGAGGAGACAGCAAGGACTAGCAAAATTGGGAGAATTCAATGTTAATGCCATCCGGACGCAAGGTCCCCAGACGGAATATGAGGTGCTGTTCCTCCAATTTCCGCTGTTGCTCACTCTGGCAATGGAGGAGACCCAGGACAGAGAGGTCGGATTGGGAATGGGAGGGGGAGTTGAAGTGCTGAGCCACCGGGAGGTCAGGTTGGTTATTGCGGACTGAGCGGAGGTGTTCGGCGAAACGATCGCCCAACCTCCGCTTAGTCTCCCCGATGTAAATCAGCTGACATCTAGAGCAGCGGATGCAGTAGATGAGGTTGGAGGAGATACAGGTGAACCTTTGTCGCACCTGGAACGACTGCTTGGGTCCTTGAATGGAGTCGAGGGGGGGAGGTGAAGGGACAGGTGTTGCATTTCTTGCGGTTGCAACGGAAAGTGCCCGGGGAGGGGGTGGTGCGGGAGGGAAGGGAAGAATTGACGAGGGAGTTGCGGAGGGAGCGGTCTTTGCGGAAGGCAGACATGGGGGGAGATGGGAAGATGTGGCGAGTGGTGGGGTCACGTTGGAGGTGGCGGAAATGGCGGAGGATTATGTGTTGTATTTGCCGGCTAAACCTCCTCTGGACCCTCTCCAGAGCCAACACATCCTTCCTCAGATATTGTACCCAAAACTGCTCACAATATTCCAAATGCGACCTTGTGGAACCTCAGCATTACATCCCTGTTTTTGTATACAAGCCCTCTCAAAACAAATGCTAGCATTGCGTTTGCTTTCTTTACGACCGACTTGACTTGCAAATTAACCTTTCGCGAATCCTGCACCAGCACTCCCAAGTTCCTTTGCACCTCCGATTTCCTGGATTCTCACCCCATTGAGAAAGTAATCTATGCCTTCATTCCTACCACCAAAATGCACGACTCCACACTTTGCTACACTATATTCCTTCTGCCACTTCTCTGCCCACTCTCCCAACCAGTCCAAATTCTTCTGTAGCGTCCATATATTCTCTACACTACCAGCCCTTCCACCTGTTTTCGCATCCTCCACAAACTTGGCCACAAAGCCTTCAATTCCTCTCGTCTGAATCATTAATATACAACGTGAAGAGCAGCGGTCCCAGCACCGAGCTCTGCGGAACTCCACTAGTCACTGGCAGCCAACCAGAAAAAGCCTCCTTTCTTGCCAATCTTTGCCTTCTGCCATCCAGCCAACCTGCTATCTATCCATGCCAGCATCTGCTCTTTGATGCCATAGGCTCCCATCTTCCTTAGGAGCCTCATGTGTGGCACCTTATTAAAGGCTGAGGTATAATGAAATAGTCTGAGTGCTTGAAATAGACAAACAGAAAAATCTCCTCCCTCACCAAGTACAAAAACAGATTGAGGGGAAATATTGAGAAGGGGATGTCGATATTCTTGGAATAGAAACTAGCCCATTATATCAGAAGGTTAAAATAATTTCGCAAGTTTCACTTCATTCACTAAAGCAGCGATAACATGTGAAGCTCATTGCAACGTCCAAGAGAATGACAAGGTTTAGTACGGGTGTCAGGGGTTATGGGGAGAAGGCAGGAGAATGGGTTTGAGAGGGGAAGATAGACCAGCCATGATGGGCCAAATGGCCTAAATCTGCTCCTATAACTTATGAACTTATGATAGTAACATGTTTAAAGGACGTACCTTTAGGAAGGAGATAAGTAGGAATTTCTTTATTCAGAGGCTGGTGAAACTGTGGAATTCATTGCCACAGTAGGCTACCGAGGCCAAGTCAATGGATATTTTTAAGGTGGGCATTGACAGATTCTTGATTAGGAAGGATGTCAAGGGTTATGGGGAGAAGGCAGGAGAATGGGGCTGAGAAGGAGAGATAGATCAGCCGTGATTGAATGGCGGGGTAGGCTCGATGGGCCGAATGGCCTAATTCCACTCCTATCACTTATGAACTTATGAACAAATATTACCCTTTGGCTTTGACTCCATAAAATTACATGTGGATCATTTTTTTGTTTTCATTGCAAGCAATTATAAGTCTGGAAAGAGCCCCCTCCCTTTAAATTTCAACAATACGGGGCTTAAGGGGTTGGACAGGCTAGATGCAGGAAGATTGCTCCCGATGTTGGGGAAGTCCAGGACAAGGGGTCACAGCTTAAGGATAAGGGGGAAATCCTTTAAAACCGAGATGAGAAGAACTTTTTTCACACAGAGAGTGGTGAATCTCTGGAACTCCCTGCCACAGAGGGTAGTCGAGGCCAGTTCATTGGCTATATTTAAGAGGGAGTTAGATGTGGCCCTTGTGGCTAAGGGGATCAGAGGGTATGGAGAGAAGGCAGGTACAGGATACTGAGTTGGATGATCAGCCATGATCATATTGAATGGCGGTGCAGGCTCGAAGGGCCGAATGGCCTACTCCTGCACCTAATTTCTATGTTTCTATGTTTCTAATACCACTAAACGGCCTCCCCACCGGTGAACAGAGCTACAATGCGATGGGTCACATGGGTCGAGGTCAGGGATTGCTGTGATAATTGGTTGACATCCTGACTTATCCTAGTCACAAAATCATTACGGCACATTGCTCTCTGTCAAGTAATTTAATTGTTTGCATTCTTCTGCTCCATCCCCATAAGCTCAGCGGGTTTATTTCCCTCTGGTGCGTCTCCGATTTCCCTTTAAAACCTCTTTGTGACTGAGAAATTGAGGTGTTGCACGTTGGAAAGTCCGAACATGGGCAGGACCTGCACAGCGAACGGTTAGTTTTTAGTTTAGTTTAGAAATACGGCGTGGAAACAGGCCCTTCGGCCCACCGAGTCCGAGACGACCTGCGATCCCCGCACACTAACACTATCCAACACACCCTCGGAACAATTTTACATATATATATATACTAAACCAATTAGCCTACAAATCTGTTTAAGAAGGAACTGCAGATGCTGGAAAATCGAAGGTAGACAAAAATGCTGGAGAAACTCAACGGGTGAGGCAGCATCTATGGAGCGAAGGAAATAGGCTATTTCCTTCGCTCCATAGATGCTGCCTCACCCGCTGAGTTTCTCCAGCATTTTAGCCCTCAAACCTGTACGTCTTTGAGGCTGTGGGAGGAAAGCAAAGGAGAAAACCCACATACAAACTCTGGACAAATGGGTTCGATCCTGACTACGAGTGCTGTCTGTACGGAGTTTGTACCTTCTCCCCTTGACCTGTGTGGGTTTTACCCAGGTGCTCCGGTTTCCTCCCACACTCCAAACACGTACAGGTAGTGGGCGGCGCGACTCTTGTCAGCAGCGGCCTCTGCAGTCCGTCTGTCTTTTTATTGTTTTCTGTCTTGTTCTATGTAGTTTTTATTGTTTTTTTTGTCGGGGTATGTGTATGGGGGTGGGGTGGGGTGGGGGAACTTTAAGGACTTTCCCCTGCACGGGAGACCCGACCTTTTCTTTGTCGGGTCTCCGTTGTCGTTGGGGCTGCAACGTGGAGCGGCCTCCAACAGGAATGACCTGGGGCTCCAGTCGCGGAGCTGCGGATCTACTCACCATCACGGAGCTGGCCGAGTCCGGAGCGGGTGGAGCTGTGGTGGAGCGCTGCTGTGACCCGACCCCCGGAGATTCGGAAGCTCCTACCGCAGGTCTTTGGACAGTAATACCGGGAGCCCGCGGGTCCCTGGTGGGAGACCGCTTTTCGGGGCTTCCGCAACGGCGACTTCTCCCGCCCGAGTTACGGGGTTGAAGAGCACCTGGAGCGGGGCCTTACATCACCGCCCCGCGCGGCTTGGAATGGCCGTGGGACTTTGTGAGCGCCCGCCGGGGCTCCAACACCAAGAGCCCGCCGGGGCTCCAACACCAAGACCCGGTGCGGGGCCTTGCATCACCCGGCGTGGCTTTAATGGTTGCGGGACATTTAACATCGCCCGCCGGGGGCTTTGACTCTGTCTTTGACTCTGACATGGGGGGGGGAGAGGGGAGTGAAGGGGAGAGATATGTTTAAGTTTTGCCTTCCATCACAGTGAGGAGGACTCACTGTGATGGATGTTTATGTGAATTGAATTGTGTTGGTGTGTGTCTTGGTTCTTTTTTTGTATGGCTGCAGAAACCAAATTTCGTTTGAACCTCATGTGAGGTTCAAATGACAAATAAAAGGTATTGTATTGTATTGTATTGTATTGTATTGTATTGTATGTAAGTTAATTGGCTTGGTATCATTGTAAATTGTCCCTAGTGTGTGCAGGATGGTGTTAAGGGCCTGTCTCACTTAGGTGATTTGTTTAGGTGATTACAGGCGACTAGTCTGTCGTCCTGTATGGTTGTGAGTCGTCTCCTCAGTCGCCCAAAGAGTCTTTCTGGTCGCCGCTGGATTTTCAACATTGAAAAAGTTTTGGAGACAGTCGGCGACAGTGGGCTTGACGCCAATGAGCGTAGCTTGACTTCTCCTGACGTAGGCGCTGTCGTAGTTGTCGCCGGGTTAACGTAGGTTGTCACCGGTGCTGACCGGGGTTTTTTTGTTGTTAAAGTAATGATTCTATTTCAAATTTTATGTCGGGGGGGGGGGGTTCCAGTCACCGGTTTTTCGGCGATCTGCTACGACTATGATAGTCGACGGCAGTCGCCTAAACATAGCCTAAGTGGCACAGGCCCTTTAGCGTGCGGGGATCGCTGGTCGGCGAGGACTCGGTGGGTAGAAAGGGCCTGTATCTCTAAACCAAACTAGACTATAAACTAAACCATTTATTGTCGTTCAGTCAACTGGTTAGAGAGGTGAGCAAGACTCTGGTAATCTGCACAGGAAGCTCGTGGAATGTAATTATAGAGGTGTTTTCATGTAGGGTGTACGGCACAATAAAGCAGTGTGTGTGTGCGCATGGCATCATAATTCATAGGCAGGGAGGTAAAGAGACTCATTGGAACACAGAGCAGGTCACAATCACTTGGTATGAAAGATCGGCTCTTTACTTCACCATATGCAAACTCATCAATAACGCCTGGCAAGGTGACGTTGATATCTCTGCGGTTTTGAACACTGATATCGATCAGAGAAATTCTCTTCAATTCCGCTGCTAATCTTGTCTCCGTGTATTCTTGGGATAGGGAATGATGCTTCAAAAAGAACGCTCCCTTGCACAAGATGAAATTTGCCGGCAATGCCAATAAGGTGCAGCAGGTAGTTCAGTTTAGTTTAGACAATAGACAATAAACAATAGACAATAGACAATAGGTGCAGGAGTGGTGAATCTGTGGAACCTACGCTGCACTCCTTCAATAGCAAGAATGTCCTTGCTCAAATTAGGGGACCAAAACTGGACACAATACACCAGGTGTGGTCTCACCAGGGCTCTGTACTACTGCAGAAGGACCTCTTTGCTCCTATACTCGACTCCTCTTGTTATAGAGGCCAACATGCCATTCGCTTTCTTCACTGCCTTAGTTTAGAGATACAGCACGGAAACAGGCCCTTCGGCCCACCGAGTCCGTGCCGCCCAGCGATCCCCGCACACTAACACTATCCTACACACACGAGGGACAATTTACAATGAAACCAAGCCAATTAGCCTACACGCCTGACCGTCTTTGGAGCGTGGGTGGCAACCGGAGCACCCGGAGAAAACCCACGCAGGTCACAGGGAGAACGTGCAAACTCCGTACAGACAGCACACCATAGTCAGGATCGAACCCGGGTCTCTGGCGCTGTGAGGCAGCAACTCTACCTCCACGCAACCGTGCCGCACTTTACCGCCACTTGCGGAGAAACAGCAACGAGCAGCCAACACCTTCAGTGCAGCTGGGCTAGACAACCAAAGGGAAAAATTCAGAGGGAGTCATTGAACAGAAAATATCATCAATGGTTGTTTAAGAAGGAACGGCAGATGCTGGAAAATCGAAGGTAGATAAAAGTGCTGGAGAAACTCAGCGGGTGCAGCAGCATCTATGGAGCGAAGGAAATAGGCAACGTTTCAGGCCGAAACCCTTTGGGTTTCGGACCGAAACGTTGTTTATTTCCTTCGCTCCATAGATGCTGCTGCACCCGCTGAGTTTCTCCAGCACTTTTATCTATCACCAATGGTTGTCTTTGACTAACTTCCCTCAATCACTCATATCAGCAGTTTTGGGCCCCAGATCTGAGGAGGGATGTGCTTGCTGGCATTGGAGAGGGTCCAGAGGAGGTTTACGAGAATTATCCCACAGATGATTGGGCTAACGTATGATGAGCATTTAATGGCACTGGGCCTGTGCTCGCTGGAGTTTAGAAGAATGAGGTGGGACCTCATTGAAACTTACCGAATAGTGAAAGGCCTGCATAGGGTGGGTTGTGGAGAGGATGTTTCCACTGGTGGGATAGTCTAGGACCAGAGGGCACAGCCTCAGAATAAAAGGACGTACCTTTAGAAAGAAGAGGAGGAGTGATTTCTTTAGAGGGTGGTGAATCTGTGGAATTCATTGCCATAGACAGGCGAGGAGACCGAATCATTGGCTGTTTTTAAAGAAGAGATTGACAGATTCTTGATTAGGACGGGTGTCAAAGGTGACAGGGAGAAGGCAGGAGAATGAGGTTGAGAGGGAAAGATAGATCAGCCATGATTGAATGGTGGAGTCGACTCGATGGGCCGAATGGCCTAATTCTGCTCTGAATTTATGAACTCATCAACCCGTGATCTGGTCAAAATAAGTCCGCTGCAGCTTTGAAAATCAAATCACACCAAAGGCATTGAGAATTAATTTTCAATGACCAGTGAAAAATAGTCACTAAATATTTAATCAGGCAACTGAGTCAATAGATACCGTAGAGTCTGAAACAGAAGGAAGTGCAGAGACCTAAAGAAAGGAATTGAATTAACAGAGTACTGAATAATTACAATGGTGTCATTGCGATACCATTACCACACAGTCCTATTCACCATTATCTGATTTTAATAACACACTGTGGCAGACATCCAACCAGGCATCATTTGGTCTTCAGAGTTAGGGCAGCACGGTGGCCTAGTGGGGTACAGCTACCACCGCACTTTATTTCGAGAGGGCTAGAATACAAAAAAACAGGAATGTAATGCTGAGGCTCTATAAGGGGCTGGTCAGGTCGCATTTGGAATATTGAGAGCAATTTTGGGCCCCATATCTGAGGAAGGATGTGCTGGCTCTGGGGAGGATCCAGAGGATGTTCGCGAGAATGATTGTCAGCTTACATAACAATATCAATCAATGGCAAATTAAAAAAAAAAAATTCTGCGCTGTGAACATAAATGCTAGCCAGTATGTTGGGTCAGCTTCAAGACTCTCTAGTCCAGTCGAGTTTAGTTTAGTTGAGAGATACGGCGTTGAAACAGGCCCTTCAGCCCGACGAGTCCGCGCTGACCAGCGATCACCGTACACTGGTTCTATCCGACCCACCAGGGCCAATTTTACGGAAGTCCATTAACCGGCAAACCTGCACGTGTTTGGAGTGTGGGAGGAAACCGAAGCTCTCGGAGAAAACCCACGCATGTCACGGGGAGAACGTACAAACTCCGTACAGACAGCACCCGTGGTCAGGATCGAACCCGGGTCTCTGGCGCCATGAGGCAGCAAACTCTACCCCTGCGACACTGTACTGCCCTAAAGGGCCGGTCCCACTAGGCCGTCATTTGCGCCTCATTTACGCGTCATATGTAAAATAGGTCGAGGCGCACGGGTAGCGTGTGGGTAGCGCGGGATGGGCACATGGAGAGGCATGGAGGAGTGTGGGGTTGCGCACGGTATCTGTACGAAATCCTTGCGCGCCACCTTCGTGACGCATCGGGTACGCACACCGACCCATTGGGTTACGCACGCTGCGTCCCGACATCTCACGTGTATCGCGTGGTGATGCATGGTTACGTCACCATGCGTAACCATGCGTCGCCACGCAGCGCAGGGTATTCTAATGACGTCACGCTCACCAGACGACTTGGTGACGTGTGATTTGCGCACGACGTCGCACGTAACGACGCTTCGACCTATTTTACATATGACGCGTAAATGAGGCGCAAATGGCGGCCAAGTGGGACAGACCCTTAAAGTTTAAAGTTTCTCAAAATGAAAGGCTCTCAGCATTGGGACATAAAATAGCTGGATTCAACCACTGTCATTCGAGGTAACATGTCATTCAATGCTGTTCACTCTGCTTAAAAGTACATCTGCTAACCTTCCATTGACTGTATCCCTGTTGCCCCTAATACCACGTGTGGGGGTTTCACTGTACATTAATTTGTACATGTGACAATAAACTGACCTTGAAACCTTGAAAGAATTGCAGATGCTGGTTTAAATCGAAGATAGATTCAAAATGCTGGAGTAACTCAGTGGGCCAGGCAGCTTCTCTGGAAAGAAGGAATGGGTGACGTTTATGGGTCGAGACCCTTCTTCAGACTGATATTACAACTGCTCATGCCCAGGTCATGGGTCATTCGGGATAAACATTCTCGCCAGCTGAACCACTGCGTGTGTACGGACCTGCATATTCATTTCAATGCGATTTATAAATAAATGTATCCGTCAAATATGTCAGCAGTAGGCCACACCGTACTGCAGGCTGCTCAAATCCACAATTGTATCTATTTAAATTATTGACTCAATACAGCACCAGCCTTGAAGACGTAAGAATGGCTGGAACGAACCTGTCAATGATCAAATCCCTGGCATTAGCCTGAGTCACAGCCATTCAAATTCGATATTGATTTACACGAATTACAAGTTGTGTGGTCAACCAATTTGAGACAGTCCTTACATCCCTATCTAAACAACCTTCCCGGATTGAAGGAAACGAGGGGAATGTGCTGTGTGGGGGATAGGTTGGAAAGTTTCGATTGGAGTTAAACTTTCGAGGTGGGTCGGCTTAAATAAAGATGCTGTCGCTTTAACCTCTGGGGTTGGTTCCAGTCTGTCAGGGCACACAGTTGGGAGCCGTGTCCGGGTAAAGACCCATGGAGGACCCGGCGTGGGGGGGGGGGCAGCCATGAGGGGGGGGGGGCAGCCATGAGGGGGGGGGGGGGGGCAGCCATGAGGGGGGGGGGGGGAAGAGCAATGGAGGTCCCGCCATGGGGGAACCGCCGTGAGGGTGGGGGGGGGGGGGTGTTGAGGGGGGAGAACAAAGGAGGAGCCGGTGTACTTGGTGACGACGTCAGCCCCTTAGGTGGCCACTATTTGTATACCTTGCGTGCGCAAGCAGAGAATTCCACTGTCCCTTGTCACATGTGACAATAAAGTGTTACAATTCCAATTCCAGATGAATGTTTCACGTCGGGCCGATAAGACGATGCACGATTACAATTGAGCCAAGTGAACACACATTTCACGGTTGAAATGTCCCACGGTTGAGCCGCGGGACTGAATTACCATCGCCCGGTGGGGTAACAACATCGGAGGCCTGGATCGCCTCAGCGCAGAGGGAGAACAAGGAGGGGAAGAGACAGTGACTTTAAGACTTTTGCCTCCATCACAGTGAGGAGGTGCCTGGTGAACTCACTGTGGTGGATGTTAATTTGTGTTTATTGTGTGTTTTGTTGTTTATTATTATATGTATGACTGCAGGCAACGACATTTCGTTCAGACTGAAAGGTCTGAATGACAAATAAAGGAATCTAATCTAATCTAATCTAATCTAATGATGAAGGGAATAACATTGAGTGCGAGATAAAGTCTGGTAAAGTCTGATTAAAGATAGACTGAGAGCCTCCAATGAGGTAGGTGTAGATAAGTCAGTATTAGTTGACCTGATCCATGTTACTGTTTACTGCTGTGTACTTAAACAGTCATCTGGGTGAGTGCCTCATATTATCTAGTCTGTTAGTTCAGCCTCTAGTTAGATTCGTTGTTGAGCATGAACTTACAACACCTATGTATTTGAGCTCTGTGTGTTTACAATATAAACAACTTATACTCATGCACGTGGTGTAGATCCAATTGGAGGAGCAGCACCTCATATTTCGCTTGGGCAGTTTACACCCCAGCGGTATGAACATTGACTTCTCCAATTTCAGGTAGTCCTTGCTTTCTCCCTCCTTCCCCTCCCCTTCGCAGCTCTCCCACAGCCCACTGTCTCCGCATCTTCCTTTCTTCTTCCCGTCCCGCCCCCCCACATCAGTCTGAAGAAGGGTCTCGACCCGAAACGTCACCTATTCCTTCACTCCATAGATGCTGCCTCACCCGCTGAGTTTCTCCAGCATTTTTATCTGCCTTCGATTTTTCCAGTATCTGCAGTTCTTTCTTAAACATGTTTATAGTAGGTAGTAGCTCAGGGCCGCTCCCTGGTTGCTGATTAGATGGTTTAGTGAATGGTTAAGTAGATGGTTCACACATGGTTACCGAGCAAATGCAATAATGTATATATCTATATATGCGGGATCCATCTGCTTCCGACCACACTCTGTCATTTACACTTCAAGTGGTTCAATGGGGAGACTGAACAACAGATGTCAGAGTTTACAATGCCCCAAGCTGGTTACATTTCAATACCATATGTTAAAAAAAAAACATGAACTGAAGTTTTCAGTTACCATGGGAAGCATTATCCCTGCAAGTCCTTGACCGGAATTAGTGAAATGGCAAACGACGGCAATCTCCAAGAAGAATGAAACTATTGTCTCTGCCCATTACTTACTTGAGAGCGGTTAAGGTAAGATTTTACTTAAACAGTTAAAGGAAAATTGTACATCCCGCAGTCCGTTAAACATGGCGAGGATCTCATTATTCTATTTCAGCACATATGATAATTAAACACAAGGGGTGGTGCGTGTATGGAACGAGCTGCCAGTAGGAGGCAGGGACTATCCCAACGTTTGAGTAACAGTTAGACAGGTAGGCAATAAACAATAGGTGCAGGAGTAGGCCATTTGGCCCTTCGAGCAGGTACATGGACAGTACAGGTTTGGAGGGATGTGGACCAAACGCGGGCAGGTGGGACTAATGTAGCTGGGACATGTTGGCCAGTGTGGGCAGGTTGGGCTGAAGGGACTGTTTGCATGCTGTATCACTCTATGACTATGATCCCATGACTCTATGAAGAGCTAGATAGGGCTCTTAAAGATAGCGGAGTCATGGGGATATGGGGAGAAGGCAGGAATGGGGTACTGATTGGGGATGATCAGCCATGATCACATTGAATGGCGGTGCTGGCTCAAAGAGCCGAGTGGCCTACTCCTGCACCTATTTTTCTTTGATTTCTATGTTTCTATGTCTATGATCTATCTTTCCTTATATTAAACCCATTCTCCTGCCTTCTCCCCATAACCCCAGACACCCGTACTAATCAAGAATCTATCTAACTATGCCTTACAAATATCCATTGATTTGGCCTCCACAGCCTATTGTGGCAATGAATTCCACAGATTCACTACACTCTGACAGAATAAATTTCTCCTCATCTTTCTAAAGGAATATCCTTTAATTTTGAGGCTATGACCTCTGGTTCTAGACTCTCCCACCAGTGGAAACATCCTCTCTCTCCACATCCAGTCTATCCAGACCTTTCACTATTCAGCAAGTTTCAATGAGGTCCCCCCCTCGTCCTTCTAAACTCCAGCGAGCATAGGCCCAGTGCCGTCAAACGCTCACCTATGTGAACCCACTCATTCTTGGGATCATCTCCTCTGGACCCTCTCCAGAGCCAGCACATCACCCTTCCTCAGATACATGTAAAATTATAAAAGGACTGGACAAGCCGGATGCAGGAAAAAATGTTCCCAATGTTGGGCGAGTCCAGAACCAGGGGCCACAGTCTTAGAATAAAGGAGAGGTCATTTAGGACTGAGGTGAGAAAAAACTTTTTCACCCAGAGAGTTTTGAATTTATGGAATTCCCTGCCACAGAGGGCAGTGGAGGCCAAATCACTGGATGGATTTAAGAGAGAGTTGGATAGAGCTCTGGGGGCTAGTGGCGTCAAGGGATATGGGGAGAAGGCAGGCACGGGTTATTGATAGGGGACGATCAGCCATGATCACAATGAATGGCGGTGCTGGCTTGAAGGGCCGAATGGCCTCCTCCCTCCTACACCTATTTTCTATGTTTCTATACGGGACTCAAAATGTTCACAACACTCCAAATGCGGCCTGGCGTCGCGCCTTATAGAGCCTCAACATTACATCCCTGTTTTTGTATTCCAGTCCTCTCGAAATAAAAAATCCAGTCCCCTGACACTGCACACCCCTCGGGATGCTTGCTCATGCCTACAGAAGACTCTGCCTATCTCCCTAATTATAGAATCCCCAACGACTGCCTTGACGTTATTGTGAATGCAAGGCCTGAACAGAAGAGTTGCTCTAATATCACTGGGAAGAACAATTTGCGTCTGAATCGATCTGTGTCAAAAGTTGCACCAACTGGGCACTTAGAAGATAATAGGTATCAGCAGATTCAACGTGGATTTATGGAAGGCAATGCATATTTAATCTCTTATAGAGTTTTTTTCTAACATTGTAATCAGCGGAACAGATACCGGAAAATGGTGGACCAAAAGACATAGGGGCAGAATTAGGCCATTCAGCCCATCGAGTCGACCCTGCCATTCAATCGTGGCGAATCTATTTTTCCCCCTCAGCCCCATTCTCCTGCCTTATCTCCGTGACCTTCGACACTCTTTATGATCATATGATCATTGACACTCTTATGCTAGATGCAGGAAGATTATTCTAGATTATTCCCGATGTTGGGGAAGTCCAGAACTAGGGGTCACAGTTTAAGGATAAGAGGGAAGTCTTTTCAGACCGAGATGAGAAAATCATTTTTTACACAGAGAGCGGTGAATCTGTGGAATTCTCTGCCACAGAATGGTAGTTGAGGCCAGTTCATTGGCTATATTTAAGAGGGAGTTAGATGTGGCCCTTGTGGCTAAAGGGATCAGGGGGTATGGAGAGAAGGCAACTACAGGATACTGAGTTGGATGATCAGCCATGATCATATCGAATGGTGGAGCAGGCTCGAAGGGCCGAATGGCCTACTCCTGCACCTATTTTCTATGTTTCTATGTTTCTATGATCTATTGTCAATCTCCACCTTAAAAATGCCCATTGTCGGCTTTCACAGCTGTTTGCGCCATTGAATTCCGCAGATTCACCACCCTCTGCCTGAAGAAATTCCACCTCATCCCCTTCTTTTATTCTGAGGCTGTGCCCATTGGTTCCAGACTCCCCCATTACTGGAAACATCATTTCCACGACCACTCTATCAAGGCCTTCCTTTATCCGTTAGGATTCAACGAGATCCCCCCTCATTGTTCTAAACTCCAGCGAGTACAGGCCTTGAGCTTGCATACGCTCCTCATGTTAACACAATCATCCCTGGGATCGTTCTTGTAAACCCCCTCTGGACCCTCTCCAGAGCCAGCACATGCTTCCTCAGATATGGGGCCCAAAACTGCTCACAATACTCCAAGTGTGGCCTCACCAGTGCCTGACAGAGCCGCAGCATTATATCCTTGGATACAGCATATTTGGACATTTATTTGGCCTGTTTCTGTGCTATAATCTCTAAAGTTTTAAGTCCAAAGGGGCCCCTGCTCATCCTTCAGCATTCTAGAGAAAACTATCCAAGTCTGTCCAAACCTCTCCATGTAGCTAATATCCTCCAATCCAAACTTCATTTTGGTAACCAGACGATTGACACAAAATGTTGTTATGAACTGCTCCCATTCCCCACTGCATAGACACAAAATGCTGGAGTAACTCAGCGGGACAGGCAGCATCTCTGGAGAGAAGGAACGGTGATGTTTTAGGCCGAGACCTGTCTTCAGGCTCAACCATTTACCATTTACCACTGTGGTAACTCTCTTCAGCACTCTCTCCAAGGCCTCCACTTGCTTCCTGTGATGGCCGCACAACCAGAACTGCATACTATACTCCAAATGTGGCGTAACCAAATGCTGCAGAGCCACACCACGATTTCTTGACTCTTATAACCAACGCCCCCCCAATCAATAAATGGTGACAAGGTACACAAAATTGCTGGGGAAACTCAGCGGGTGCAGCAGCATCTATGGAGCGAAGGAAATAGGCGACGTTTCGGGCCGAAACCCTTCTTCAGACTGATGGGGGGTGGGGGGGGGGGAGAAAGAAGGAAAAGGGGAGGAGGAGGAGGAGCCCGAGGGCGGGCGGATGGGAGGGTGGGAGGAGACAGCTAGAGGGTTAAGGAAGGGGAGGAGCCAACAAGGGCTAGCAAAATTGGGCGAATTCAATGTTAATGCCATACGGACACAAGGTCCCCAGACGGAATATGAGGTGCTGTTCCTCCAATTTCCGCTGTTGCTCACTCTGGCAATGGAGGAGGCCCAGGACAGAGAGGTCGGATTGGGAATGGGAGGGGGAGTTGAAGTGCTGAGCCACCGGGAGTTCAGGTAGGTTATTGCGGGACTGGTTTGCAATAAATGGTGACATACCACACACCCTATTTACCTCTCTATCCACAGAGTCATAGTGTGGCGGCACCTGGTGGACGGCCACTGGCAGAGCGAACCCTCGGCTCTGGAGGGAGGAGTTAGATGTCATGGTGTGGGAGGCGCAGGTCACGGGGTTGACCCTTAAGGGGTATTTAAGGTCGGGCAACGCCCGTGCCCATTTGAGGAGTAGGGAGCTGTATCTCACTGATTAAAACACATCTCAAGCGCACAACTTGTGTCCGCTTAGTTTATGGCTGGACGGAGTTTGTACGTTCACCCTCTTGACCGTGTGTGTTTTTGATCCGAAATCTTCCGTTTCCTCCCACACTTATACGGTTATAAGGTCATGTGATACGAGCAGAATTAGGCCATTCGGCCCCATCAAGTGCAGCTGTACACAGTATTAGTGAGACCACATTTGGAATACTGTGTACAGTTCTGGGGTCCATACTTAAGAAAGGATGTACTAGCCCTGGAGGCAGTGCAGCGAAGGTTTACAAGATTAATTCCTGCAATGAGGGGATTGACATATGAGGAAAGGTTAAGTAGGCTGGAACTCTACTCTTTGGAGTTTAGAAGAATGAGAGGCGATCTCATTGAAACATATAAGATCGTGAGGGGCCTTGATCGGGTGGATGCACCGAGGATGTTCCCAATGATCGGGGAAACTAGAACTAGAGGACATAGTTGCAGAATAAGGGGGGGCTCTTTTAAAACTGAGATGAGGAAGAACTTCTTCACCCAGAGGGTGGTTAATTTATGGAATTCACTGCCCTAGGGAGCAGTGGAAGCAGAAACTTTAAATATATTTAAGACTAAAATAGATGGTTTTTTAGCTGCCAAGGGGATAAGGGGCTACGGGGAGAGGGCAGGGATATGGACCTAGGTATGGTTAGTATAGTAAGACCTGAGTGATCTCCTGGACAAGTGTCGATCGCCTGGATTGGGGTCGGAGAGGAATTTCCCGGATTTTTTTCCCGAATTGGAACTGGGTTTTTATCCGGTTTTTTGCCTCCCCCAGGAGATCACGAGGTTCTTGGGGTGGAGAGGGGTGATAGCGGTATAAAGGGGAGGGTAGTGTCTTGTGTTCTGTGTCTTGTGTCTACTGTTTGTGGGTAAGTGTGTCTGTTTAGTGTTCAGCCATGAGCGAATGGCGGTGCGGGCTCGACGGACCTGGTGGTCTACTCTCGCACCTACTTTCTATGTTTCTATGTAAGTCTACTCCGCCATTCAATCATGGCTGATCTATCTCTCCTTCCAAACCCCATTCCCCTGCCTTCTGCTCGCAATCCCCGACACTCCAAAGACGTACAGGTTTGTAGGTTAATTGGCTTGGTATAAATGTAAAAAATTGTCCCCAGTGTAGGATAGTGGCAATGTGCGCGGATCACTGGTCGGTGCGGATTCGGTGGGCCAAAGGATCTGTATCTCTAAACCAAACTAAAAAGACTGGTTTGCAATCAAACTAGCACGTCAATTACTTGCACTAAATTATCTTGCACTGAACGTTATTCATGTTATTCCTTTTATCGTGTGTCTGTACTCTGCGGACGGCACGATTGTAATCACGTATTGTCTTTCCGCTGACTGGTCAGCATGCAGCAAAAGCTTGTCACTGGACCTCGGTACACGTGACAATAAACTAAACTCAAACAAATATTATCTGCAGATTTTTTAGTTGCATTGTCTCAACGTCTTTCCACCAGTGTGTGACTGCTTGCTAAATGTCACTACATTCTGGTTGGGCACTGCGGTGCTTAAAGGGAAAGGGTCTGGTCATCCTCAAAGGCGATTTATGAATAGGCCTCCCGTGAATGCCCCTCCTCTCCACTACAACCCAGGCACAGAGCTATAGCAAAATATATTATTTTTTGTAGAATATAATCAAGTGGGTAAAGATAGCAAGATAGCGCAGGGTTGTTCCATTCACAGCTGCTTCAGTAAATTGCACCAAATCGATAACAAATATATTCCACTCCATCTCATGTAGGAAGGAACTGCAGATGCTGGTTTAAATCCAAGGGAGACGCAAACTGCTGGAGTAACTCAGCGGGACAGGCAGCATCTCTGGAGAGAAGGAATGAATGGGTGACGTTTTGGGTCGAGACCCTTCTGCAGACTGATGTCAGCCCACTACCCTGACATCAGTCTTAAGAAGGGCCTCGACCCGAAACGTCACTCATTCATTCCTTCTCTCCAGAGATGCTGCCTGTCCCGCTGAGTTTCTCCAGCAGTTTGTGTCCACTCCATCTCACTCCACCCCCCACCCCCCCACCCACCACACACAAATAAATCAGCAACAATTATTGAATGCAGGACTACGAGGAATGCAGCCAAGTCACTGCCTCCCAGTGGGTGCATCTCTCCTTACTTGCTGAGTGTTGCAGAGTTGTGCAGGTTATTTGGCCGCCCAGCCATGGGGTGGGATTAGCACCGACAGGAGAGGGGAGGAGGGAAAGGAGGAAGTTAAAGAGGGAGGGAGGGAGGGAGGGAGGGTGAGAGGGAGAGAGGGAGAGGGAGAGAGAGGGAGGGAGGAGAGAGGGAGAAGGAGGGAAGGAGGGAAGGAGGGAGGGAGGGAAGGAGGGAGGGAAGGAGGGAGGGAGGGAGGGGAGGAATGGGAAGGAGGAAGGGGAGAGGGGGGAGCAGGGAGGGCGGGAGGAGGAGGGAGTGGGAGGGAGGGAGTAGCGAGGGTGAGGGAGGAGTAGAGAGGGGTGAAGGGGGAAGGGAGAGGCTACGTGGGGGGGGGGGGGGTAGAGTGAAGAAAGTGAAGGGATTTCTCCCACAGTCAACAGCATTAAAAATGGTCTCCCATCATCCCAGAAGAGGGGGGTACATTCCAGCTGAGCACAGCCGCATCACATGGAGCTTGGTGAACCTCGGGTCAATGGGGCCCATGCCCATGAAATTGGGGGGGGGGGGGGGCGCGATTACAACCCCCTTGTATTTTGATGGCCCGACCCCTCGAAACATATTGCGATGGGTTCAAATATCCTTCGAGATATTTGAACCTCAGGTCGGAGGGAGAGAGGAAAGGATGGGTGGCTTCTGATTTCTCCTCTACCCCCTCCCTCCCCCTCTCCCTCCCCCTCTCCCTCCCCACAAAATGCTCCCATCCGACCTCTCCACGCGTATCTCCCCGCGTAACCACTCTCGCCCCCGGGAGAGGGTCCCCCCTCGTGAGTGGGGACGTGAAGCCACCACCATCACTGCAACAAGGCCCCTCAGTCCTTCAAAAGGGACCCCATTACCCACATAAGGAGGTCCCTTGACTTAGCCTGGCAAAGCTGTTTTCTCCTAGTCCCAAAGAAAGGAAACCGGAAGCGGGGCGTACTAAGACATAGAAGGAAACAACAAAGCGAGACCAGGAGAGAACGGAAACCACAGGAATGAGACAGCCACGGCAAAGCACCGAGAGCCCTAGACAAGCGACCGACGGAAGCCCCGCTGCCTGCACCTCATCTGACTACGATCCTCAATACTCTCTCTCCCTCCCTTCTATCCCCCCCTACCTCTCCCTCCCTTCTCCTTCTCCCTCCCTTCTCCCCTTCCCCCTCTCCTTCCTTCCGGCCCCAGTCCGCCCCCTCAAATAGGGGTCCCACCCCCTAAAAAGGGGGTCGTCTACCAGTAGACATGTCGCCCATGCAAGGGAGAATACCCAGACTGACATCCCCCGGAGGCTTCCCCACGCCCTGCATGGAGACGGGAGGACCATGCCCCACTGGAGGTCCACAACCCATGTCATGTACATCTTTCTCAAGGTCTTAGTTTGCCCCAGGATGGGAGGCGAGGAGGACATCCTTGTAACCTCGAGGAGATGGAGGAGACTGGCTCCTTATTGCAACCACACACACACACACCTTATTTCATCACGGTGGTATCTACAAGGGTTTCACTGCCCTCGATATCTCGGGTCTCGGTGGCTGGATGAGCGGGTACCGCAAAATGCGCAGCATCCAAGTTTAACAGCGCTCCGCCCGCCCGCATTTCCCAAGCCCCGGCTCCCAGCTACGAGCTCCAAATCCTTTGGTTTTCTTACCTACTCTTCTCCCCTTCTCGGCTAAATCTTCTTCTCCTCTCCTCCTCTCCTCTCCTCCTCTCTTCTCCTCCCCGCTGTTGTAATTGTCCACCACTCCGTCTATTTCATCTCAGGGGCCGCCGCATTACTGCACAAAAAAAAAATCCAAACACACACACACTCACTCTCATAGATAGGCGTGCGCGTCCCCGCGGTGCTCCAGGCGCGCTCCCGTGCCTTTGCAGTCCAGTGGACAGGGGGGGGGGGGGGGTGCGCGCACAGATAGCAATTGGATTCATCTCATGCGCGCTCCCGCAGTCAGCACTGCATGTAAGGACGGGAGCGCGCTTTCCCTCCTCCCTCCCCCCACACACACACACACACACACACATCACCAAAGATTATAGAGGAACTATAACCTTTGCACATCACCAACAACTGGGCTACCACTCGCTTGAGGTCAAGATTCAAGAGTGTTATTGCCATGTGTCCCAGATAGAACAATTACATTCTTACTTGCTGCAGCACAACTATTTTTCCCTTCCCCCCCCCCCCTGTTTATTTCTCTTTTTCCTTCCGCCCACAATATTTAATATGAAAAAGAATATGTGATTCTGTTCCATTCTCTTTGTAGTTTGTTTGGTTGTTTGTTTGTTTGTCTTTTTGCACAAAGTCCGCGAGCATTGCCACTTTTCATTTCACTGCACATCTCGTATGTGTATGTGACGAATAGACTCGACTTGACTTGAATATGTGAACATAGCACATCATGGGAGAAAAAAAAGAAGTTCAGTGTGTATATATATATATCACAAGGATGAATGGTGAAAGGCTTGGATGTGGAGAGGATGTTTCCACTAGTGGGAGAGTCTAGGACCAGAGGCCGTAGCCTCAGAATTAAAGGACGTTCCTTTAACATATATAACATATAACAATTACAGCACGGGAACAGGCCATCTCGGCCCTACAAGTCCGTGCCGAACAACTTTTTTCCCTTACTCCCACCTGCCTGCACTCATACCATAACCCTCCATTCCCTTCTCATCCATATGCCTATCCAATTTATTTTTAAATGATACCAACGAACCTGCCTCCACCACTTCCACTGGAAGCTCATTCCACACCGCTACCACTCTCTGAGTAAAGAAGTTTAGGCACCATATCTGTGGAATGATGTGCTGGCTCTGGAGAGGGTCCAGAGGAGGTTTAGAGAATTATCCCAGGAATGAGTGGGTTAACATACGATGAGCATTTGAGGGCACTGGGCCTGTACTCGCTGGAGTTTAGAAGGATGAGGGGACACCTCATTGAAACTTACCGAATAGTGAAAGGACTGGATAGATGTGGAGAGGATGTTTCCACTAGTGGGAGAGTCTAGGACCAGATGTCACAGCGTCAGAATAAAATGACATTCATTTAAGAAGGAGATGAGGAGGAATTTCTTCAGTAAGAGGATGATGAATCTGTGGAATTCTTTGCCACAGAAGGCTGTGGAGGCCAAGTCAATGGGTATTTTTAAGAGGTAGATAGATTCTTGATTAGTACAGGTGTCAGGGGTTATGGGGAGAATGCAGGAGAATGGGGTTTGGAGGGAGAGATAGATCAGCCATGATTGAGTAGACTCGATGGACTGAATGGCCTAATTCTGCTCCTATCACTTACGAAATGTTCCCATCCCACTCCTTAGCCACAAAATGCTGGAGTCACTCAGCGGGACAGGCAGCATCACTGGAGAGAAGGAATGGGTGACGTTTTGGATTGAGTCAGTTTAGTTTAGTTTAATTTAGAGTTACAGCGCAGAAACAGGTCCTTCGGCCCACCGAGTCCGAACCGACCAGCAATCCCTGCACACTAACACAATCCTACACACACTATGGGTGATTTACATTTATACCAAGCCAATGAACCTACAAAGCTAAATGTCTTTGGAGTGTGGGAGGAAACCGAAGATCTCGGAGAAAACCCACACAGGTCACGGGGAGAGCGTACAAACTGTTTACAGACGGTTCCTGTAGCTAGGATTGAACCCGGGTCTCTGGCGTTGTACGTGCTGTAAGGCTACAACTCTACATCTGCGCCACTGTGCCACCCAGACTTGGCAGCTGGTGTCTTGGTGGTCTCTCCCATTCACTGGGTGCACAGCTGGTGCCCCTTGAGATCTGTAACATCTGATTTCACCAGGACAATAAGACTCTTCAAGCCCACTGCACCTCCCAATGACCCAATGTCAAACCAGCTCTTAAAGTGTGTAGGAAGAAACTGCAGAGAGAGTCATAGAGTAATACAGTGTGGAAACAGGCCCTTCGGCCCAACTTGCCCACACAGGCCAACATGTCCCAGCAACACTGGTCCCACCTGCCCATATCCCTCCAAACCTGTCCTATCCATGTACCTGTCTAACTGTTTCTTAAATGTTGGGATAGTCCCAGCCTCAACTACCTCCTCTGGCAGCTTGTTCCATACACCCACCACCCTTATTTGGGGTGGGAGATTGCAACCTTATTGTTTCGATGAATGCAATCAACCTGACGTGGACAAACAGAAGATCAAACAGAACAAGTTGTCTTACAACTTTAGGCTTTGCATGCCATACGCAACAAGAAGAAGTAGAAGACCACCCACTGTGTACTAAAGTTACCCCTCTGATTCCTATTAAATCATTTCACCTTCACTTTAAACCTATGTCCTCTGGTCCTCGATTCACCGAGCAAGGGACTTTGGGTAAGCGCATCTACCCGATCTATTCCTCTCATGATTTTATACACCTCAATAAGATCACACCTCATCCTCCTGCACTCCAAGTATATGCCTACTCAACCTCTCCCGATAGCTCAGACCCTCCTGTCCTGGCAACATCCTTGTAATTGGTTGATTGGCTTGGTTTAAATGTAAAATTGTCCCTAGTGTGTCCGATAGTCTGTAGGCCGAAATGCCTGTCTCCGCACTGTATCTCTAAACTAAACTAAATGCAGGGATATGGAGTAATATGGATCACATTAGTTTAATTGGGCATTGTGATCGTTAGAGATATTAGAGTCAGAGTGATACAGTGTGGAAACATGTTCTTCGGCCTAACTTGCCCACACCAGCCAACAGGTCCCAGCTACACTAGTCCCACTTACCCGCGTTTGGTCCATATCCCTCCAAACCTGTCCTATCCATGTACCTGTCTAGCTGTTTCTTAAACGTTGGGATAGTCCCAGCCTCAACTACCTCCTCTGGCAGCTTGTTCCATACACCCACCGATAGTCTGTGTGAAAAACCTACCCCCCAGATTCCTGGTAAATCTTTTCCCCTTCATCTTAAACCTATGTCCTCTGGTCCTCGATTCACCTACACTGGGCAAGAGACTCTGTGCATCTACCCTGATCTATTCATCTCATGATTTTATACACCTCAATAAGATCACACCTCATCCTCCTGCGCTCCAAGTATATGCCTACTCAACCTCTCCCGATAGCTCAGACCCTCCTGTCCTGGCAACATCCTTGTAAATCTTCTCTGCACCCTTTCCAGCTTGACAACATCTTTCCCACAACATGGTGCCCTGAACTGAACACAATACTCTAAACGCGGCCTCACCAATATCTTGTACATCAGCAACATGACCTCCCAACTTCTATACCCAATACTCTGACTGATGAAGGCCAAAGTGCCAAAAGCCTTTTTGACCACCGGTCAGCTACTGGTGACTATGCCTTCAAGGAACCATGCACCTGCACCACTAGATCCCTCTGCTCTACAACACTCCCCTGAGTCCCCTGACGACAGATGGCACAATGGGCTAAGTGTTCGGCTGGCAACCGGAAGGTAGCCGGTTCGAATCCCGCTTGGAGTGCATACTGTCGTTGTGTCCTTGGGCAAGACACTTCACCCACCTTTGCCTGTGTGTGAATGTGTGTGAGTGATTGGTGGTGGTCGGAGGGGCCGTAGGCGCAGATTGGCAGCCACGCTTCCGTCAGTCTGCCCCAGGGCAGCTGTGGCTACAGAAGTAGCTTCCCACCACCGAGTGTGACTGAGGAGTGAATGAATAATGTGATGTAAAGCGCCTTGAGTATTAGAAAGGCGCTATATAAATCCCATCCATTATTATTATTATTACCATTCACTGTGTAGGTCCTGCATATGTTAGACTTCCCAAAATGTTCTCATCCAAATCATTGATATAGATGACAAACAGTAACGGGCCCAGCACCGAACCCTGAGGCACACCACTAGTCACAGGTCTCCATTCTGAGAAGCAACCTTCCACCTTCACCCTCTGCTTCCTTCCACAAAGCCAATTTTCTATCCATTCAGCTATCTCTCCATGGATCCCATGTGATCTAACCTTCCAGAGCAGCCTACCATGTAGAACTTTGTTGAATGCTTTGCTGAAGTCCATACAGTATACACAACATCTAGCCTCTGCCCTCATCGACCTTTTTGGTCTTCAAAAACATTCAGATTTGTGAGACAATGATGCTGAATCAGATGCTGGTTTAAACCGAATATAGACACAAAAACATGGAGTAACTCAACGGGCCAGGCAGCATCTCTGGAGAAAAGGGATAGGCGACCCATAGCAAAAGGTTGGGCAAGCTGGGACTTTATTCCTTGTAGTGCAGGAGGATAAGGATTGAGCCTATGGAGGTGTATAACATAAGGAGAATAAGTAAGGTGAATGCACAGAGTATTTTACCCAGAGCTGTTTAATTTGGACTGCAAGAAATAACATCAGCCATGCTATCTGGAGCTAAACAGAATGCAGAGTAACACGATGTGATCAGAGACAATCTGGCTGAAGCATTAACCTTGTTTCACCTTTATAGAGACTCTCTCACCTGCTATGTCAAGCATTTAATTTGTATCAAAAATAATTTATTTGATTACGAACACGATAAAAAAAAACAAAATAAAAAACATAACCTTGGTGACACGCCCACCACCATAGTACAAAATCACCAAACTATTCAGACACGAAATTCCAAACAACTACATTACAAATATACTAAATGGATATTTTAGACTGTGGGACCCATTGGGTTCCAGCATCATACGGGAGTGTTGGTCCCCAAACGCAATATTCTACCTCTCTACCAATTCCAATATTGGTGGCCAGTGGGGGGGGGGGATTTCTGGAGCGCTAGTATGGGTGTTGTGGGCTGAAGGGACTGGTTTCCAGAGGGCTAGTATGGACATTGTGGGCCGAATGGATTCTTGGGCTGGCGGCTCAGTCACTCAAGCGTGTTGTTCCATTTCAAGCAGGGTGCAAGGCAACCAAATTCAAGTGCAGTTTCATACAATTTCAAGCAGGGTGCAAGGCCACTAAAGACAGCGAGTCGTGACTTCTCCCTCCTCCATCTTGCAGAGACTGAGCCACGCCCACACTTCTGGGTTTAACAGTCCGTCCCGCCCTCCTACCAGAAGGGGTGTGGCCTTCATGGCGTGATTGACAGGAGAGAGAATCACAACGTTTAAAAAAAAACTAATAACTCTTTTATTTTTCATCGATGGGAAAAATCCTCGGCACCTGATTAGCAGAGGGGGACTCTGAATAAGATGGCCAAAAATCACAGCCGTACGATTCTAAAATCAATATAAACAGGAAGTGCACAAAAATGCTGGAGAAACTCAGCGGGTGCAGCAGCATCTATGGAGCGAAGGAAATAGGCAACGTTTCGGGCCGAAACCCTTCTTCAGACTGATGGCGGTGGGGGGGAGAAGGAAGGAAAAAGGGAGGAGGAGGAGCCCGAGGGCGGGGGGATGGGAGGAGACAGCTCGAGGGTTAAGGAAAGGGAGGAGACAGCAAGGGCTAGCAAAACTGGGAGAATTCAACGTTCATGCCATCCGGACGCAAGCAACCCAGGCGGAATATGAGGTGCTGTTCCTCCAATTTCCGGTGTTGCTCACTCTGGCAATGGTGGAGACCCAGGACAGAGAGGTCGGATTGGGAATGGGAGGGGGAGTTGAAGTGCTGAGCTACCGGGAGTTCAGGTAGGTTATTGCGGACTTTCCTCCAAACACAAGGCGTAGCTATGGGCACACGCATGGGCCCCAGCTACGCCTGCCTCTTTGTCGGGTACGTTGAACAATCCTTGTTCAATACGTACCAGGGCCCCATCCCCGACCACTACCTCCGTTACATTGACGACTGCTTTGGGGCCACTGACTGACTTCATCCACTTCACCACCAACTTCCATCCGGCACTCCAATACACCTGGACCATTTCCGACACTTCCCTACCATTCCTTGACCTCACCATCTCCATCGCAGGGGACAGACTTCTGACCGACATACACTACAAACCAACTGACTCACATGGCTATCTGGACTACACGTCTTCCCACCCTGCCCCCTGTAAAGACTCCACTCCCAATTCCTCCGCCTACGCCGCATCTGCTCCCAGGATGAGACGTTCCACACCAGGGCATCGGAAATGTCCTCGTTCTTCAGGGAACGGGGATTCCCCTCCGCCACCATAGATGAGGCTCGCACCAGGGTCTCATCCATACCCCGCAACACTGCTCTCTCTCCCCATCCCCGCACTCGCAACAAGGGCAGAGTCCCCCTAGTCCTCACCTTTCACCCCACCGGCCGGCAAATACAACAAATAATCCTCCGCCATTTCCGCCACCTCCAACGTGACCCCACCACTCGCCACATCTTCCCATCTCCCCCTATGTCTGCCTTCCGCAAAGACCACTCCCCCCTCAACTCCCTTGTCAATTCTTCCCTTCCCTCCCGTACCACCCCCTCCCCGGGCACTTTCTGTTGCAACCGCAAGAAATGCAACACCTGTCCCTTCACCTCCCCCCTCGACTCCATTCAAGGACCCAAGCAGTCGTTCCAGGTGCGACAAAGGTTCACCTGTATCTCCTCCAACCTCATCTACTGCATCCGCTGCTCTAGATGTCAGCTGATTTACATCGGGGAGACTAAGCGGAGGTTGGGCGATCGTTTCGCCGAACACCTCCGCTCAGTCCGCAATAACCTACCTGAACTCCCGGTGGCTCAGCACTTCAACTCCCCCTCCCATTCCCAATCCGACCTCTCTGTCCTGGGTTTCCTCCATTGCCAGAGTGAGCAACACCGGAAATTGGAGAAACAGCACCTCATATTCCGCCTGGGTTGCTTGCGTCCGGATAGCATGAACGTTGAATTCTCCCAGTTTTGCTAGCCCTTGCTGTCTCCTCCCCTTCCTTAACCCTCGAGCTGTCTCCTCCCATCCCCCCGCCCTCGGGCTCCTCCTCCTCCCTTTTTCCTTCCTTCTCCCCCACACCCCCCATCAGTCTGAAGAAGGGTTTCAGCCCGAAACATCGCCTATTTCCTTCGCTCCATAGATGCTGCTGCACCCGCTGAGTTTCTCCAGCATTTTTGTGGACCTTCGATCTTCCAGCATCTGCAGTTCCTTCTTGAACACATAAACAGGAAGTGATCAAGATTAGACTTTTAGCATTTCCAAACCAAAAGCAACACAACTTTAGCATTTCCAAACTATATTTTGAAACCACATTAAGGGCACTGACAGGTCAGTAAAAGCATTCACAGTTTAGTAGACATGTGTTCAGTGTTATTCACAGCTCAGGCTGAGAGACGTGACCCTTTCGCTCCCCCATCTTGCAGAGACTGACTGCAGCACTCAACACTTCCGGGATTTATAGTCCAGTCGGAAGGGGCGTGGCCTTCAGGAGAGAGAATCTCAACATTTTTTAAACACTAATAACCCTTTTATTTTTCATTGATGGGAAAAATCCTCTTGGTCTGCGCAGCGGAGGGGGACTCTGAGTAAGAAGGCCAAAAATCAATATACAGATCACCAGGAAGTGGTCAAGATCAGACTTTTAGTAATATAAATAACTACTATACAACTATGTCCCTCTCTAACACCACCCGGGCGCGGACGTAAGCCCGGTAAAGGGGAAAGCATCTGGCTCGGGCAAAGCCCTCTTCAACCTGGCGCCGTGACTCGCGGGTGGCCAGCTTGGCCAGGCCGGGGAACAACGCAACCAGGACATCTTTGGCCCTGCCCACTCCCTAGATCCAGTCACCAGTCCTTTGGTCGCTGACAGCAGAGCCGTCCCTCCCCCCCAACAGAGCGTATTTCAAGCGTTGGGATTTTTTATTTCAATGTTCCAACAACGGAAGTTTTTTGCTCTCGTGGAGCCTTGCAGCAAAGCCTGCCCAGCTTTGTGTGGGTGTCAATGGGGAAAGATTTCACGGGAAGCTGAAGGGTAACTTTTTTTATACCAAGGATGGTAGATACATGGAACGAGCTGTCGGAGGAGGTAGTTGAGGCAAGTGCTGTGACAAGGTTTAAAAAACATTTGGCCGTATACATGGATAGGACAGGTTTAGAGGGAATGTGCCCAAATGCAGGCAGGTAGGACTAGTGAAGATGGGGCATGTTGGCCAGATTTGTTTCCACACTGTATCACACTTTGGCTCCATTTCAGTTTTAGAGATACAACATGGAAACAGGTTGTTCAGCCCACCTGGTCCATGTTATCCATCGATCACCCGTCCACACTATTTCTATGTTATAGTCAATAGCCAATAGACAATAGACAATAGGTGCAGGAGTAGGCCATTCGGCCCTTCGAGCCAGCACCGCCATTCACTGCGATCATGGCTGATCATCCACAATCAGTACCCCGTTCCTCCCTTCTCCCCATATCCTTTGACTCCGCTATCTTTAAGAGATCTATCTAACTCTCTCTTGAAAGCCTCCAGAGAATTGGCCTGCACTGCCTTCTGAGGCAGAGAATTCCACAGATTCACAACTCTCTGTGTGAAAAAGTTTTTCTTCATCTCCGTTCTATATGGCTTACCCCTTATTCTTAAACTGTGGCCCCTGGTTCTGGACTCCTCCAACATCGGGAACATGTTTCCTGATGTCGGGTGTCACATTGTCCCTCACTAGCACTCACTCTCTACACACTAGGGGGACAATTTTACAGAAGCTATTGAACCTACAAACCTGCACGTCTTTGGGATGTGGGTGGAAACCGAAGCGCCCGAAGGAAAGCCACGAGGTCACAGGGAGTACGTGCAAACTCCAAACAGACAGCACCCGAGGTCAGGATCAAACTCGGCTCTCTGGCGCTATGAGGCAGCAGCTCCCACTAACTAGGCCAGCATGCCAGCCTTGAAGAGCGTTTAGTGGTCATATCGTCAACGGAACAATGAAGTTCTTTCTTGCAGCAGCATAACAGACTCGTGAACACAATACTCATAGATGACATAATAAAGAAAAACAAAATGCAGTAAATTAAAGCAAAACCCAATATTAGTCATAGAGTTACCCCGTGTGGAAACAGGCCCTTCGGCCCATCTTGCAAACACCGGCCAACATGTCCCAGCTAAACTAGTCCCACCTGCCCACGTTTGGTCCATATCCCTCCAAACCTGTCCTATCCGTGTACCCGTCTAACTGTTTGTTAATTGGTGGGATTGTCCCTGCCACAACTACCTCCTCTGGCAGCTTGTTCCATACATCCACCACCCTTTGTGTGAAAAAGTTACCCCTCAGATTCCTAATTAAATCTTTTCCCCTTCACCTGAAACCTATGTCCCCTGGTCCTCGATTCACCTACTCTGCGCAAGAGACTCTGTGCATCCAGTGCATTAGTGCAAAAAACAAAAGCCCAAACTCACCTGTGTAGCCAAGACAGTTTGTAACTCGTAGTTTAGTTGGTGCTTGTTTGTAGTGTTAAAGAGCTCACTGCTTGTTGGGAGAAGCTGCTCCTTAGCCTGAGCTTGGTGCAGAGTGCCCTCTGGAGGTTTAAGTGAGAGGTGCAATTACTAACCAAAAGGCAAGATAGACAAAAATGCTGGAGTTACTCAGCGGGACAGGCACCATCTCTGGAGAGGAGGAATGGGTGATGTTTCGGGTCGAGATCCTTCTTCAGAAGTTCAGTCTGAAGAAAGGTCTTGACCCGAAACTTCATCCATTCCTCCTCTCCAGAGATGCTGCCTGTCCCGCTGAGTTACTCCAGCATTTTGTGTCTCTCTTCGGTTTAATATATATATATATACACACACACATAAAACCAAACAAACAAACAATAATAGGGCAAAAAGACAAAATCAATGCCCCCAAGTCTATGTAGTTTAGTGATGAATATTAGTATTAATGAATGGATGAATGAATGAGTGAATGAATGAATGAGTGAATGAGTGAATGAGTGAGTGAATGTGTGAATGAATGAATGAATGAATGAATGAATGAATGAATGAATGAATGAATGAATGAATGAATGAGTGAATGAGTGAATGAATGAGTGAATGAAACAGTGAATGAATGAATGAGTGAATGAATTAATGAGTGAGTAAGTGAATGGATGAGTGAGTGAGTGAATGAATGTGTGAATGAATGAGTGAATGAGTGAATGAATGAGTGAGTGAATGAATGAGTGAGTGAATGTGTGAATGAATGGTATGTGCTGGTATCGGAGCAGGGACAGGAGCCTGAAAACTGTAACTTCCAGAGTGAGGAACAGCTTCTTCCTCACAAACATCAGATGGACCAAAAGTGGACAAACGGGATTAGCTTAAGATGGCAAGAGTACAGAGAAGATTTACGAGGATGTTGTCAGGACTCGGGGGTCTGAGCTACAGGGAGAGGTTGGGGAAGCTAGAATTCTTAGCAGAGCAGGAAGATGAGGGGTGATATTGTAGATATTATCGAGATCATGATGGGAAAAGATCGGTCAGAGTCTTTACGGCCAGATTGGACAGAGCCCAGTGCCGTCAAACGCTCGTCGTATGTCAACCCAATAAATCCAGGGATTATTCTCGTAAACCTCCTCTGGACGTTCTCCAAAGTCAGCTCATCCTTCCTCAGATATGGGGCCCAATTTACACCTGAAAACTGTTGTTGTACTCCCTATCGAATTGTTCAATTTCTTCATATTGTTTTCATCCTACCCAACATAATATATCAGCCACACCTCTCTGCAATAAACTTCATGAGTTTTCTACTCTCCTGAGGCCTGTTACCATCTCCCTTGATGCTTACTACATTCCCCATACACCTGACCTCTACAGATTTTTAAATTACATTTCGAGAGGAATAATGTTGTCATATAATCCCATGAGGAACTCCATTGTACACTTCCCACCAATCCACCTACCAATACTCACACAGCCTATCCTCTTACGGTAGACAAAAGTGCTGGAGAAACTCAGCGGGTGCAGCAGCATCTATGGAGCGAAGGAAGTAATAATAATAATAATACATTTTATTTATGGGCGCCTTTCAAGAGTCTCAAGGACACCTTACAAAAATTGAGCATGTAGAGGAAAAACATGTAAGGGGAATGAAATAAATAGTAGAGACATGACTAGTACACAAAGTAAAGACAGAATTCAATACAAAACACAGTATGAGGCAATTAATGCACAGATGAAAAGGGACGGGGACGTGGGGCTAAGGATAGGCAGAGGTGAAGAGATGGGTCTTGAGGTGGGACTGGAAGATGGTGAGGGACACGGAATTGCGGATCAGTTGGGGGAGGGAGTTCCAGAGCCTGGGAGCTGCCCTGGAGAAGTAGCCAATGTTTCGGGCCGAAACCGTACCACAGCCCTCCTCTCTATCCTCTTACCCCATTTTGTACACATCTTGTAAAAGCAAGGACCTGCAGATGCTGGTATACCAAAAAAAAAGACACAAAGTGCTGGAGTAACTCAACGAGTCAGGCAGCAACGCTGGGGAACATGGATGGATGATGTTTAGGGTCGGGACACCTGCTTTAAACTACCCACATCACCTTCCCTTCTGTTTACCAGGTTTAATTTTGTTCACCAGCATATTATGTGGTGTTTTGTTCACATCTTTTGGGCAACGCTGTAGCGTGGCGGTAGAGTTGCCGCCTCACAGCGCCAGAGACCCCGGTTCGATCCTGACCTCCGGTGCTGTTGGTGTGGAGTTTGCACGTTCTCCCTGCGGTCGCGTGGGTTTCCTCCGGGTGCTCCGGATTCCTCTCACTTCCCAAAGACGTGCGGGTTTGCAGGCTAATCGGTCTCTGTAAATTACCCCAAGTGTGTCGGGAGTGGATGTGAAAGTGGGAGAACATAGAACTGGTGTGAACCAGTGATGATAGCGGAAGGGGGAAAACTAAACGGATATTCCACAAATTGTCACACACCATATGACTATCGTGCACATAAGATCAGGTTAAGTTGAATTGAGAAATATGAATCCTTGAGAACCTTTCGATTTAGCTTATCTACAGTGAAAAGCATGATCTTAAGGTCATAAAGTCATAAGTTATAGGAACAGAATTAGACCATTCGGCCCATCGAGTCAACTCCACCATTCAATCATAGGCTGATCTATCTTTCCCTCCTAACCCCATTCTTCTCCCCATAACCCCTGACACCCATACTAATCAAGGATCTACCTATCTCGGTCTTAAAAATATCCACTGACTTGGCCTCCACAGCCTTCTGTGGCAAAAATTCTACAGATTCACCACTCTCTGACCAAATCAATTCCTCATCATCTCCTTTCTAAAGGTACTTTCTTTTATTCTGTGGCTTTGACCTCTGGTCCTAGACTCTCCCATTATTGGAAACATCCTCTCTACATCCACTCTATCTGGGCCTTTCACTATTCGGTACCTTTCAACGAGTTCCCCCCTCAGTCTTCTAAACTCCAGCGAGTACAGGCCCAGTGCAGTGTAAAGCTCATCATGTGTTAACCCAATTATTCCTTTGTGAAGATTGTAACCATGTATAGTCTTTCCGCTGACTGGTTAGCACGCAACAAAGGCTTTTCACTGTACCTCGGTACATGAGACAATAATCTAAACTCACTAACTGGGGATTAGCCTAGTTAGTTCCGTCCAAGGGTCAGTTCTGCCACGCTGAACAAGGTAGCATAGAAACATAGAAACATAGAAAATAGGTGCAGGAGTAGGCCATTCGGCCCTTCGAACCTGCACCGCCATTCAACATGATCAAGGCTGATCATCCAACTCAGTATCCTGTAACTGCCTTCTCTCCATACCCCCTGATACATATAGCCACAAGGGGCACACCTAACTCCCTCTTAAATATAGCCAATGAACTTGCCTCAACTACCTTCTGTGGCAGAGAATTCCAGAGATTCATCACTCTCTGTGTGAAAAATGTTTTTCTCATCTCGGTCCTAAAAGATTTCCCCCTTATCCTTAAACTGTGACCCCTTGTTCTGGACTTCCCCAACATCGGGAACACTCTTCCTGCATCTAGCCTGTCCAACCCCTTAAGAATTTTGTGCGTTTCTATAAGATCCCCCCTCAATCTTCTAAATTCTAGCGAGTACAAGCTGACTGTTTTGTGACATGAAGTGAATGTTAGATTGAGACAGAAAAAAATTAATTAAATCATGAAATAAAGATCTATACAAACAAAATCATTGCATGCGCAGATGCAACTAAGTTGTTTCTGGGTCAGGGAGGTTGAGTATTATGGCAGAATTATACATTTCATAATCTTGTTATGTTTCCTTGGAACACTGCAAGAAGAAGGGAGACCTGATGGCAGAATATGAAGAAAGGTCTCGACCCGAAACATCACCCGTTCCTTGTCTCCAGAGATGCTGCCTGTCCCGCTGAATTATTTTCGGATGGGCACATGCAGGGAACGCAGGGATATGGATTACGTGCAGGCAGAGGATATTAATTGAGTTGAGTCGAATTGAATTTAGCTTAGTTTATGGTCACAGGTACAATGACAAGATTTTGCTGCACGCTGATCAGTCGGTGGAAAGACAATGCATGATTCCAATCGAGCCGTCCACAGTGTACAGATACATGATAAAGGGAATAACGTGAATAACGTCCAGTGCAAGACAAAGTCCAGTAAAGTCCGATCAGAGATGGACAAGGGCATCATGTTCAGCACAGAATTTGTGGGTCGAAGGGCCTGTTCCCGTGCTGTACTGTTCTATGGTACACCCTGGATGGCTTGATTGTAATCATGTATAGTCTTTTAGCTGACTGGGCAGCATGCAATAAAAAAGATTTTCACTCTACATTGGCATATGTGATAATAACAAATTAAACCAAACTTAATCTTAACCCGGCAATTAGTCAGCAAATTCACCAATTTTAGGTAAGCATAAGTTTTAGTTTTAGTTTTAGAGATACAGCACGGAAACTGGCCCTTCGGCGCATGGAGTTTTGCGAGACAAACTTGGCTAATAAAGTATGATTATGAAGTTATGAACTAAAAAGGGAAGGATTTGGTTTGTCTGCCTTACACAAGGTGGCAGCAGCTCCCCAGGAAACCTCTGCAGACCAAACCCCAGTCGCATGTGACCTGCCTTTGTGTTTCCAAGGGTTACGGCAAAAATGCTTCGAAACCGAAATCGTAATTGCGTGATCGCTCAATATTTGCATAACTAATCAAAAATCCAAACAAACTGACTGACCCTTTCTTCTGACAGTGACCACAATCAATCACTTCCAGTCACATGCAAACATCTCTGCCAATTATAGCACATGTGACTCGTAGAAATAATTAGATCTTGCGCTGCCTGGCTATTTGCTCGCCTTCCTCTCACACGCCATAGCAGGGGTGGGGGGGGGGGAAGGAGACACAACAAGGAACTGCAGGCGTTGCTTTACAAAAAAAGACTCAACGTGCTGGAGGTTAAAGAAACTGACCATCGTTAGTTACTAACCTTCTCCCAGTCTAACATATCTTTCATTCATTTGGTCGATACCTCTCTATATCACCGACTATATCTCTCGTTTCATTTCACTCTCATTCCCGACTCTCTTCTTGCGTGTGGCGTGCACAGTCGAAAGTTGTAGGACAACTTGTTCTATTTGATCGTATTTGATTGTGCACGCCGGGTTGGTTGCATTCGTCGAAACAGGACAGACCATGTGAAGGTTGCAATCTCCCACCCCCCCCCCCCCCCGACTCTCGATCCGAAATGTCACCTATTCCTTCTCTCCAGAGATGCTGCCTCACCCGCCGAGTTACCCCAGCATTTTGTGTCAGCGCAAATTGGAGGAACAGCACCTCATATTTCGCTGGGGTAGTTTACACCCCAGCGGTATGAACATTGACTTCTCTAACTTCAGATGGCTCTTGTTTTCTCTCTCTATCCCCTCCCCTTTGCCAGTTCTCCCACTAGTCTTACTGTCAGCGACTACATTCTATCTTTGTCCCGCCCCCTCCTCTGAAGAAGGGTCTCGACCCGAAACGTTGCCCATTCCTTCTCTCCAGAGATGCTGCCTCACCCGCTGAGTTACTCCAGCATTTTGTGTCTACCTTCGATTTTACCAGCTTCTGCAGTTCTTTCTTACACAGACACAGTTTACCCCTGTCCCTACTCCCCCCCCCCCTCCCCCCCTCCCCCCCCCCTCACATGGTCTGTTAAAATGAGGGGTTATTGTAACACATATCCATAAAGACTTCATTATTCTGAATGAAGGCATCTGCACCCCACCATCAGTGAACAACTCAGTGAGTTACTCCAGCTTTTTGTGTCTACCTTCGGTTTAAACCAGCATCTGCAGTTCCTTCCTACACATCCCCTCAATACTGTGGCCTCTCCTGGGACAAGTTGGGTATGAGCACATTATTCCCATGTCCGAAGGTTGGCTTCCAAAACAGACATCGAGCAAGGAATAGTGAAAGACCTGGATCGAGTGGATGTGGAGAGGATGTTTCCACTAGTGGGAGAGTCTAGGACCAGATGGCACAGCCTCAGAATTACAAGGACGTTCCTTTAGAAAGGAGATGAGGAGGAATTTCTTTAGTCAGATGATGGCGAATCTGTGGAATTCATTGCCACAGAAGGCTGTGGAGGGCAAGTCAATAGATCTTTTTAAGGCTGAGCGAAATAGATTCTTGATTAGTACGGGTGTCAGGGGTTATGGGGAGAAGGCAGGAGAATGGGGTTAGGAGGGAGAGATAGATCAGCCATGATTGAATGGCAGAGTAGACCTGATGGGCCGAATGGCATAATTCTGCTCCTCTAACTTATGAACATATGTTTGATGAATTTAGTTTTAGTTTTAGAGATAGAGCGTGGGAACAGGCTCCTTGGCACCAACCATCGATCCCCTGTACATTAGTTCATAACTTCATAAAGCAATAGAATAGAATTTTCTAGCATATCTAGAACATCTTCTCTTGCTTCACTATCCCTGAGAATAGTTGGCAGCGTCAAAGATAGATTGCAAAGTTTCCTGAGAGGAATCGATCAGGTAGATGCACAGAGTCTTTTGCCCAGAGCAGGGGAATCGAGGGCCAGAGGAGATAGGTTCAAGGTGAAGGGGAAAATATTTAATAGGCATCTTGAGGGGTAAATTTTTCACACAAAGGGCGGTGGGTGTATGGAACAAGTTGCCAGAGGAGGGAATTGAGGCTGGGGCTATCCCAACATTTAAGAGACAGTTAGACAGGTACATGGATAGGACAGGTTTGGAGGGATATGGACCAAGCGCAGGCAGGTGGGACTAGTGTAGCTGGGACATGTTGGCCGGTGTGGACAAGTTGGGACGAAGGGCCTGTTTCCACACTGTATCACTCTAAGACGCAAGGGATAGGGATAAGTAGAGTGCTTAAAATTGCTTAAAGTCCTCTTTGTGTGTTTTAATAATTCTGTGTTTTAAAGAAGGTTGAAACTGAGCATGTGTGACTGACATTTGCTGCCGTTTACTTTAGCCAGATTCTGTTCTCTGTTGCCAAAGGACAAATGGCAATTGTAAAACAATAAAAATAAGGTCGAAGGGGTAACAGGACGCTTGCTTATCTGTAATGGTGTGGAATTGGGCTGTGCTTAGTCTGCTTACTCTGCTGTGTTTAGATCAGTTTAGAGATACAGCGCGGAAACAGGCCCTTCGGCCCACCGAGTCCGCACCGACCAGCGATCCCCGCACACTAACACTATCCTACACACACCAGGGACGATTTACACACACACCAAGCCAATTAACCTACATACCTGCACGTCTTTGGAGTGTGGGAGGAAACCGAAGATCTCGGAGAAAACCCACGCGGGTCACTGGGAGAACGTACAAACTCCGTACAGACAGCACACGCGGTGGGGATCGAACCCGGGTCTCCGGCGCTGCAAGCGCTGTAAGGCAGCAACTCTACCGCTGCCCAAATGAGACATTTTCAGTGTCTTTCAGAGGTGCACGATGTATATTTGTTACAGGACCATTTGGAAGAAGGAAAAGTGCTAAAGTTCCTTCAGCAATAAACCAAATATCAAAGGAAAATTCTGCATATAAGGACCAGATGAATCTTTGTTCGTTGAGACTGCTCCCATTGATCCCGGTATTTGGCGCTCTTAAATAAACTCTTGATTGTCTGGCCCCATCTTTGTGTTGCTGTTTTTAAGTTTTCTTTAACAGAAAGCAACTTAATTGCGTAAGAAAGGAGGTAAATGCCGACATTGTCTCCGATTCGCAGAAGCTGGGAGTGAATTGAAGAGGAGCTGATTTAAAAGGTAGCGCCTCGATAACAGTAGCTGGCTTTAAACCCTCAACCACCGAGATACATTGGCTCCTAATTGCTATTTGTTGCCTCTAAACGTCCCTCATTAATGGAAATGCCGTGATCTCTACTGATGATAACAATGTTGGTCATTAAAACAGCAGCACGAGAATGAACTTCAGCTATTGAAAGGGAACCAGTTGCGAGTTCAGGGGAAGCAAAGGCGGTGACCCTAACGCCGAATAAAACAGAAATCAGATAAATGCTGCCAATACACAGCCGTCCAGGCAGCATCTGTGGAGAGAGAGGGAAAGGGCAGCACTGAGGTAGGGCTGCTGCCTTAAAGCCCTGTCCCACGGTACGAGTTCATTCCAAGAGTTCCCCCGAGTTAAAAAAAAATCAAACTCGTGGTAAGCACGGAGAATAAACGTAGCGGGTACGTCGGAGCTCGGGGACGTCTCTTAGCGGCTCGTAACGCTAACGGCAGGTACTCAGGAAGACTCGCTAATGGCAGGTAAGCACGGGAAGACTCGTGAAGATTTTTCAACGTGTTGAAAAATGTCCATGAGAGCCCCGAGTACCGACGAGTGGCCATTACCGTAAATCTCCGAGTTTGAATCAGGGCAAACTCGGGAGAACTCTTGGAATGAACTCGTACCGTGGGACAGGGGCTTTAACAGTTCCAGAGACCCGGGTTCGATCCCGACAATCGGTGCTGCCTGTACGGAGATCGTGCGTTCTCCCTGTGACCACATGGGCTCTCTCCGGGTGCTCTGGGTTTCCTCCCACATCCCAGAGACTGCTCCTGGTGTGTAGGGAGTGGATGCGACAGTGGAATAGCAGAGAACCAGCGTGAACGGGTGATCGATGGTCGGCGCGGACTCGGTGGGTAAAAGGTCTGAAGAAGGGTCTCGACCCGAAACGTCACCCATTCCTTCTCTCCAGAGACGCTGCCTGTCCCGCTGAGTTGCTTCAGCATTTTGTGTCTACCTCCGGCGGGTTAAAGGGCCTGTTTCTATGCTGCATCTAAACTAAAAAACTAAAACTAAAACTAAATGAAACTAAATGTACAGCAACTATACTGTATTAAATCAGAGCATTTGCCCATATATCAGCTTTGAAACAGAAGGCACTTTGATTGTGCAGCCTGCGTGAAATAACATTATGTTTTCTTTCTTTGACAGTGGATAATTCAGCAAACTGTTGTTCATTGCATACAGACCAAGTTGACCAGAAAGAACTATATCAACAGTGCTATATCTGAAAGAGTGTACGAAGGAACTGCAGATGCTGGTTTAAACAAAGATAGGCACAAAAAGCTGGAGTTACTCAGCGGGTCAGACAGCATAGAAATATAGAAACATACGAAAATAGGTGCTGGAGTAGACCATTCGGCCCTTCGAGCCAGCACCGTCATTCAATATGATCATGGCAGAACATCGAAAATCAGTGCCCCGTTCCTGCTTTTCCCACCATATTCCTTGATTCCGTTAGCCCTAAGAGCTAAATCTGACTCTCATCTTGAAAACATCCAGTGAATTGGTCTCCACTGCCTTCCGTGGCAGAGAATTCCACAGATTCACAACTCTCTGGGTGAAGAAGATTTTCCTCATCTCAGTCCTAAATGGCCTACCTCTTATTCTTAAACTGTGACCCCTGGTTCTGGACACCCCCAACATCGGGAACATTTTTCCTGCCTCTAGCCTGACCAATTGTTTAAGAATTTTATATGTTTCTATAAGATTCCCTCTCATCCTAAATTCCAGTGAATACAAGCCGAGTCGACCCATTCTTTCATCATATGTCAGTGCCGCCATCCCTGGAATTAACCTAGTGAACCTACGCTGCACTTCCTCAATATTAGGAGACCAAGATTGCACACAATACTCCAGGTGCGGTCTTACCAGGGCCCTGTACAACTGCAGTAGGACTTCCTTGCTCCTAAACTCAAATCCGCTCGCAATGAAGGCCAACATGCCATTAGCTTTCTTCACCGCCTGCTGTACCTGCATGCTTACTTTCAGTGACTGATGTACAAGGCCACCCAAGTCTCGTTGCACATTCCCTTTTCCTAATCTGACACCATTCAGATAATAATCTGCTTTCTGTTCTTGCCACCAATGTGGATAACCTCACATTTATCCACATTATACTGCATCTACCATGCATCTGCCCACTCACCCAACCGATCCAAGTCACCCTGCAGCCTGATAGCATCCTCATCGCAGCTCACACTGCCACCCAGCTTTGTGTCATCCGCAAACTTGGATGATTTAAGTTTAATTAAGTCACATTTAATTCCCTCGTCCCTTTTGGGCGACCACTCATGACCATATAGGCGTCACCCCGCGACAAGTCGACACGTGACGCCTGTATGGCCGTGAGCTGTCGCCCAAAGAGTCGCGTCTTTTTCTGTTTGCCGTTGGGTTTTCAACATGTTGAAAATTTCCGGCCATCTGCTGCGACTATGACGGGAGCCGGCAAGTCGCCGATAAAAATCACGTAAGTGGGACAGGCCCTTTAATGTGCGGGGATCGCTGGTCGGGATGGACTCGGCGGGCCGAGGGGCCTGTTATCGCACTGTATCTCTCAACTAAACTAAACTATGAACAGGCTAAAGCCGAGAAAGGATTTAAACAGAAGGATGAACAATTCTAAATAAAGATATGGTAGGAGCAAGTGGCAATGACAGTGAGAGGGTGTATGAATGATAGATGAACGTGACCGGGGGCATTTTCTGCGGTCTCAGCAGCAGGGCTGGGCTGAGCTCGGGTTTATGAAGTTCATGACTGACCTTTACATCGCAGGATCTTTACAGATCATCATTCCTTCCCTTTGATTGGCAGGAATACTCCGAGCTCAGTGTTGAAATTGCTCTTTCCAAACTGTGAATAATTTCAAGGAAGGAACTTCAAAAGAAGCAAGTAAGCGAAGTCGAAGACCTGCAGGAGTTGCTGAAACTCAAAAATAATAAAAGTTCAGACTTTTGCGTAGCTGTCACTAACTGAACCACCCTATCACCAACTATAGATTGGTCTTGAGCTACCATCTACCGCATTGGAGACCGAGTATCTGCCTGACCTGCTGAGTGTCTTGGTATCTTTTCTTTGGATCAGTGTTGGTCAGGACATGGGAACAAGTCCTCTTCAAGTTCTTCTTCAAATAATACTCTGGTGTCTTCTACGATGCGATACGATAGGCCTTTATTTATCCCAGGAGGGAAATTGATCTGCCAACAGTCACAAAAGCACAAAATACATGAAACCTGAAATTAAAGAGTTATGCCCCTGTCCCACATAGGAAACCTGAGCGGAAACCTCTGGAGACTTTGCGCCCCACCCAAGGTTTCTGTGCGGTTCCCGGAGGTTCCGGAGGTTTTTGTCAGTCTCCCTACCTGCTTCCACTACCTGCAACCTCCAGCAACCACCTGCAACCTCCGGGAACCGCACGGAAACCTTGAAAGTCTCCAGAGGTTTCCGTTCAGGTTTCAAATGTTGGACAGGGGCATAAGATTCAGCTCTTAGGGCTAAAGGAATCAAGGGTTATGGGGGAAAAGCAGGAATGGGGTACTTTTAGATGATCAGCCATGATCATATTGAATGGCGGTGCTGGCTTGGAGGGCCGAATGGCCTACCCGTGCACCTATTTTCTATGTTTCTATGTTTCTAAAGTGATGTGTGGAAAGGATTGGGGATGTGCAAAGATTGGGGGGGCGCGAAGGGAGGGGAGTCAGTCTCAGTCTACCCCATGACAGAAGTGGGAGGAGTTGTACATCCAGCGAGGTTGTTAGATAGGGCCTTGGACAGACGGGACCTTTGTTCTCTGCATTAAGTTATTCTGTACATCTAAACCTACGCATGTTGACAGCTAGAATATGTAAAGTCTGGTGAAAGGTCACTTGACTTGAATAATTTCTGATTGCATTCTGAGATATGGTTCACTGAATTTGGAGACTCATTATTAAAATGTCAGCAGAACTTCCACCATGCAAAAGATTTTAGTCAGCAGGCCCGATATTAAATCTTCATGTTCAAAGTGGTCTGCTCAGAAATTCTTGCACAGAAAAACGACACATCATAAATAAAGACCTGCTTTTATATGGTACCCTTAGACATTCCTTTTGTCATAGAGGGAGTACAGAGAAGGTTCACCAGACTGATTCCTGGGATGGCAGGACTTTCATATGAAGAAAGACTGGATAGACTCGGCTTGTACTCACTAGAATTTAGAAGATTGAGGGGGGATCTTATAGAATCTTACAAAATTCTTAAGGGGTTGGACAGGCTAGATGCAGGAAGATTGTTCCCGATGTTGGGGTAGTCCAGAACAAGGGTCACAGTTTAAGGATAAGAGGGAAGTCTTTTAGGACCGAGATGAGAAAATCATTTTTTACACAGAGAGTGGTGAATCTGTGGAATTTTCTGCCACAGAAGGTAGTTGAGGCCAGTTCATTGGCTGGATTTAAGAGGGAGTTAGTTGTGGCCCTTGTGGCTAAAGGGATCAGGGGGTATGGAGAGAAGGCAGGCCGTCGTTCATCCTTTCCGGCTGGTGCCGTGCCCTACTTCCTGGTCCATGACGAGCTCGTGCTGCACGACGGCGTGGTCATGAAGGGACACAAGGTCGTTGTGCCTGCTGTGCTGCGGGACCACTACTTTCAGACCGCCCACCGCGGTCATCCTGGGGCCGAGGCCACTCTGTTCTCAGGCCCAGAGTCATTTCTACTGGCCCGGCATGGCCCAAGACATCCGGGAGAGGGTCTCTGCCTGCTCTACCTGCAATAGCCTCGCTCCCCATCAGCAACGGCAGCCGCTTCTGCAACAGCCTGCCCCCGAACTGCCCTGGATGGCCGTCACCACTGACATTTTCGAGTGGCGTGGCAAGCACTTCCTGGTCCTTGTTGACTCGTACTCCAGCTGGTTCGAGGTTGACCAGCTGCACTCCCTCACCTCTTCGGCCGTCATCGGGAAGCTGCGCCTCCACTTCGCAAACCTTTGGCTCCCCGGCAAGTCTTCAATCGGACAACGGCAGCCAGTTCTCAAGTGCCGAATTTCGGAGTTTCGCTGCCACCTGGAACTTCCGACACTATACCAGCAGCCCAGAGTACCCGCAAAGCAACGGCCTGGCAGAGCGCGCTGTCCGCAGTGCCAAGGACTTGCTGGAACATTGTAGACTGTCCCATTCTGACTTTTACCTGGCCCTCCTCAACCTTCGAAACATCTCCGACGCGACCCTGCCTTGGGCTCGCCGGCACAGCGGCTGATGTCTCACACTACGAGACCTCCGATCCCGGTGACCCAGCGGTCCCTCGTGCCCTCTGTTCTCCAGCCCGCTGCCGTCCAGGAGCGCATTGCCCTCAAGCAAGAAATCCAAAAGCGCTCCCACGACAAGTCCTGCCGTCCCCTCCCGCGTCTGTTCCCTGGCCAAGTCGTCCGGATGCAGTCCCCCTCCGGTCACTCCAGGCTTGCCATCGTCGTCGGTACTGCTGGTTCGCCGCAGTCCTATCTAGTCGACCATGACGGTACCATTTACCGCCGGTCCCGCCAACATCTGCGGCTTGGCAACGAGCCCCCACCACCGCCTGCCGACCCCTTTGCCCCCCCGCTGTCTGCCACGTTGCCTGCCGCTCCACGCATGCCTCGGTCCCTGCCTTCTCAGCTCTATCAGCCCCGCTCTCCAACAGCCAATCCTCCCTCGCCTGCCCGTCTTCCCGCTGCTGCGCCTGCGTCCCCTCCTCCGTCTCCGTCTTCTCCTTCTCCTCCCGGGTCCCCGGTTCGTTCACCCGCACCCGCTCCTGCTCCTGTTCTTCCTGCAGAGGGGGGAGATGGCGAGCTGCGTACCCGGTCCGGGCGGGTGGTCAAGCCGCCTGTCCGTTATGGTGATTTTGCTTAACTGTTTGCTTACGTGCTCGTAGCGTATGAGACGTGGTCGCCCTGTCACTACTGTATTGCTTTTGATTTCCAAGGGGAAGGATGTAGATGATATGTGCATGTACCTTTAACATAGTGACCTCACCACTACTAACCACTCCCCATATCACCAGTATAATTACAACCTTCCCACCCATTGATCTCCCTCTCTGGTTCCGGTGACAGACCACGAACAGCTAGGGCAGCAATGTATGTGTATCATGAATAAACAATAGTAAAGACACAGTGTGTTATGACTCCTCTTTACATATGGGATATTGATTTGGATGATCAGCCATGATCATATTGAATGGCGGTGCAGGCTGGAAGGGCTGAATGGCCTCTACTCCTGCACCTATTTTCTATGTTTCTATGTTTCTATTCCAGAGTGTTCACAGCCAGTGATGTAGTTTAGTTTAGAGATACAGCACGGAAACGGGCCCTTCAGCCCACTGGGTCTACGCCGACCAGCGATCACCCGTGCACTATTTCTATCCTGCACACACTGGGGATAATTTGCAGAAACCATCCAACCTACAAACCTGTACGTCTTTGGAGTGTGGGAGGAAACCTGAGCATCCGGAGAAAACCCACGCAGGTCACGGGGAGAACGTGCAAACTCCATACAGACAGCACTCGCAGTCAGGATTGAACGCAGAATCTCTGGCGCTATCAGGCAGTTCTGTTGTGGCGGCACGGTGTGGCAGCGGTATAGCGACTGTCTCACATCGCCAGTAGACCCAGGTTCGATCCTGACTACGGGCACTTGTCTGTACGGAGTTTGTACCTTCTCCCTGTGGCTTTTCTCTGAGATTGTCGGTTTCCTCCCACACTCCAAAAACGTTAATTGGCTTGGTGCAAAAAAAAAAAAACTGTCCCTAGTGTGTGTAGGATAGTGTTAGTGTGCGGGGATCGCTGGTCGGCACGGACTAGGTGGGCCGAAGGGCCTGTTTCCGCGCTGTATCTCTAAACTAGGCTAGAGTAAATTCTCGGTCGTTTTCATGACCTCTGTCTCTCTGTGCTCCTCTCCTCCTCTCCCTAACTATCTTTCCTCTGTGTTTCACTCCAGCACTTTGTGTCTATCTTCGGTGTAAACCAGCATCTGCAGTCCCTTCCTGCAAATTTCCTCTGTCCCACTCGCTGGTATATTCGTATCCTTGAGCTTTGAGAATCCGATATTAAACATTGATTAGCACTGAACTGTAAGGCTCACGTAGATAAGACATACAACATTGCAAGTGCCTTGACGGATGGGATGATGGTGTCTTTTATTGACTGCAAGCAGAACATGAGATGAATTTGGGCAATTTACAGCAACCTTCCTCAAGTCCTGCCTAAAACTGAAGCAACGGCACTGACAATATATTAGCCTGAATGTGCGAGATTACAGCAATTTCTTAAGCACTAGCCAATATGTACTATTGTCACCACGGGCAAAGCACAAACTGCAAAGAGAGACAATCAGGAACTAGATTGTAAATCATTAGGGTTGTATTTATTGTCTGTCTTCCATCTTCTTAAATCTAGTTAGTTACCCAGTTACAGAGGGTTGTGAATCTGTGGAATTCTCTGCCTCAGAAAGCAGTGGAGGCCAATTCTCTAGATGCTTTCAAGAGAGAGTTAGATAGAGCTCTTAAAGATAGCGGAGTCGGGGGAGATGAAGAGATGGCAGGAACGGGGTACTGATTGTGGATGATCAGCCATGATCACAGTGAATGGCGGTGCTGGCTCGAAGGGCCGAATGGCCTCCTCCTGCACCTATTGTCTATTGTCTATTAAGCATCACTTTAATTTATTAATTGTCATCTTTTTTTATTCGAAACCCTGCCGTTGTCTCTCTTGTCCTCATCTTTCCATCTCCACATTCTCCTCCAGCGCCCGACTCCCCGAGTTACCTACGTTCCTTCATTTCTGTTGTGGCGGCACGATGGCGCAGCGGTAGAACAGCTGCCTTACAGCGCCAGAGACCCGTGTTCGATCCCGACTACGGATGCTGTCTTAATGGAGTTTGCACGTTCTCCCCGTGACCACGAGGGTTCTTCTCCAGGCGCTCGGGTTTCCAAAGTCCAATGTGCGCAATGGGGTAGAGGTGAATCGGACGGCACTCCAGCTTATGGAAGGACCGTTCAGAAGCCTGATAAGAAGAGGGGAAGAAGCTGTTCCTGGGTCTGGTGGTGCGCTCTCAGGCATTTGTATATCCTGCCGGATGGGAGCAGGGAGAAGGAGAAAGGACCAGGGACTTTTTTCTTGGAGTTCAATTCAAAAAAATAAAATAAAATAAGAAGCAAAAATAATATTTGCAAGGTGGACTGGTAAGAATGGGTATCCCATTCTTGCAAAATTATGTTCATAGGTCACAGAAGTCGAATTAGGCCATTCAGCTCATCAAGTCCACTCTGCCAATTCAATCATAGCTGATCTATCTCTCCCTCTCAACCCCATTCTCCTGCCTTCTCCCCATTACCCCTGACACCCATACTAATAACAAATCTATCAATTTCCATTAAAAAAAATACCCAAATGACTTGGCCTCCACAGCTGTCTGTGGCAATGAATTCCACTGACTGACCACCCTCTGACTAAAGAAATTCTTCCTCATTCTCCTTTCTAAAGATACACTATGTCCTTTTATTCTGTGGCTGTGCCCTCTAGTCCTAGACCAAGGGTACCCAACCTTTTTCGTCCCGTTTACCCCTGGCAACTTTAATAGCACATAACAATGGTATTTCACTTATTTACGAACAACTAACGATGTACCAGAACCAAACACAGTCAGTCAATGAGAAAAAATATTTACAAATCCCGAATCAACAAATGAACCCGCTGGGTAGGCGAAATTTACCCCAGGTTGGGAACCCTTGTCCTAGACTCTCCCACTAGTGGAAACATTCCTCCCCACATCCATTCTATCCAGGCCTTTCACTATTCGGTAAGTTGCAATGAGGTCCCCCCCCTCAACCTTAAAAACACCCAAAACTATATCCCTACAATCCATCGCTGGGCAAAGTGGAAGATTGAAGAGTGATGGGTGTAGATTCACTGTGTGTTATTCCATGGCAGGAGTGTGGGATGGGACTCTGCATCTAACCCGTGTAGACCGACACAGGGCTGCATACTGTCATTGATGCGGAGGGCCGAATGACATTTATTGGCCTGCAGATTCTTTGTGGAGCATAACGTTTGCAAATATGCCACTCGACAATTACCTGGCCTCTTTCTGCGATGAACCACTTGAAAGGTCAAGAACATACACTGGAAATGAAAGCTATTTCTTACACAGTATCGACAGTAACACTTCACAGCAGTCTTGTTGAATGTAAAATAGTTCAGGGTGACTTGATACCACATAAATGCCAATTTTTAAAGACATTATTCATGTTATCCAATGTATTTTGTAACATGGGCAAAGGATGTGATAATATAACCACATAAATAAATAAAGAGATTCATAAATTCATATTCATAAGTGACAGGAGCAGAATTAGACCATTCGGCCCATCAAGTCTACTCCTCTATTCAATCATGGCTGATCTATCTCTCCCTCTCAAACCCCATTCTCCTGCCTTCTTCCCATATCCCCTGACAACCATCGTAATCAAGAATCTATCTATCTCTGCCTTAAAAATATCCACTGACCTGGCCTCCACATCCTCAAGTGGCAAAGAATTCCACAGATTCACCACCCTTCAACACTACCACATTATTTTCTCTCTTTACATCTCACTGTGGTCTGTGTATAACGGAGGCCTTTCTAACCAAAATATGGCCTCCAATCCAATATCCCAGCACAGCCAATCTTCCCTGTCCCGCCTGCAACTGGTCCAAAACGTCGCAGCGAGACTCCTGACGGGCAGCCGAAAAAGGGACCACATCTTCACCCCAATCCTGGCCTCTCTCCACTGGCTCCCTGTGCGGTTCTGAATAAATTTCACGATCCTTCTTTATGTTTACAAAGCTAAGGGCTTGCCCCCATCTACATCAAAAGCCTGCTTACCCACCACACCACCTCCAGGTCCCTCAGATCGGCCGACTTGGGGTTACTGAACAGACATAGGCTCCGGGGCGACCGTGCCTTTGCGGTTGCAGCTCCTAGACTGTGGAACAGCATCCCTCTTCCCATCAGAACTGCCCCCTCCATCGACTCTTTTAAGTCGAGACTTAAAGCTCATCTTTACTCTCAAGCCTTTCTTGATGTCCTCTGAGTGAGGGCTATATGTAAGTATTTATGTATGTACTTAATCTATGAACCACTGTTGTATAACGTTAGTACCTCCACCAATGTAAAGCACTTTGGTCAACGAGAGCTGTTTTATAAATGTGCTATTGAAATAAAAGTGACTTGACTTGACATGAAACTCTGGGAAGTAATCTAGAGGACATCCAATGTATCCAATGTTCTGGAATAGACATTGCCTGAGCTGCCATCCTTATGTTGACATTAACACCAAGACCTTGTCCCCCATCCTCTCCCTACACACAAGGAGCAATTTACAGAGGGCCACTTGTGGCCGACAAACCCACACATCTTTGGGATGTGGGAGGAAACCGGGGCACCCGGAGGAAACCCACGCGCACACAGGGTGAACGTGCAAACTCCGCACAGACGGCACCCGCGGTCAGGATCGAACCCGGGTCTCTCGCGATGCGGGGCAGCAGCCCTACCTGCGTCCTAAAGATGGTCAATTGGCTTTGTCGTTCCCTCGCAAGCTATTCTTTAACTCGAAGCGTTACCTACATTCTAATCCTCGATGATCTACAACTAAAATCACCCTGGCAACCACTCAGAAAGAGGAACAGTTCTGATCACTTAATAATACATTATATAGACATGCAACACTTTTATAAATATCTATATTACTCCTGCCCATGTGCCTCTGTACAGGACATGCTGGCTTCATGGAAGAACCAGTGATAAAAATCACAGGTTTCATGATTCTTGCTGTAATTCCCTGATCTTTATTCACAATTGTGCATAAATTGGAACACATACGAATAGTGAAAGGCTCGGATAGAGTGGAAGTGGAGAGGATGTTTCCACTAGTGGGAGAGTCTCGGATCAGAGGCCGCAGCCTCAGAACAAAAGGACGTACCTTTAGAAAGGAGATGAGGAGGAACTTCTTTAGTCAGAGGGAGGTGAATCGGTGGAATTCGTTGCCACAGACGGCTGTGGAGGCCGAGCCAATGGATATTTTTAAAGTGGAGATTGACAGATTTTTTTGATTGGTACGGGTGTCGGGGGTTATGGGGAGAAGGCAGGAGAATGGAGTTGAGAGTGAAAGGTAGTTCAGCCATGATTGAATGGTGGAGTAGACTTGATGGGCCAAATGGCCTAATTCTGCTCCTAGAACTTATGAACTTATGAATAGCACATAACAACGAGATGCTTTGCTATCTAGTTTCTAGGTGAGAGAGAGGTGTGGCACGGTGGTATTGTATTGTATTGTATTGTATTCAAATTTATTGTCATTGTCTCAATTAGAGACAACAAAATGAATTTCTCTTTACAGTCAGTATCATAAAAATAAATAAATAATAAATAATAAAACATATTAAAAATAAAATAGAATTTAAAAAAAAGCACAAAACACACAAAGTCCACGACACAACATAACACAATGGCACCAAGGTGAGGAAGGCACCATAGTCCAGCCAGCCTCCCCTCCGATCTTCCCAGATGTTCACCCGTGGTCGGGGCCTTCCGAGCACCCGCAGGTAGAGTTGCTGCCTCACAGTGCCAGTGACCCGGGTTCCATCCTGACTACGGGTGCTGCCCGTACAGAGTTTGTACGTTCTCCCCGTGACCGCGTGGGTTTTCCCCGGGTGCTCCGTTTTTTCCTCCCACACTCCAAAGTCGTACAGGTTTGTCGGTTAATTGGCTTTCAGTATAAAAATATTTGTCTCTGGTGTGTGTAGGAGAGTGTTAGTGCACGGGGATCGCTGGTGGGCGCGGACTCGGAGAGCCAAAGGGCTTGTTTCTGCGCTATATCTCGGAACTAAACTAAGAGATAACAGGGAGCTAGAGGGTAGGAGGAGAAATAGACTAATTAGCTCTGATTTATACAAGTCTACTTCCATTATATCCCGACATGAAGTGAATGTCTCTTGAGAGAACATTGAAAAGAATATAGAAATAAATTGAAAGGCTACCATGAAATATGAAGATTAATAAGGCTCAGTTTATTAACCAGACAATGGCATTGGATATTTCCAGGACTGCAACTATTGTGTGTCAGTTGAAAACATGACAATTAGGGAACTAATTATAATCCTTTATGCAGGTGTACAATTTGTCTTTTGATTAAACCCCTTCTTTACACAAAGAGACCATTCCAGAGACTTCATGCAGAAAAAAAGCCCACTGCCCCCTCTAGACCTACTGATGAAGTTGGCAATGAAGTATTCTGCTGTCTTATATTATGGAACATGCACACAAACACAAAAAACGCTCATCTTACATTGTATGGAATATTTCATTTCATAGCTGACCAGCGAATTACTGTAACAAGGTGATTTGTATTGTAGGACATTCACTTGATGTGTTCTTTAGAAAACTTCCATTCCAATAGGGCTGTGCTGTCTTGGATTGAGAAAAATGAGACGTGATCTCATCGAAACATCCAAATTGTTCAGGGGTTTGACAGTGAAGATGTGCATCTGATAGAGTCACGGTGTCATGGTCACAGTCATAGAGTCACAGAGACACAGAGACACAGAGACACAGAGTCTTAGAGTCACAGACACAGTGATAGTCATAGAGACACAGAGTGATAGTCACAGAGACACAGTCACAGAGACACAGAAACACAGAGTCACAGAGAGACAGTCACAGAGTCACAGAGTCACAGTCACAGAGTCACAGTCACAGTCACAGAGTCAGAGTCACAGAGACACAGAGACACAGAGACAGAGAGTCACAGAGACACAGAGACACAGAGTCACAGAGACACAGAGTCACAGTCACAGTCACAGAGTCACAGTCACAGTCACAGAGTCACAGTCACAGAGTCACAGTCACAGTCACAGAGTCACAGTCACAGTCACAGAGTCACAGTCACAGAGACACAGAGTCACAGTCACAGAGTCACAGTCACAGAGACACAGAGTCACAGTCACAGAGACACAGAGTCACAGTCACAGTCACATAGTCACAGAGACACAGAGACACAGAGTCACAGAGTCACAGAGACATATAAATACAGAGAGACAGAGAGACAGAGACACAGAGACACAGAGATACAGAGGGACAGAGACACAGAGACACAGAATCACAGTCACAGTCACACGGTCACAGAGTCATACAGCGTAGAAACAGGCCCTTCAGCCCAACTTGCCCACACCAACCAACATGTCCCATCTACACTAGTCCCACCTACCCGCGTTTGGCCCATATCCCTCTAAACCTGTCCTATCCATGTACCTGTCCAGGTGTTACTCAAACTTTGCGATAGTACTTGCCTCAACCATCTCCTCTGGCAGCTCGCTCCATACACCCACCACACTTTGTGTAAAAACGTTACCCCCCCCCCCCCCCCCCCCCCAGTTTCATATGAAATCTTTCCCCCCCCTCACCTTAAAATTCAGTCAATAAACTGTGAAAAGTTTCTATCGTAATGGTCTTTGACCTTGTCAAACGTTACTTTTCCAATATGCAAGGAAATTGTTACCTGGTACGTTAATCTTTGCTTTTGGGGGGGGGGCATCTTTTAATCTTTTCCCAATATTGTGTGGCTTTTCCTTGGGATTAGCCGCGAAGGAGATCCCGAGAGAAAACTTTAGTTTTACTTTAGAGATACAGCGCAGAAACTGGCCCTTTTGGCCCATCGAGTCTGCTCCAACCAGCGATCCCCTACACAATGGGGGCAATTGAGAATTTTTACCAAACCACTTAACCTTACAAACCTGCACGTCTTTGGAGTGTGGGAAAAAGCCGGAGCACCCGGAGGGATCCGACGCAGGTCACGGGAAGAACGTGCAGGCAGCACCCGTAGTCAGGATCGAACCCGGGTCTGTGGCGCTGTGAGGCAGCTACTCGACCGCTGAGCCTCCTTGCTGCTCAATATAAACAGCAAACGCTGGAAATACTCGCTGGATCAGATAGTACCTGTGGGAAGAGAAAAAGAGCTGACGTTTCAGATCAAAGGTAGGACACAAAGTGCTGGAGTAACTCAACAGGTCAGGCAGCGTCTCTGGAGAAAATGGACAGGTGACGGTTTGGGGTCAGGGCCCTTCTTCAGAATTAGATGCTGCCTGACCCGCTGAGTTACTCAAGCACTTTGCGTCCTTTTGTGTATCAACCAGCGTCAGCAGTTCTTTGTTTTTGACATTTCAGATCAAAGACCTTTCATCAGAATTGATCCTGAGAAAAGATACTTTATTAAATATAAACTTTTTCCTCACAGAGGGTGGTGAATAATTGGAGCGAGCTGCAAGCTGTGTAAATGTGCGAGACAGATACAGAGCTATTGAGAATGTGAGAATGCCTGGTGTTCGTATTGGATTGCTTTGTCAAGGAGACCTGCGGTGCCCATAACATTTACAGTTGCTTTGTCTAGTGAAGTTCAGTCTAGAGATACAGCACGGAAACAGGCCCTTCGGCCCACCGAGTCCGCGATGACCAGCGATCCCCGCACACTGGCATTATCCTACACACACACTAGGGACAATTTAAAACTTTACCTAGCCAGTTAGCTCACAAACCTGTGCGTCTTTGGAGTGTGGGAGGAAACCAGAGCACCCGGAGAAAACCCACGCAGGTCACAGGGAGAACGTACAAGCTCCGTATAGACAATCACCCGTAGTCAGGATCGAACCCGGGTGTCTGGCGCTGTGAGTCAGCAACTCCACCGCTGCGCCACCGTATCAACCCAGTTGCTGTAACCGTCCAGTATTTTACGTGAGATTTGGATACAATATTGCTCAGGCGAACTCTTCATCAATTCATTCCACAAGGTCTTTATCATGCACAAGATCTCGTGGCAAACTTTTGAGGTACTGACTGAAAGAAAGGTTTCGAACATCAGACGCCAACATGATACTGGTCTAAGATCTAGACTATTGATCTAGCGACTAGAGTTTAAATACCTCCAGGAAAGTTAATTAGAACGGTGAAGCGGTAGAGTTGCTGCCTAATGCCCCTGTCCCACTTAGGAAACCTGAACGGAGACCTCTGGAGACTTTGCGCCCCACCCAAGGTTTCCGTGCGGTTCCCAGAGGTTCCCGGAGGTTTTTGTCAGTCTCCCTACCTGCTTCCACTACCTGCAACCTCCGGCAACCACCTGCAACCTCCGGGAAGGCTGTCTGTACGGAATTTGTTCGTTCTCCCTGCAACCGCGCGCCTGTATTTTCTCCGGGTGATCCGGTTTCCTCCCGCGCTCCAAAGACGTGCAGGTTTATAGGTTAGTTGGCTTGTCCTTGGCACAGGGGCAGTGCTGATGTACAGAGTGATCAACGGTCAGCGTGGACTCGGTGGGCTGAAGGTCCCGTTTTCTCACTGTATTTCTAACGTCTAGTCTACAGCACACAAACAGATATTTCGGCCCACAGTGTTTGTGCCAAGAATGATACCAAGACAATAGACAATAGACAATAGACAATAGACAATAGGTGCAGGAGTAGGCCATTCATTCGGCCCTTCGAGCCAGCACCGCCATTCAATGTGATCATGGCTGATCATCCCCAATCAGTACCCCGTTCCTGCCTTCTCCCCATATCCCCTGACTCCGCTATTTTTAAGAGTCCTATCTAGCTCTCTCTTGAAAGCATCCAGAGAACCTGCCTCCACCGCCCTCTGAGGCAGAGAATTCCACAGACTCACCACTCTCTGTGAGAAAAAGTGTTTCCGCGTCTCCGTTCTAAATGGCTTACTCCTTATTCTCAAACTGTGTGGCCCCTGGTTCTGGACTCCCCCAACATCGGGAACATGTTTCCTGCCTCTAGCGTGTCCAAACCCTTAACAATCTTATATGTTTCAATGAGATGCCCTCTCATCCTTCTAAACTCCAGAGTGTACAAGCCCAGCTGCTCCATTCTCTCAGCATATGACAGCCCCGCCATCCCGGGAATGAACCTTGTATTACGTTAAACAACCTTGTATTAAGTTTAACAATCTCTTATCTGCCTGTACGTCTGCCTATATACCTGTAGAACTAGTGTATGGGAGATCGCTGGTCGGCATGGACCCGGTGGGTAGAAGGGCCTGTTTCTGCTCTGTATCCCTGAACTATACCAACTATTGCTTATTTGAAAAACAGTTCTTGTTGAATCATGACTTCATTAAATTCTTTTGAGCTCACGGAGTGTTATTTATCTGTATATCACAGCGCCTGAGCTCTGCATGCGTCCACGTGGATCAATAATCAATACATTTTTTTTGCAGCAGTAGGTAGAATTGTGTTCACAGTAAGAGAAGATAATTTCTTGATAATAATTAACGCTGATCGAATCCTTCAGCCTCTTGACTTGAGATGCTGGGAATAATAAGAAGGCAGTTAAGATGTGGACCATCACTTGGTTCCGTTTAACTTAGAGATACAGCACAGAAGCGGGCCCTCCAGCCCACCATAGATGCACTTTATCAGCATAAAAGCATTTTTATTAGGATTCATCACAACTTAGATTAAATTAGATTAGATATAATTTATTGCCACACAGCCAGGCTGGTGGAAATTTGGGTTGTCTGCAGTGATACAATAATAAAGAACACACAACCACAATAAAACTGTAACACAAACATCCACCACAGCATTCATCACTGTGGTGGAAGGCACAAAATTTGGCCAGTGCTCCTCCATTTCCCCCCCGTGGTCAGGACCAGAGTCCAGAGTCAGTCCAGGATCGGCTCTTCCTCACCGGAGACCGCGGCTTTAAGTTGTTGTAGGCCGCAGGCCGGCGGTCAAGATTTAAAGTCCCCGCCGCAGCCAGAAGCACCGTAGACTGCAGGGCCGGCGGTCGAAGCTCCCCTCCAGGGGTGATGGTAAGTCCATGCCGGACCCGCGGTAAAAGTCGGCCGCGGGCCGACAGTGACGGCTTCTTCTTCCCCCGGGTCCCCAACGAGGGATCCCGGGCTGTAGACGCCGCACCAGCTGGAGCTCTGCAGACCGCGGCTTCAGGCTGCGACTTCAGGCTGCCGGCTGCCCCGGGCCAGCGAAACGGAGCGCTCCCCTCCGGCGAGCCCCAGCGAGGGCTCACCCGCTCCACAACGAGAGTCCACGCTGCGCCCGCCGCTGAAGCCCCGGGCGCGTCTCCGGGAAAGGCCGCGTTGATCCTTGATGTTAGGCCACGGGGGAGGCGACCTGGAAAAACTCGCCTCTCCGAGGAGGAGGCGACCGAAGCGGTTTCCCCCTCACCCCCCCCACACCACCCCCACACAAAACACACAAAGAAACATTAAATACAGACTTTAAAACATACTAAAAAAATAAAAAAAGGTTGAAAAACTGACGAGCTGCATGACATGGCTGCTGCCAGAGCAGCGCCCCCTACAGAGCCCAAACTTGGTTTGGGAACAGCTCCATCCAAGACCGCAAGGAATTGCAGCGAATCGTGGACGCAGCCCAGACCATCGCACAAACCGACCTCCCTTCTATTGACTCCATTTACACCTCACGCTGCCTCGGCAAGGCCAGCAGCATCATCAAGGATGGATCGCACCCCAGCCACTCCCCTCTCCCATCAGACAAAAGGTACAAAAGTGTGAAAACGCCCACCTCCAGATTCAGGGACAGTTTCTTCCCAGCTATTATCAGGCAACTGAATCATCCCACCACAACCAGAGAGCAGTCCTGAGCTACTATCTACCTCTTTGGTGACCCTCGGACTATACTTGTTCTGTTTGGACGGCATGCTAAACAAGGCTTTTCACTGCTCCTCGGTCCACATGACACTAATAAACCTTTACTGGGTTCAGTCCAGTTTAGTTTAGTTTATAGATACCGTGCAGAAACAGGCCCTTCAGCCCTGCCAGTCCGCACCGACCAACGATCCCCGCACACTAACACTCTCCTTCACACACTAGGGACAATTTACAATTATACCAAGCAAATTAACCTGTACGTCTTTGTAGTGTGGGAGGAAACTGGAGATAATAGACAATAAACAATTGGTGCAAGTGTAGGCCATTCGGCCCTTCGAGCCAGCATTGCCATTCACTGTGATCATGGCTGATCATCCACAATCAGTACCCCGTTCCTCCCTTCTCCACATATCCCTTCACTCCGCTATCTTTAAGAGCTCTATCTAACTCCCTCTTGAAAGCCTCCAGAGAATTGGCCTCCACTGCCTTCTGAGGCAGAGGATTCCACAGATTCGCAACTCTATGTGTGAAAAAGTTTTTCCTCATCTCCGTTCTCAATGGCTTACCCCTTAGTCAGGAGAAACCCCACGCAGGTCACGGGGAGAATGAGCAGACATGATCCCGTGGTCAGGGTCGAACCCAGGTCTCTGGCGCTCTGAGGCAGCGGCTCTACCGCCGCGCCACCGTGCCGCCGATCTGGGCTCGGCCAGAATGAAGCCAATGTTTTCACCGTCAGTCTAATTATAATAACCGCGCTGTCTCCGAGGCCGCTCGCAGCACTTCTTCCAGAGACTTCTACGTTTTTGTGATATACTTTGGTGCTCCAGTTAAGTTGACAGCTCGGTCTTGGAGAGAAACCATTGCTTTGTGCAGGTCCCCGAGACTCCGATGCCTCTCATTCTCCTGCCTCTCGCTGGCTCGTTGCCTGGAAACCTCCTAATGAACCGTGACTGTCATTGCTCAGAGCCCGCTGAGGAGACAAACGGAGGTGGCTCTCCGTGTGGGAAGGAAGGTGCAGTGCTTCAAGGGAGACACACACAAGCGGAGTAGGTGGCCGAGAATATGTTTGATTTAGTTTATTTTAGTTTGTTATTGCATTCAGGTACAGTGAAAAGTTTATACATGTATACAGGCAGTGAAGAAGGCGAATGGTATGTTAGCATTCATAGCAAAAGGATTTGAGTATAGGAGCAGGGAGGTTCTACTGCAGTTGTACCACACCTGGAGTATTGCGTACAGTTTTGGTCTCCTAATCTGAGGAAAGACATTCTTGCCATAGAGGGAGTACAGAGAAGGTTCACCAGACTGATTCCTGGGATGTCAGGACTTTCATATGAAGAAAGACTGGATAGACTCGGTTTGTACTCGCTAGAATTGAGAAGATTGAGGGGGGATCTTATAGAAACTTACAAAATTCTTAAGGGGTTGGACAGGCTAGATGCAGGAAGATTGTTTCCGATGTTGGGGAAGTCCAGAACAAGGGGTCACAGTTTAAGGATGAGGGGGAAATCTTTTAGGACCGAGATGAGGAAAACATTTTTCACACAGAGAGTGGTGAATCTCTGGAATTCTCTGCCACAGAAGGTAGTTGAGGCCAGTTCGTTGGCTATATTTAAGAGGGAGTTAGATGTGGCCCTTGTGGCTAAAGGGATCAGGGGGTATGGAGAGAAGGCAGGTACGGGATACTGAGTTGGATGATCAGCCATGATCATATTGAATGGCGGTGATTGGCTCGAAGGGCCGAATGGCCTACTCCTGCACCTATTTTCTATGTTTCTATGTTTCTATGTGTCAGAAAGAACTGCAGATGCTGGTTTGCATCAAAGGCAGACACACAATGCTGGAGTAACTCAGCGGGACAGCCAGCATCTCTGGAGGGAAGGAATGGGTGACATTTCAGGTCGAGATCCTTCTTCACCCATTCCTTCTCTCCAGAGATGCTGTCTGTCCCGCTGAGTTAGTCTCGCATATAACCATATAACCATATAACAATTACAGCACGGAAACAGGCCATCTCGGCCCTTCTAGTCCATGCCGAACACTTACTCTCACCTAGTCGCATATTGTGTTGTGTAGTCTTTTGAGCCAAGCATCCATAGCCAAACTTATCAATATGCAACTTTTAAAGTGGAAAGTTGACTTAAGGTTTGGATGTATGGAACAAGCTAACCTTTAGAAAGGAGATGAGAAGGAATTTCTTTAGTCAGAGGGTGGTGAATCTGTGGAATGGGTGACGTTTCGGGTCGAAACCGTTCTTCAGTCTCGACCCAAAACGTCACCCATTCCTTCTCTCCAGAGATGCTGCCTGTCCCGCTGAGTTACTCCAGTATTTTGTGTCTACAAAAGGTTAGACATGATTACAACCAAGCTGTCCACAGTGTACAGATACAATGTAAAGATTGCACCATTTAGTGCGAGATAAAGTTCCCTAAAGTCCGAGTAAAGAAAGATTGAATGCCTCCAATGGGGTGGATGAGAGGTCAGGATCTGAGTTTAGTTAGTTTATTGTCACATGGTCCGAGGTACAGTGAAAAGCTTTTGTTGCGTGCTAACCAGCCAGCGGAAAGACTATACATGATTACAATTGAGCCATTTACAGTGTAGAGATACATGATAAGGGAATAATGTTTAGTGCAAGGTAAAGCCAGCTAAGTCCGATCTAAGATAGTCCAAGGATCCATTTGGCCCATCAAATCTGTGTTGGCTCAATCTACCTAGTGGAATGAAGGCCATAGAGTCATAGAGCACGCAAACATTACATGCCCTTTGGCCCAAATCGCCCATGTCGATCAAGATGAGAACGGAGAGGTTGAGAAGGAGTTTCTTCCCAGAGGCCATTCGGACTGTAAATCTCACCAGGGACTAACTTTACTGAAAATTTTTCCTTCCAATATTTAACATGTAAAATAATATGTGTGTGTTTATGATTGTGTTTATAGTTTGTTTGGTTGTTTGTTTGTTTGTCTTTTTGCACAAAGTCCGCGAGCATTGCCACTTTTCATTGTCACATGGTCCGAGGTACAGTGAAAAGCTTTTGTTGCGTGCTAACCAGACTGCCGAAAGACTATACATGATTACAATCGAGCCATTTACAGTGTAGAGATACATGATAAGGGAATAATGTTTAGTGCAAGGTAAAGCCAGCTAAGTCCAATCTAAGATAGTCCAAGGATCCATTTGGCCCATCAAATCTGTGTTGGCTCAATCTACCTAGTGGAATGAAGGCCATAGAGTCATAGAGCACGCAAACATTACATGCCCTTTGGCCCAAATCGCCCATGTCGATCAAGATGAGAACGGAGAGGTTGAGAAGGAGTTTCTTCCCAGAGGCCATTCGGACTGTAAATCTCACCAGGGACTAACTTTACTGAAAAATTTTCCTTCCAATATTTAACATGTAAAATAATATGTGTGTGTTTATGATTGTGTTTATAGTTTGTTTGGTTGTTTGTTTGTTTGTCTTTTTGCTCAAAGTCCGCGAGCATTGCCACTTTTCATTTCACTGCACATCTCATATGTGTATGTGACGAATAAACTTGACTTGACTTGAGATGCTCTATCTGAGCTATTCCCAATTGCCTGCGTTTGGCCCATATCACTCTAAACCTGGCCTAGCCACCTACCTGCACAAGTGTCTTTCAAATATCAGAGAACAGAGGTTGAAGGTAAGAAGGGGAAAGATTTAATGGGAATCTGAAGGACAACTATTTCACTCAGAGCGTGGTGGGTATGTGGAACAAGCTGCCGGAGGAGGTAGTTGAGGCATCTCTAGATACCCACCACCCTCTGAGTGAAAAGGTTGTCTCTCAAGTCCCTATTAAATCTTGCCCCTCGCAACTTAAACCTATGTCCTCTGGTTCTTGGTTCCCCTACTCTGCATAAATGACTCTACGCTAACAGTTTCCCTTCATGATTGTATACACATCTCTTGAAAATATTAGACTTGTCTTGGCAGAAAAACCAGATCATTTTTCCAAGACATGGACACCCTTTACCGATTTCTTACAAGGATAGTATGGCACAACACAACTTTGGATTTAAATCCAACTATGGGTTGGGTGAGGTGGGTGGGGAGGGACGAGAGGCAGGTATATCACCACTATGGACGACAGATGGCACAATGGGATAAGTGTTCGGCTGGCGACCGGAAGGTAGCCGGTTCGAATCCCGCTTGGAGTGCATACTGTCGTTGTGTCCTTGGGCAAGACACTTCACCCACCTTTGCCTGTGTGTGTGAATGTGTGTGAGTGATTGGTGGTGGTCGGAGGGGCCGTAGGCGCAGATTAGCAGCCACGCTTCCGTCAGTCTGCCCCAGGGCAGCTGTGGCTACAGAAGTAGCTCACCTCCACCGAGTGTGACTGAGGAGCGAATGAATAATGCGATGTAAAGCGCCTTGAGTATTAGAAAGGCGCTATATAAATCCCATCCATTATCATTATTATTATTATTATCTCTCTTTTTCTTTTTGTTCTTTTTTTTTTCTATTTCTCTCTTCTCTCTTTCTTTTACCCACTCTTTGGCTACACTACTTTGGTAGACTACGGGTCCTATCTTTGCACATCTCACTTTTTCTTTCTCTTTTCTTTTCTTCTAATTCTAAGCTAAAAAAAAATTTATATTTAAAAAAACCCACCTCACCCCTCTGCATCTTGTGTTTCCAGGAATAACGCCCTAGCCTACCCAACCTCTCCGTATAGTTCAGGCCCTTGAGGAGTGGCAACATCCTCATTAATCTTCTTCCACGCCTAGTGCCATCGTTCCAGTAGCACGGTGACCAAAGCTGTACACAAGACTCCAAACGCAGTCTCCCCTACATGGAGTCATAGGGTGATGCACTGAGTAAACAGGCCCTTCGGCCCAAACTTGCCCACGCCGGCCAACGTGCCCCAGCTACACTAGTCCCACCTGTCTGCGTTTGGTCCATATCCCTCCGAACTTGCCCTGTCCATGTACCTGCCTAGGAAAAACCTTTTCACCCAGAGAGTTGTGAATCTGTGGAATTCTCTGCAGTGGAGGCCGATTTTCTAGATGCTTTCAAGAGAGAGTTGGATAGAGCTCTTAACGATAGCAGAGTCAGGGGATATGGGGAGAAGGCAGGAACGGGGTACTGATTGTGGATGATCAGCCATGATCACAGTGAATGGCGGTGCTGGCTCGAAGGGCAGAATGGCCTAATTCCTGCACCTATTGTCTATTGTCTAACTGTTTCTTAAATGTTGTGATAGCCCCTGGCTCAACTGCCTCTTCTGGCAGCTTGTTCTATATACCCACCACCCTTTGTGTGAAAAAGTTACCCCTCAAATCTTATAGACGTGTAGCATGATGTGGCGACTTCAACACTCAGTACCCTGACTGATGAAGGCCAATGTACTGAAAGGGAGCATGAGCACTCTATCAGCCTGTGATGCCACTTTCAGGAATAATTCATTGTATTATTGATTGTTGCTTACTTCTGTGCTGTGCTGTTGTGTTGAGGCGTCTGCAAGGCGCGGCACGGTGGCGTTCGGTAGAGTTGCCGCCTCACAGCCCCAGAGACCCAGGTTCGATCCTGACCGTGGGTGCTGTCTGTACGGAGTTTGTACGTTCCCCCCGTGACCCATGTGGCGTTTCTCCGAGATAGCAACATAGAAAATAGGCGCAGGAGTAGGCCATTCGGCCCTTCGAGCCTACACCGCCATTCAATATGATCATCGCTGATCATCCAACTCAGTATGCCATATCTGCCTTCTCTCCATACCCCCTGATCCCTTTAGCCACAAGGGCCACATCTAACTCCCTCTTAAATATAGCCAATGAACTGGCCTCAACTACCTTCTGTGGCAGAGAATTCCACAGATTCACCACTCTCTGTGTGAAAAATGATTTTCTCATCTCGGTCCTAAAAGACTTCCCTCTTATCCTTAAACTGTGACCCCTTGTTCTGGACTTCCCCAACATCGGGAATAATCTTCCTGCATCTAGCCTGTCCAACCCCTTAAGAATTTTGTAAGTTTCTATAAGATCCCCCCCCCCCCCCCCTCAATCTTCTAAATTCTAGCGAGAACAAGCCGAGTCTATCCAGTCTTTCTTCATATGAAAGTCCTGCCATCCCAGGAATCAGTCTGGTTCACAGGAACCAGAGATCTCCGGTTTCCTCCCACACTCCAAAGACGTACATGTTTGCAGATTAATCGGTTTGGTACAATGGTAAATTGTTCCCATTGGGTGTGGGATAGTGCTAGTGTCGGGGGGTAATTGCTGGTCGGCACGGACTCGGTAGGCCGAAGGGTCTGTTTCCGCGCTGTTTCTCGAAAGTCCAAAGGGCTGATTTCCAGACAACCGTTTCTCCAATAGATCGTAATACTATTCCGCAGTTCTTCCAGTATCTTAGCAACAGTTATCTCTCTGCCTGCATTGAGGATACAGGATATCTTGCCATGAATTCATTCCAGAAGATTACTGCAATACATTTCCTACATTACAAGAGTAGCTACACTTCAGAAAAGTGTCTCATCGCCCGCTTTGGGACTTTTTGTGACCATGAAGGCTACGATCTTCATTTCGTGTAGTCCTCTCTTTGCACATTAGGATGCAAAATGATCCACCAGCCTCATTGAAGAACCTGCACTACTGTCAGCTAAGGAAGCCTTCAAATGCTCCAGCCTTTCGGGGGGGGGGGGGGGGGGGGGGGGGGGGGGGGGGGGGGAGGGGGGAAGCAAGGCAAGTTGAAGCCTGTAAAACTGAGACACTTTATATAAAATGACACTTTAAAGAACAGCTGCTCCCACCTGAGGTTTAAATTACTTCAACCACCTGCTGTGAACATTCTTCAAATATTAGGTCTAACTTCAAGGACTGCCAATTAGTAACTCAGCGGGACAGGCAGCATCTCTGGATGGAAGGAGTTGGGTGACGTTTCGGGTCGAGACCCTTCTTCAGACTTCTATCCAGAAATGCTGCCTGTCTCACTGAGTTACTCCAACATTTTGTGTCTATCCTCAGTGTAGACCGGCAGTTCCTTCCTACACTTTCCGATTAGTAAGCCCTTTTCCAGGGCTTCGGCCCAACTTGTCCAGGCTGACCAATATACCCCACCTAAGTCATAGAGTCATACCACATGGAAAAAGGCCCTTTGACCAAACTTGCCAATGCCAACTTACATGCCCCATCTAATCTAGTCCCACCTGCCTGCGTTTGGTCCATATTCCTCCAAACCTGTCCTATCCATGTATCTGTCTAACTGTTTCTTAAACATTGCAATAGTCCCTGCCTCAACTACCTCCTCTGGCAGCTTGTTCCATACACCCACCACCCTTTGTGTGGAAAAAGCTACCCCTCAGATTCCTATTCCTGACTCCGCTAACTTTAAGAGCCCTATCTAGCTCTCTCTTGAAAGTATCCAGAAAACCTGCCTCCACCGCCCTCTGAGGCAGAGAATTCCACAGACTCACAACTCTCTGTGTGAATAAGTGGCACAACATTGTAAAACCAGAGACAAGACAACAGTGAACGCAAGACAGATCACCTGCTGATTCTGTCGATTGACAAACGTGGGACCTGGTAGTTCATAAAGTGACTGCTGTTTACATCACAGAGGTAGAACTTGCTACCACACACTGTGAATAAGGCAAACTGCAGAAACACATTTCAAGGGAAGCAAGATAAACACGGGAGCTGCTTGTGAGTGGCAACACTAGTAGTTGGAGTGGGAAAGAAGGCGTATAGTACGCCCGCGTTCATTGGTCAGGGCATTGAGTGCAAGAACCAGTACGTCTCTCGCTGCTGCTCTATAACATAGAAAATAGGTGCAGGAGGAGGCCATTCGGCCCTTCGAGCCAGCTGTTGGTTAGGCCGCATTTGGAACACTGCAAGACGTTGATTAGGCCGCATTTGGTGCATTGCAGGCAGTTTGGATAGCTTTAGGTTAGAGTTTAGGATAGAGTTTTCACCCAGAGAGTTGTGAATCTGTGGAACTCTCTGCCACAGAAGGCAGTGGAGGCCAATTCACTGGATGTTTTCAAGAGAGAGCTAGATTTAGCTCTTAGGGCTAACGGAATCAAGGGATATGGGGAAAAAGCAGGAACGGGGTACTGATTCTGGATGAACAGCCGTGATCATATTGAATGGCGGTGCTGGCTCAAAGGGCCGAATGGCCTGCTTCTGCACCTATGTTTCTATGTTTGTAGTGAAACAGGCCTGGCAGCTCACCGTCCATGCCGACCAGCAACCCCCGTACAGGAACACCAGGGACAATTTACAATTTTACCAAAGCCAATTAACCTGGGGGAAATTTGAGAAGCGTGGATAGGGTAGACACTCAGAACCTTTACCCCAGGGTTTTCAAGAGAGAGAGAGTTAGATTTTGCTCCTCGGGCTAACGGAATCAAGGGATATGGGGAGAAAGCAGAAACGGGGTACTGATTCTGGATGATCAGCCATGATCATATTGAATGGCGGTGCTGGCTCGAAGGGCCGAATGGCCTACTCCTGCACCTATTTTCTATGTTTCTATGTAAAAGGTTTTCACTGTGCCTCGGTACAAGTGACAATAAATTAAAGTGTAAACTGTTCTCCTCGTAAGACTGTGACATATTTACCACCTTCCGTTGTCGAATCCCTGAAGTGAAGATCTGAGAATAACTTCAGGGACTTGAAACGTTAAACTTCATTGTTAGAGGCATGGATGTTTAAAGCGTACCAAGACATTGCTATTGATTAAAGTCTCTCTGGCCACAATAATGTTACTTTTATTGTAGATTGTCTTTCCTCATCTTAAAATTCTGCGCTTTCATAAATATAAAAATATAGTTTTTAAAATCGCTTTAATGATATTTCAGCTCCAACCCTAATCTCAGGAGTGAAATCAAAAGTTCATTTAGAAGTGTCGGCAAAATGTTTTAATAAGTTGTTAAAAGTTTAAAAGCCTCGACTTCTTGACTTTGAATTCTTGGTTGTGGGTGGCTGTTGAACTCGTAAAAATAGAACGCAGGACAGTGCAGCATAGGCACAGGCCCTTCGGCCCACAGTGTCTGTGCTATACATTTCGTCCATCCACACTAGATCCATATCCTTCCATTCACAAGAACGTACAAACTACGGCCAGACAAGCACCCGTGGTCAGGATCGAACCCGGATCTCTGGCGCTGTGAGGCAGCAGCTCTTACCACCCTGTGCCACCCAGCCGCCTAAAGCCCCTGTCCCACTTAGGAAACCTGAACGGAAACCTCTGGAGACCCAAGGTTTCCGTGAGGTTCCCGGAGGTTTTTGTCAGTCTCCCTAATGGTCGAAAGTGGTTCCCGCGTAGTCGAGCTTCCTCGATGTTCCGGAGATTATTTCAAAATAAATTCGAAGCCGGTTGCGATGCTAGTTGAAGGTGGTTGCCGGAGGTTGCAGGTAGTGGAAGGTAAGACCTCCCTGGTGGAATAAAACTGGGTGAAAAAAAGGTCTTACCTTCCACTACCTGCAACCTCCGGTAACCACCTCCAACCTGCATCGCAACCGGCTTCGACTAAAAAATTACCGATTTTTAAAACGGCAACCTATTTATAGTGACGGCCGTTGAAATATTCACCGGAAAATAGAAGAAGCCTCGATTACGCGGAAACCACTTTCGACCATTAGGGAGACTGACAAAAACCTCCGGGACCCTCACGGAAGCCTTGGGTGGGACGCAAGGTCTCCAGAGGTTTCCGTTCAGGTTTCCTAAGTGGGACAGGGGCATTATGTTGACATCATATTTTCGGTTCAGGACCATTCTTCGAACTTTCAGTGATGAAAGTTGCCACATTGGCTGGGCAGTTCGGGCCTTGCTTTCTTGGTGCCGTGGCTCAATAAGACCCTGACGCCCATTTCTAACACCTCTCCCCTCTGTGCAGCTACAGTAAATCCACAGCCATTTTCGGATGCCAGGACTCGAGGGCCTGAGTTATCGGGAGAGGTTGAGCAGGCTAGGACTCTATTCCTTGGGAGCACGGGAGAATGAGGGGTGATCGTATACAAGTGTACAAAATCATGAGTGGAATAGATCGGGTAAATGCGCAGAGTCTCTTGCCCAGAGTAGGAGAATCGAGAACCAGAGGACTGCACACCTGTACATGGTACTAACACCATCATCAAGTATGCAGATGATACAACGGTGATTGGCCTCATCAGCAACAACGATGAGTCGGCCTACAGGGAGGAGGTCCAGCACTTAGCAGCATGGTGCGCTGACAACAACCTGGCCCTTAACTCCAAGAAGACCAAGGAGCTCATTGTAGACTTCAGGAAGTCCAGGGGCGGCACGCACACCCCCATCCACATTAACGGGACGGAGGTGGAACGTGTTTCTAGCTTCAGGTTCCTGGGAGTCAACATCTCCGATGACCTCTCTTGGACCCACAATACCTCAACTCTGATCAAGAAGGCTCACCAGCGTCTCTTCTTCCTGAGGAGACTGAAGAAGGTCCATCTGTCTCCTCAGATCCTGGTGAACTTCTACCGCTGCACCATCGAGAGCATCCTTACCAACTGTATCACAGTATGGTATGGCAACTGCTCTGTCTCCGACCGGAAGGCATTGCAGAGGGTGGTGAAAATTGCCCAACGCATCACCGGTTCCTCGCTCCCCTCCATTGAGTCTGTCCAAAGCAAGCGTTGTCTGCGGAGGGCGCTCAGCATCGCCAAGGACTGCTCTCACCCCAACCATGGACTGTTTACCCTCCTACCATCCGGGAGGCGCTACAGGTCTCTCCGTTGCCGAACCAGCAGGTCCAGGAACAGCTTCTTCTCAACAACGTACCTCGGTGACTGCCAATCACCCCCCCCCCCCCCCCCCCCCCCCCCCGGACACTTATTATTATTTATTCAAATCATTTGCTATGTCGCTCTTCCAGGGAGATGCTAAATGCATTTTGTTGTCTCTGTATTGTACACTGACAATGACAATTAAAATTGAATCTGAATCTGAATCTGAATCTGATAGGTTTAAGGTGAGGGGTGAAAAATTTAATAGGAACCTGAGGGGCAAATGTTTACACTATGGATGGAAGGTATTTGGAACAAGCTGCCGGAGGAGGTAGTTGAGGCAGTTTAAGGAACATTTGGACAGGTACATGATTAGGACAGGATTAGAGGGATTTGGGCCAAACGCGAGGACTGGTGGGGCATGTTGGTCGGCATGGGCAAGTTGGGCCAAATGGCCTGTTTCCACACTGTATGACTCTATGACCATGACATGGTGGGATGATGAGCCTGTCCAGAACCTCACTGCTCATTGACATTTACTGGTGTAGATGGGGCATGTTGGCCGGTGTGGGCAAGATGGGCCGAGTGGCCTGTTTCCACACTGTGTGATCGTATGACGTGGTGGGCCGATGGGTCTGTTCCTGTGCTGGGTCCGATCCTTGACATATACACTCGCTACTGAAAGCCCTTAAGCTGTTGGCCGCCATTGTCGAAAAATTCATGGGAAGGAATAAATAAATTAATAACCTTTGTAAGATTACTTGTCACATCACAGCGACTAAAATAGATCTACACTTGACTGGTGTCGTGGTGTTCTGACGTACTCCATACTTTACAGGTACAGAGCAGAAACATAACTGCCAGCAAAATAAATCTCGTGTCAGATTTCATCAGGTACAATAAACTCAGCTGACAGACAGTGATGGACAGAATTAAGCCGCAAAATACTTCAGGGAAACTTTACACTTTTGTAGTTTAAGGTTCCTTTGGGAAAGTGACAGCATCATGTAAATAAAATAGCCATGAAAGGGAGATATTTGACTGAATGTGTAGGCAGGAATGGTTTAAACTCAGCGGGACAGGCAGCATCTCTGGGAGAAGGAATGGGCGACGTTTCGGGTCGAGAACCTCCGACAGTCTATCTTCGACTCCAATCTGTGCGATGGAAAGCAATTAAACTTTGGATTTGTCAACAGTGGTGGCACGTTGGCGCAGCGATAGAGTTGCTGCCTTAATGCCCCTGTCCCACTTAGGAAACCTGAAAGGAAACGTCGGGAGACTTGGCGCCCCACCCAAGGTTTCCGGGCGGTTCCCAGAGGTTGCAGGTGGTTGCCGGAGGTTGCAGGTAGTGGAAGCAGGTAGGGAGACTGACAAAAACCTCCGGGAACCGCACGGAAACCTTGGGTGGGGCAGAAAGTCTCCAGAGGTTTCCATTCAGCTTTCCTAAGTGGGACAGGGGCATTAATGTGCGGGGATCGCTGGTCGGCATGGACTCGGTGGGCCGAAGGGCCTGTTTCCGATTCCGCCGACCCGAAAAATAATTTCTCTGCGTCTTGCACAAGTGACAATAAACTGTTAAACTATCTACGATGCATCACATTAGGGCCTTGGATGTTACTAAATGGCTTTACCTGAGGCTCCTACAGTAACTTGGCTGTAAGGGCCACTTGCCGCATATTACACCTTTAGCAGCTATCCACGTCGGTTGGCGGGCCGAGTCGTTCGAGGGCGACGGAGGAAGGTCCTGTAGGAGTATTGAGACGTAGAAAATACGTGCAGGAGTAGGCCATTTGGCCCTTCAAGCCAGCGCCGCCATTCAATATGATCATGGCTGATTGTGATATGATCGTGAGCCTGGGACTTACCGGGATCGGGAGCCCCTCCAGTAGACCGAGCGCGTGGGCGGACCGGACTTTGGACTTTGCGAATGGCGCTAAAACATGGCGGCGCCCTCGTGCGTAAATACACAAAAGAAATTTCACTGCTGAGTTTATATTATTCTCATGGGTAAAGTGAAAAGCTTTTGTTGCGTGCTAGCCAGTCAGCAGAAACACTATACATGAAGTGTGGTGGGTGTATGGAATGAGCTGCCAGAGGAGATAGTTATGGCAGGGGCTATCCCAATGTTTAAGAAACAGTTTGACAGGTATATGAATAGGACAGGTTTGGAAGGAAATGGGCCAAACCACAGGCAGGTGGGACTAGTGTAGCTGGGGCAGGCTGGCCGGTGTGGGCAAGTTGGGCCGAAGGGCCTGTTTCACATTTTATGGCTCTGAATCTCTGATTCTATGATTACAATCAAGCCCCCCCACAGTGTGCAGATAGATACATGGTGAAGGGAATAACGTGAATAACGTTTAGTGCAAGATAAAGTCCGGTAAAGGCAGTCCGAGGGTCACCAATGTGGTAGAAAGTGGTTCTGGCCTGCTCTTTAGTCGTTGGTAGAATGGTTCAGTTGCCTGTGCCGTTGCATATGTGATAAATAAATGACCATTGAACCATAATGTTTTGTGCTTTAAGTAGCGAGAGAAGAACTGATTTGCCTCCAAACTTTGACAGCTCTGTGTTCCGTTCCATCAAGCCGCATGTCATGCATGCCTCATCGCCAGCTGCTGCCTTGAGCATCAGACAGACTCATTTTCTGAAAGTCAAAAAAATAACCTGGAAATCTGAAATCATTTTAGCTCAGTTTAGTTCTGAGATACGGCGCGAAAGCAGGCCATTCGGCCCACCGAGTCCGTGCCGACCAGCGATCTCCGCGCACTAATGCTATCCCACACACGCCAGTGACAATTTACAATTTTACCGAAGCCAATCGACCTACAAAGCTGAACGTTTTTGGAGTGTGGGAGGAAATCGGAGCACCTAGAGAAAACCCAACGCAGGTCACGGGGAGAAGGTACAAACTCCGTACAGACAAGCACCCCTAATCAGGATCGAACCCGGGTCTCTGGCGCTGTGAGGCAGCAATTCTACTGCTGCCCCACCGGGCTGGCCAACTTGTTATATTGCACCTTCAAAAAAAATCGATACAGGAACACTTTTATACTCGCTGGAGTTTAGAAGGTTGACCTCATTGGTGACCTCATTGAAACGTACCGAATAGTGAAAGGCTTGGATATAGTGGATATAGAGAGGATGTTTCCACTAGTGGGAGAGTCTAGGACAAGAGGTCATACCCTCAGAATTAAAGGATGTCCCTTTAGGAAGATGAGGAGGAATTTCTTTAGTCAGAGGGTGGTGTATCTGTGGAATTCATTGTCACAGACAGCAGTGGAGGCTAAGCCAATGGATATTTTTATGGCAGGGATAGATAGATTCTTGATTAGTACGGGTGTCAGGGGTTAAAGGGAGAAGGCAGGAGAATTGGGTTGGGAGGGAGAGATAGATCAGCCATGATTGAATAGTGGAGTAGACTTGATGGGCCGAAAGGCCTAAATCTGCTCCTATCACTTATGACATCTTAAAGATGAAGGTAGGAGTGATTTGCATTCAAGAGGGCTCTTTAAAGAAATCTCTTTGAAATTCTAATGCAGCCATGTGCACAGAGATAGGCTTTGATTACTGTCTCCAGGGGACCAAGGAGATTCAATTCATCAAAGATCTGACATCCGAAGAAGAGTCTCGAACCAAAACGTCACCCATTCCTTTTTTCCAGAGATGCTGCCTGCCCGGTGAGTTACTCCAGCATTTTAGAGTGATAGAGTGATACAGTGTGGAAACAGGCCCTTCAGCCCAACTTGCCCACACCGGCCAACATGTCCCATCTACATTAGAACCACCTGCCTGCGTTTAGTCAATATCTCTCCAAACCTGTCCTGTCCACGTACCTGTCTAACTGTTTCTTAAACATTGGGATAGTCCCAAGCTTGACTACCTCCTCTGGCAGCTCGTTCCATACACCCTTCACCATTTGCGTGAAAAAGTTACCCCTCGGGTTCCTATTAAATCTTTCCCCCCTCACCTAACGCATGTCCTCTGGTTCTCAATGTCTCTCTTCTGGGTAAGATAGGGAAGCTTTGGAGGGATATGAACCAAACGCAGGAAAATGGGACTCGCTTAGACGGGCCATCTTGGTGGGCATGGAGCAATTGGGCCGAAGGGCCTGTTTCTGTGCTGCTGTGATGTTAAACGTGTTGAAAGGGAAGTTGGTTCAAAAACAGTCAATGGCATTGGCTTAAAAGAATTTAGCGGTATTCCTCGAAGTTACTTCTTGCTTCCCAGTGTTCACTATTGGAGTTAAGCTCTTTTACCGCACATGGGTAGAAACTATTTTTTAGTCTACCGGTGCGAGCCTGCAGAGACCTGAGTCGCCTCCCCGAGGGTAGCAGAGTAAAAAGGTGGTTGGCAGGGTGGGATGTGTCCTTCTTGATATTTATGGCCCTGCGCAAGCATCGGGCCTTGTATATGTCATCCAAGGAGGGCAGGTTAGCGTTTGTAATGCGTTGCGCAGTTTTTATAATTCCCTGCAGCGCCCTCCTCTCAGCCACGGTACAGCTGGCAAACCACACCAGGATTCCGTAGGTGAGGATACTTTCCACGGCGCATGGATAGAAGGACAGCAGCAGCGGCTGTGAGACGTTAGCTCTCCGTAGAGACCTCAGGAAATACAGCCGCTGATGAGACTTCTTCAAGAGAGTGACGGTGTTCATTTGCCATTTGAGGTCCTGGGAGATGTTTAAGATTCAAGATTCAAGAGAGTTTATTGTCATGTGTCCCAGATAGGACAATGAAATTCTTGCTTTGCTTCAGCACAACAGAATTATAGAAGGCATGAATACAGAACAGATCAGTGTGTCCATATACCATTGTATAAATATATACTATACATTGTATAAATATATAAAGAGCACTTTATAGGAAAAGAGGGAAGTAGGAAGCATTCGGGAAGGACTTTGAAGGCTGAGGACACAAGTTGTTTGAAGGTGCTTAAGATTTAGTTGGAGTAGATGTAATGGAATTTCGTTGCACAGTATTGTGCAATGACAATAAACGTATTCATTCATTCATTCATTAGTTTAGTTTAGTTTAGTTTAGAGGTACAGCGCGGAAACAGGCCCTTCGGCCCACCGAGTCCGCGCTGACAAGCGATCCCCGCACATTAACACGACCCTACAGACACCAGGGATAACTTTACATTTACACCAAGGCAAATAACCTCTGAACCTGCACGTCTTTGGAGTGTGGGAGGAAACCGGAGATCTCGGAGAAAACCCCAGGCAGGTCACGGGGGGAATGTACAAACTCCCGTAGAAAGCACCCGTAGTCAGGTTCGAACCCGGGTCTCTGGCGCTGTAAGGCAGCAACTCTACCCGCTGCACTGCTGTGCCGCCCACGATGGGAAAGGAGAAACACTGGAGAAGCTCAGGAAGCCAGATAAGAGCAAAAGAGTGATGTGGAAGTGATTGGAAGTCTGCATTAAGGGCCTGTCCCACTTGGTGATTTTTTTGGCGACTATCGGCATCACTGACTGACGTATCAGGTCACCGAAAAAGTCGTGGCGTGACTTCTCAGCAACATTTTTTTTGTCGCTACTGGATTTTGAAATGTTCAAATTCTTTCGGCGACCCTGGTACGCCAGTCAATGACGCCGGCAGTCGCCGAGAACATCGCCGAGTGGGACTGGCCCTTTAAAGATCGAGGGTGTAGCTGAGGTGGACGGAGAGGCTACCACTAAGTCTTGCCCCGTCTCCAATAGAGAACGGATGTAACAGGAACATCTGAAGCGTAAAGTGCATTTGGCATTCAAGTGCTCTTGCAAAAACCGACAGTTGTGGGAAATAATCAATTATCGGCGCGATTAGGCTTCCCTGTAATAGCCGCAACTACAAAGCATTAAAGTACTTCCTTTGAGAACTAATGCAAGCTGTTCTTGATTCTGCAAACATTTTTGAAAAGGCCACTGCTGTGATGCAATAATAAATAAAGTGAAAACAGTCGGAGGATGACTTATTGTGCATCAAATAACAGAATACAGAAACAGGCAGTGTGAGAGAATAAAAGCTGACTCCCCATTTTGTCATTAGAAGGGAAGCAATGATGCCTGTGATTGCCTGCTTGCAAATCCATTCTAAGGTCCTTGTAGACCATGTCAGAGCTGCCTTTAACTCCAGATAATCCTTCATGTTCATACCTTCATGTTCATGTATAAGTTCTAGGGGCAGAATGAAGCCATTCAGCCCATCAAGCGACACGGCTTCGCAGCTGTAGAAACATAGAAAATAGGTGCAGGAGTAGGCCATTCGGCCCTTCGAGCCTGCACCGCCATTCAATATGATCATGGCTGATCATCCAACTCAGTATCCTGTACCTGCCTTCTCTCCATACCCCCTGACACTTTTACCCACAAGGGCCACATTTAATAGTAAGATTAAACGAGAACTTACCAGTTTGAAGTTTGATCGTTATTTTATGAGGAGTAACGTTGAGGGAATACGTGAAGAACCCCGCCAGGATGCATGCGTGTCATTCTTCAAAGCAGCGGAGTGAAATCACAGATAACTGTAATGACTAAACATAGTAAGATTAGAGAAGAGATACCAGTTGAGTATATGATCAAGGGTGGGAGCGGAGGGCACGTATTCCCTCAACGTTACTCCTCATAAAATAACGATCAAACTTCAAACTGGTAAGTTCTTGTTTAATCTTACTATTTTACTTCGGAGTCACGTGAGTGGCTACGTGAAGATTTTAAAGCTCTGTGATTTCATGCCGTGGAAACGAGTCCATGCATCACATCTGCCTTGATTATGGGGAGAATAGAGTTAACATCATTAGACATCAATACGATATTGAAACCCAACGATAAAAATATTAACACCAATTATTGCCCCTATTTATGGGGTAAATTATATTACAGATCTTAAATTTGTTTCTGCAAATGTTCCAGGTTCAATGACTGGATTGTTATAAAGTCGTTGGAAAGTTTCCTCCGTTGACCATCCTGCTGTCTTGAGGATTTGGTCCATAGGAACGACCAACTTCATAGCTGCCGATGTAGCTGCAACCCTGGTGGAGTGAGATTTAAAAATGCTAGTGTCTACTCCAGCCTTTATTAGGGCCTGTTTTAGCCATCTAGAGATGGTCTGGACTGTCACTGTTTTGAGTGGCTATTTGTAGCTGATTAAAGTGACATTTCTTTCCCTCTGATGACCTTAGTATACTCCATATATAATAGTAAGTGTGTTACAATACAGACACGACCATCTGTCGGGTAGGCCCTGAATTCTGTTTTTAAGCCTGCTGACCCCTGTCTGTTCTGTTTGACTATTTCATTGATGTGAAAAGTTAAATTTCCAGATGAAATAATCATGTTGTCCAGCCTTAGTTTCTGTAGTGACTGGACCCTTTGTGCCGTGACCAAGGCCATCAGCATGATTGTTTTCATAGTCAGTTTCTGTAGGGACAGAACTGTAGCTGGAGACCAGTTTCTTAACATGGTCAGTACAATGCTCACATCCCATATTTGGGAGTACCTGGTTCTTGGGGGATTAATATTAAAATGCCCCTCATGAGTTTGGTTACCAGGGTGTGTCCCAACAGAATGCCGCTCTGTTCCTTGCCACAGGTATGTTGACAGAGCACTTCTGACGCAGTTGATGGCACTATGACCGAGCCTCTCATCGTAATGGAGGCTTGCCAGGAATTCCAGAACAGACGGGATGTTCATAGATCTGTGGGTGATGTTTATTGTTGTGACAGTACTTCCCATTTCTTGATGACACCAAGTACTGATTTTTTGGTGGACTGTCTGTGGGTCGCTGAAATAATATCCACTGTTCGGTCCGTCAGTCCCAGGTGTAGTAGAGGTGGTTTCAACTCTATAAATTAATAGGTTTATATAATTATGACATGACATAATTATGAATTCTCCCTTTGTTGCGGGAAGAACCAGTCAATTAGGTCTATGATGGATGGTGATGCATGGTTCTAAAACCATGTCGATATCACCAGGACCGATGGTTGAGTAGGCCAATCGGGTACTATCAAAATACCAGACGCGGAGTCTACTGTTTATTCCTAAATACCCGACTGATGAGGCAGAAGGAGGGAATGCGTAAATAATCCCCCAATGCAGCGAAAATGCATCTGTAGCCACTGCCCCAGGTTCTGGTTCCCAAGAACCTAATTCGATAACTGGTGAGAGCATGGATGTGAATAGGTCGTTATCTGGTGTTCCATACCGTGCAGTGTTTTCATAGACTTAGCGTGACCTGTTATCTGCCACTAAATTCAGTTTACCTAGTAAGTTGGTAGCTGATATCCTAATATCTTTCTGGATACACTATTGCCAAATTGTGTTGGCCAGATAGTCACATGATGTCGATATGTTTCCACCCATATGGTTGACATATGCTACCACGGTGGTGTAGTCAATTAGTAGTCTAACATACTGGTGATATAACCCAGAACAATATGACTTAAAGGCATGGAATGCACTCAACATTCCCAGGTATTTATGCCCAGCGTTTGTAATGATGCCTCCTGTGCATCCCATCTCCCCCACAGCTGGAGATGGAATTGGTAGCATCCCATCCAAGTGCCCATCAGTATGTAGTTCCATAGACGGGTTGCTGTTAATGTTTGGATAGGAACAATGCCTAATGTTATGTTTCCACCATTTTAGTACCATTGGTAGCTTCTTTGGTCTGTCAGAATGACCCTCATAATTTTTGAGTGCACGCATGTTTGCGCTCAGTAATTTGATAATGTAAAGGTCCGATTTATGTGGCTGGAACACAGCCACTATAATGCCAATTATTCTACTACCAGTCTGATGGATGGTTTAGTTTACTGCAAGCCTCCATTAAGGCTGTAACCTTTTCTTACGGCAAAGTCACTGACATGTGAGCTGAGTTAAGAGTGAAACCGCAGATGATCCATTGTGTTAAATACATCTGTGGTCACCTCTAATGGGTACTGTATAGTAAGCATTTTTTAATACGATGCTTGCCATGTAGTAACCTAGGATCAATACCTTTGCAGTAACAAAGGTTCCCATCTAGTAATGAATATAAAGTACGAAAGTATTCAAATTAGTCAAATCTATGATGACGTGGCAACCACCATCTATTTATGATAAAGATTTTTGGACACGAATTCCTGTGATTCGTGTTGGATGTCCTCCATTACTCCTTTTTTATTTGGGCACTGTAGTTCAGTATGCGCTTTTGATTATTTCTTTGCCTGTAAGCATGAACATTCAGTTCGGTACATGCTGAACTGGAGGATTATGTTTTGAATAATTCTATGGTATAACCCTATACTTCTTCCTCCATGGTTACTATTAGTAGATTTGTTACTTTTTCGGCATCCTCCGTGGACGTTGAGGTGCCGGTGTCTGGATCTGTAGTTGGGTCTGTGTTGTGGGTTAGCGCATTCCCCAGGAAGTAGTTTTTAGACGTTGCTTTAATGAGCCCCAGGGTTTCCCTCTATGTCAAGGTCTTTACCTGTTTAGATAAGTTGCCTCCAAATTTTAATATTGGTGGTATGGAGGTTCCAGGTTTGCATAGGCCTGCAAATTAGGGTCTAAAGCCGGTTGGATGGTACTTCTTCCTAATGCTGTTTACTCGTATTGGTAGTTTGCAAAATAAGGCCAATGCATCCTGGTGACCTTGTGTCATGTCTTTTTTGTTTATTGTGCGGGCGAAACCCGTAATACCCGCTGTTAGGACTTTTGGAACTTTCTTTCGTTTCAAGTCCCTGCCCTGCCATGTTTTCAAATACACTGGTTGACACTGGGAACATTCAGTGTTTTGCAGTTCCCTGATGGTAAGTGTCTTCCAATAGGTTTTCTGCACCCCATGTGCACTAGGGGCATGTTCTGCACCCCTGTTCAGGTTCAGCCCAGAATTGACCCCCTATACTCCCCTCTGATGAGGGAGAAACACTGTGCAGCCCTACAAGAGGTACTGCTGTAGGACTTACTAGCTGCCCCCTGTGACTAGTCTCCATCTCCCGGAGCCTGCCACTTACCTGCTCCAACAGCCGCTCCAGCTGGCTCCGATGCTCTCGGGCACCCAACCGGCTCCAATGCACATGGTCACTGGCTGTCGCGGCTGCTCCTGAAGCCGCTACTCATGAAGCCGCTCCTGCTCCAGTTCCTGCAGCCACTCTACCCGGCTCCAATGCTCACGGGCACTGGCCGTCACGGCTGCTCCTGAAGCCGCTCCTGCTCCAGCTCCTGCAGTCAGCCCAGGATGGACCCTCGGTGTTCCCCTCTGATGAGGGAGAAACACTGTGCAGCCTTACAAGAGGTACTGCTGTGGGGCTTACTACCTGCCCGCTGTGGCTAGCCTCCATCTCCCGGAGCCTGCCACTTTGGAGTATTTCCTCCTGCAGCCGCTCCAACCGGCTCCAATGCGCACGGGCACTGGCCGTCGCGGCTGCTTTGTTCCCCGCTCCCAGCTGCTCCAACCGACTCCAATGCGCACGGGCACTGGCCGTCGCGGCTATTCAGAGTCGGACTCCTCGGAGTCAACGACCCTGTTAGTTTTTGCTTCGCTCTCCCGCCCGGCTTGGCCGGTGCGGGAGCGAAGTCGGGAGCGAAGTCGGGCACAGCTGTTCCCATTACGGGAGATTGGCGTGCCTTTGGCTGCTGCTGCCGGCTGCCCGCAACTCCGCGGTTCTCCCCCGCCAGCTTTTCCGCAGCCTTCGTGGATCTGGTCCATGTCTCCACCTGAAAGGTAAGTGGAAGGAACGCAGAGTCTCCTTACCTGCTGTTCCCGACTTTCAAATTTTGCCGCTAAGGGAACGTCGTTCCCCCTGCTGTGACTCGTTGCAATGCGTGTAGCGATATGACACGCATGCGTCCTGGCGGGGTTCTTCACGTGGTCACTCACGTGACTCCGAAGTAAAATTCCCTCTTAAATATAGCCAATGAACTGGCCTCAATTATCTTCTGTGGCAGAGAATTTCAGAGATTCACCACTCTCTGTGTAAAAAATGTTTTTCTCATCTCGGTCCTAAAAGATTTCCCTCTTATCCTTAAACTGTGACCCCTTGTCCTGGACTTCCCCAACATCAGGAACAATCTTCCTGCATCTAGCCTGTCCAACCCCATAAGAATTTTGTAAGTTTCTATAAGATCCCCCTTCAATCTTCTAAATTCTAGCGAGTACAAGCCGAGTTGCTGCCTTATGAGCCTGTCCCACTTAGACGATTTTTTACCTAGTTTGTCGCCACGTGTTCGCCGGTGGTCGCCGGGAGTAGTCTCCTCAGTCGCACAGAAAGTTGTAGCGTCTTTCTGGTCGCCGCTAAATTTTCAACGTTGAAATATTTTCGGCGCCAGTGGGTTTGACGGCAATGAGCGTAGCTTGACTTCTCCTGATGTAGGTGCTGTCGTAGGTTGTCGCCAGGATGACGTAGGTTGTCGCCGGTTTTTCGGCGACCTGCTACGACTATGACAGTCGCCGGCAGTTGCCTAAAGAATCGGCCAAGTGGGACAGGCCCATTACAGCACTTGTGGCGCTGGAGACCCGGGTTTGATCCTGCCTACGGGTGCTGTCTGTACGGAGTTTGTACGTTCTCCCCGTGACCTGCGTGGGTTTTCTCTGAGATCTTCGGTTTCTTCCCACGCAGCCACAATTTTACACACGGATGTAATCTTTTCCCTACTGTGTGCAGGTAGTACATCGTGTTAGTGTGTGGAGATCGCTAGTCAACGTGGTCTCGGTGGGCCAAAGGGCATGTTTCAGTCGGTCAGCAGCATCTCTGGAGAGAAGGAATGGGTGACGTTTCAGGTCGAGAGTCTTCTTCAGACACTGAAAATAAACTTCACTACTAATTTCCGCCTGTGATGTGGAACACTGTGTGAGGCACGGTGGCGCAGTGGTAGAGTTGCTGCCTCACAGCGCTTGCAGCGCTAGAGACCCGGGTTCGATCCCCACTATGGGCGCTGTCTGTACGAAGTTTGTACGTTCTCCGAGATCTTCGGTTTCCTTCCACACCCCAAAGACATGCAGGTTTGTAGGTTAATTGGCCGCCAAGGTCTGCGAGATATTTGTTGCTAACCATTTGAACTGCCCTTCCCATTCCCACACTGACCTTTCCGGCCTGGGCCTCCTCCATTGCCACTGTGAGGCCACACACAAACTGGAAGACCAACAAACAGTAGCTTACAACCCGTGCGTGGGTGCTGCTTTACACCGAAGACAGACACAAAATGCTGGAGTAACTCAGCGGGACAGGCAGCATCTCTGTGGAGAAGGAATGGGTGATGTTTCGGTTCGAGACCCCTCTTAAGACTTCTTCAGAGTTAGGCTTGGGCCTACCATGAACTATGACTGTAAAAACAGCCACCCAATAATTCAACATTATTTCTTGAATGCTAAATGTGCCATTACAACGCATCTAAAGCAGAGTTTAACGTTTCTTTCACAATTATTGCTCAATCATAACTCACATTGATTCAAAATGATTGCCATTAATTATTGCTGACCAAGATGGAAAACCAAGGAGTTTCAGAATATGTAGGAAGGAACCGCAGATGCTGGTTTACACCGAAGAGAGACACAAAATGCTGGAGTATCTCAGCGGGACAGGCAGCATCTCTGGATAGAAGAAATGGGTGGCATGTTGGGTCGAGACTCTTCTCTGAAGAAGATCTTCTTCGCCTGAAGAAGGGCCCAGACCCGAAACGTCGCCCATTCCTTCTGTCCAGAGATTCCGCCTGGCCCCGCTGAGCTACTCCAGCATTTTGTGTCGAGCTTATGAACATTCTTGCAATGGATCACTCGAAAGCCAGGTACATATATTCCATTACTGTTATAAAGTGAACTTGCTTGAAATTCATGGCACATTGGTCAGGGTAGAGACAGGTTTAATGCTTTGGATGTAAATTGTGTGACAGAAGCAAAAGTAGGAGAATAAGTGAGTTATGTAATGGAATTGAACAGAATAAAACTCACAACAAAATGGGGAGCGTGTCATTAAAATGAAATGAACGTTTGGTTAAATGAAATGAGTTAACGTGGAGATACTCTAAGGGAGAAATGAGAAGACATTAATAGAACAACAATGTGTGAAAATGATCTACTCAGAAATATTGCAATCCTGAGGTAAAAATAGAATACTCTGGTAACAAAGTGGCTGCTGATTTTTTTTAAAGACATTCTGCTACAAAGCATTATATACCAACTCTGTATGTTTAGTTTTGTTTAAAGATACTGCGCAAAAACAGGCCCCTTCGACCCACCGAGTCCGCGCCGACCAGCGATCCCCGCGCACTGACACTATCCCACACACGCCAGGGACAATTTACAATTAACCAACAAACCTGTACGTCTTCGGAGCGTGGAAACCCACAGAAAAATGTGCAAACATTTCTAAGCCCCTGTTTTCGCTTTTTTATTATGGGGTATTGTGTGTAGATTGATGATTTAAAAAAATCAGAATAAGGCTGTAACGTAACAAAATGTGGAAAAAATGAAGGGGTCTGAATACTTTCTGAATGCACGGTAGACTCAAAATGCCGGAGAAACTCAGCAGGTGAGGCAGCATCTATGGGGAGAAGGAATTGGCGACGTTTCGGGTCGAGACCCTCCTTCAGACTGATGTCACGGGAGGGCAAAGAAAGAATGTACGCAGATACAGTGGGACTAGTGGGAGAACTGGGAAGGGGGGTGGGGGCGGAGGGTATGAAGAGAGAGTGCAAGAGCTACCTGAAGTTAGAGAAGTCAATGTTCATACCGCTGGGCTGTAAGCTACTCCAGCACTTTGTATTGTTTTGCCATTTTTTAAGTTGTTGTATTGTTATGAAGCAGGAAATGGATCAACTAATTATCACACTACAAGCTCCAATTAACAATGTTGATGATCTATTCATTTTTATCCCAGTCATGTTTGATGAACAGTTTTCTTCCCAGCTGTTATCAGGCAACTGAATCATGCTACCACAATTGAACAGCAGTCCTGAACTACTATCTACCTCATTGGTGACCCTCGGACTATCTTTGATCAGACTTTTCTGGCTTTACCTTGCACTGAACGTTATTCCCTTATCATGTATCTGTGCACTGTGAATGGCTCGGTTGTAATCATGCACTGTCTTTCCGCTGACTGGATAGCACGCAACAAAAGCTTTATCACTGTACCTCGGCACAGGTGACAGTAAACTAAACTGGCCGGCAGCATAATCAAGGACGAGTCGCACCCCGGTCACTCCCTCCTCTTCCCTCTCCCATCGGGCAAAAGGTGTGAAAACGCACACCGCCAGATTCAGAGACAATTTCTTCCCAGCTGTTATCAGGCAACTGAATCATCCTACCACAACCAGAGAGCCGTCCTGAACTGCTACTACCTCATTGGAGATCCTCGGACTATCTTTGATCGGTCTTTACCCTGCACTAAACGTTATTCCCTTATCCTGTATCTGTACACTGTAAATGGCTCGATTGTAATCATGTATTGTCTTTCCGCTGACTGGTTAGCGCTCAACAAAAGCTTATGACTGTACCTCGGTACACGTGACAATAAACTAAACTGATAACTGATACCTGGTCTTGTTCGGGACACCAGGGTGAACTTTTTTAAGTAGTCGTGTTGCGTTATTTTGGGGCTGCCAGAAGTAAAAGACAGGGATTTAGTTTCCGTGAGAACCTGTAGCAGGTCCTAGCTGTTTGGTTCCTTATTCCTACTCTGCCGTTCAATAAGGTTGTGGCTAATCTTTTTAGTTGAGTTTAGTTTAGTTTAGTTTGAGAAACAGCGCGGAAACAGCTATGATTGAATGGCTGGAGTAGACTTGATGGGCCGAATGGCCTAATTCTAATTCTCTCATTTATGATCTTATGATTTTAAGAAACAGGCCCTTCGGCCCACCAAGTCCGTGCCAACCATCGATTCCTGTACACCTACACTATCCTACACACACTCAGGACAATTTACATTTATACCAAGCCAATTAACCTACAAACCTGATATGACTTTGGAGTATGTTTTCTGAACGGAGTTTGCACGTTCTCCCTGGGTTTTCTCCGGGTGCTCCGGTTTCCTCCCACTCTCCAAAGACATGCAAGTCTGTAGGTTAATTGGCTTCGGTAAAAGTGTAAATTGTCCCTTGTGTGTGTTGGATAGTGTTAATGTGCAGGGATCGCCGGTCAGCACGGACTCGGTGGGCCGAAGGGCCTGTTTCTGCTCTGTATCTCCAAAGTCTTAAAAATCTAAATTGTTAGGGTGAATGCACAGAATTGTTTACCCGGAGTCGGGGAATCAAGAACCTGGGGACATGGGTTCAAGTGTAGGAAGGAACCCAGGATCTTGACCCAAAACTTCACCCATTCCTTCTCTCCAGAGATGCTGCCTGTCCAGCTGAATGACTCCAGTGTCTATCTTCAATATAGGTTTAAAGCTGGAGTGACAAGATTTAATCGGAACCTAATGGGCAACTTTTTCATGCAGTGGGTGGTGGGCGCATGGAATGAGTTGCCCGAAGAGGTAGCGGAGGTAGTAGAGTATCGGTAGTGTGATAAAGCCTTGCACACTGAGCCATGGTAACCAAGACGCCAACATGACTACTCAAAGGAAATTAACGCTCTTTTGACCAAGAATAAAATAAACACAGAGGCAATTGCTGAGTTCAACATTTCAGTTCGACATGATGGATTCAATTTGGTAAGGCGCAAAATAGTTCACAAATGTAATTTCATCTTTAGTTCAATTCTGTTTCATTTTCCTTTTGGTTTCAAAAATTACAATATAAATTGTTATATCCCTTTAATGTTATTCATTGAAACCGGTCAGGTTCCTTTCGGTAACAATCATAATAAACGCCTAAATATGAATTCATCATTTAAATAGAAACTATTTATTGCATACATCCATCTTGAGGTATAAAAAAAATCACAACACCCAATGCATTTAAAAAAAAACACACAAATAAACTTTAGAGAACATGGGCATGATAGATTAGTGACCAGGCCATATGTGTACATACATCATATACACATATTTGTCAAATTAGTTTAATAAGTAGAATACTACTATGGCATGCAATGGACACTGATATTGAAATGATACACAGACAGGTTATTTTAAATTGAAGATAGACCAAAAAAGCTGGAGTAACGCAGCGGGTCAGGCAGCATCTCTGGAGAAAAGGAATGGGCGACGTTTCGGGTCAAGACCCTTCTTCTGACTGGGAGTCAGGGGAGAGAGAAATGAGAGATATGGATGGTGATATAGAGAGATATAGAACAAATAAATGAAAGATATGCACAAAAGTAATGATGATAAAGGAAATAGGCCATTGTTAGCTTGGGGCGAGGTGAAAATGAGTTGCAGACAATGAGACTCAGCAAGACGACTTTGAAGGGTGGGGGAGGGACAGAGAGATAGTGAAAGGGGAAGTTGGAGAAATCAATATTCATAGCGCTGGGTGGTAAGCTGGTTATTTTAAGTAGTCAGCTAATAGTACACTTGCATGGTAAACCAACGTCACAGGTTCAAGCCCCATAATAGTGGTATATAATCTAACCTGACACTTCAGTGGAAGAGATCATGACAGAAGCCGCCTCATGGCGTCCCCTGGAAGCGATGACGCGATACACTCTGTGACGCGTCGGGCGACAATTCTGTCAACATGTTGGACGACGCCAGAAGCCAACAGCGAGCTCCATCATCTGACACACGAGTGAACGAACGATGTGGAGAAGTGAGAATTAAGGCTGATGTCCCATTGAGTCTTTTGGGCCGAATGGCCTGATTTGAAAAACATGGTTCTTGTGGTAAATGTCAATGAGCTTGTCAAGGAAAGATGGAGATCACAAAAAACGATGGACGTTGTCCGGTCCATTATGGGCACTGACCTCCCCACCATCGGAGGCATCTGGCCTGGGTGGAGTGGACGTGAAGAAGATGCTTCCACTAGTGGGAGAGTGTAGGACTAGAGGACACAGCCTCAGAATAAAAGGACGCACCTTTAGAAAGGAAATGAAGAGGAATTTCTTTAGTCAGCGGGTGGTGGAGGACAAATCATTACGTATTTATAAGGCGGAGATTAGGAAGGGTGTGAATGATTAGGGGGAGAAGGCAGGAATGAGAGGGAGAGATATATCAGCCATGATTGAATAGCGGAGTAGACTTGATGGGCTTAATGGCCTACATTTATACCTCACGCTGCCTCAGCATAATCAAGGACGTCACACCCAGACCACTCCCTCTTCTCCCCTCTCCCATCAGGCAAAAGGTACAGAAGTGTTAGCTTTCATAGCAAAAGGATTTGAGTATAGGAGCAGGGAGGTTCTACTGCAGTTGTACAGGGTCTTGGTGAGACCACACCTGGAGTATTGCGTACAGTTTTGGTCTCCTAATCTGAGGAAGGACATTATTGCCATAGAGGGAGTGCAGAGAAGGTTCACCAGACTGATTCATGGGATGTCAGGACTGTCTTATGAAGAAAGACTGGATAGACTTGGTTTATACTCTCTAGAATGTAGGAGCTTGAGAGGGGATCTTATAGAAACTTACAAAATTCTTAAGGGGTTGGACAGGCTAGATGCAGGAAGATTGCTCCCGATGTTGGGGAAGTCCAGGACAAGGGGTCACAGCTTAAGGATAAGGGGGAAATCCTTTAAAACTAAGATGATAAGAACTTTTTCACACAGAGAGTGGTGAATCTCTGGAACTCTCTGCCACAGAGGGTAGTCGAGGCCAGTTCATTGGCTATATTTAAGAGGGAGTTAGATGTGGCCCTTGTGGCTAAGGGGATCAGAGGGTATGGAGAGAAGGCAGGTACGGGATACTGAGTTGGATGATCAGCCATGATCATATTGAATGGCGGTGCAGGCTCGAAGGGCCGAATGGCCTACTCCTGCACCTAATTTCTATGTTTCTATGTTTCTAAGTGTGAAAATGCAAGGACAATTTCTTCCCAGTTGTTACCAGGCAACTGAACCATCCTACCAACAACCAGAGAGCAGTCCTGATCTACTATCAACCTCATTGGAGACCCTCGGATTATCTTTGATCGGACTTTACTTCCCTTTATCATGTATCTGTACACTGTGGGCGGCTTGATTGTAAAGATTGTAAACATTTGAAGTAAAGCTACAAGCTTTTTTACCACAATACCAGAGCTCTGTCATCTGGTCCTAAAATAATCTCCCGCTAGATTTCAGTTCTGGGCACCCAGTTACAGGAAAGATATTGTCAAGCTTGAAAGGGTTCAGAAAAGATTTACGAGGATGTTGCCAGGACTAGAGGGTGTGAGCTATAGGGAGAGGTTGAGTAGGTTGGGTCTCTATTCCATGGAGCGTAGAAGGATGAGGGGAGATCTTATAGAGATGTACAAAATCATGAGAGGAATAGATCGGGTAGATGCACAGAGTCTTTTACCCAGGATAGGGTAATCGAGGAACTGAGGACATAGGTTCAAGGTGAAGGGGAAAAGATTTAATAGGAATCCGAGTGGTAACTTGTTCACACAGTGGGTGGTGGGTGTATGGAACAAGCTGCCGGAAGGGGTAGTTGTGGCTGGGACTATCCCATTGTTTAAGAAACAGTTAGGGGCGGGAGATTGCAACCTTCACGTGGTCCGCCCTGTTTCGACGGATGCAATCAACCTGGGGTGCACAATCAAATAAGATCAAATAGAACAAGTTGTCCTACAACTTTAGGCTGTGCACGCCACACGCAAGAAGAAGAACAAACAGTTAGACAGGTACATGGATAGGACAGGTTTGTAGGGTCATGGACCAAGCGCAGGCAAGTGGGGCTAGGGTAGCTGGGACATTATTGGCCGGTGTGGGCAAGTTTGCCCGAAGGGCCTGTTTCCACACTGTATTAATTTCTGACTCGATGAACAAGAGGAAAAGTTCTTTGCCATTATGACTCAGTGTCATTATTCACCTATTTTATGTTAAATCAAAATAATGAAAACATGCTCAGCATTTCGATACTTAAGCAGATCTTTGATAATACATCCATACGTAAACTGAAAGGTCCCTGTCAAACTTAAAAGCTCTTGGTGCCATCATGTCTGGGCTCTGTTGATCACCAAGATTATATTCAAGGTTTTATAAGGAAAGAGTTCATTTATTTAAGAAAATCGGCCTCGGTTATAAACAGTCGGAAGCTTCAGTCTCCAGAAAGCCAGCCCTCTTTTGGCTTCAGTTGTCCCAGGAATTGAAACCGGATAGGAAAGGTTTAGTAGGATTTAGTTTAGTTTAGTGTGGAGATACAGCACGGAAACACGCCCTTCGGCCCATCGAGTCCACCCTGACCCGCGATCCCCACAATTAGCACTACTCCACACATGCTAGGGACATTTACACCAAGCCAATTAACCTGCAAACCAGCGCTTCTTTGGAATGTGGGAGGGCGCCGGAGATCTCGGAGAAACCGCACGCAGGTCACGGGGAGAACGTACGAATTCCGTACAGACAAGCACCCGTAGTCAGGATCGAACCGGAGTCTCTGGCGCCGTAAGGCAGTAGCTCTACTGCTACGCCACCGTGCCGCGCAGAAAGATATGGGCCAAACACGGGCAAATGGGACTAAATGTGTGTATATATTTATATCATGGTATATGGACACATTTATCTGTTTTGTAGTAAATGCCTACTATTTTCTGTGTGCTTAAGCAAAGCAAGAATTTCATTGTCCTATACAGGGACACATGACAATAAACTCACTGGAACTTGAACTTGAACTTAGACGGGGCATCTTGGCCAGCATGGACGAGTCGGGCCAAAGGGCCTGTTTCTGTGACATATGTTTCTGAGGCCAAATCAATGGATATTTTTAAGGTGGAGATTGATAGAATCTTGATTAGTACAGGTGTCTGAGATTATGGGGAGAAGGCAGGAGAATGGGGTTGAGGGGGAATGATAGATCAGCCATGATTGAATGGTGGAGTAGACTTGATGGGCCGAATGGCCTAATTCTGCTCCTGTACCTTTTGAACTAATAAACTAATGTATGGCTCTACAATCATGGGTGGCACAGTGGAACAGCAGTAGAGTTGATTTTGAAGCTTCCTACGTGTGCTGTCTGCACGGAGTTTGCAGGTTTACCCTGTGACCACGTGGGTTTTCTCCGGGTGCTCCGGTTTCCTCCGACACTTCGAAGAGGTATGGGGTTGTAGGTCAATTGGCTTCTGCAAATTGTCTGTGGCGAGTAGGATAGAACTGGCGTACGGGGTGATCGCTGGTCGGCGCTGACTCTGTGGGCCGAAGGTCCTGGTTTCCTCGCTGTATCTTTAAAACTAAAACTAGACTCTCCCTCTGTTTAGCAGAGAGGAAATGGAAATCAGCAGAGGTTTGCGGCGGGTTTGGTCGGCAAATAACGCTACAAAGCTCAACTGACTCGAGAGGTAGTAAGTACCAAAGGAGCAGGAGATGGCTGGTATGACCTTAATCTTTAGGAAAGGTCAAAAGAACAGTCTCGGGAATTCTAAAGCTGTTAGTTCGACATCTGTAGCAGGGAAAATACTGGAGTCTGTAATGACAGGAGCCTGAGCCAAACATCTGGTGAGACCAACATTAATAAATCTGCACCAATATAAGCTTATTATGAGAGGCAGGTTGTGTCTAACAAATTGATTGCAATTATAATTATTTGGGCTGTGGCCGTTCCCTGATGATGGTAAGGGCGGTGGCGGTTAGATGTGTGGCCTCTCACAGCGTCTCTCTCAGCTGCGAACTAGGACGACAGCTTCATAAATAAAGCACAGTGTTGTTTTATCACATACAATGATCAGAGTAACTGAACGCAACCATATTTTCCTTTCGCTCTGGGGGCCGAGAGCAGGGGATTAGTTAGGAAGGAAGAGATGCAGAAAAAATGCAGAAAAGGTAAAGATGCATTTGCTCTCCGCCCAGCGGGGCAGCGGTAGAGTCGCTTCCTCACATGCGCCGGAGAACCGGGTTTGATCCTGACTACGGGTGCTGTCCGTACAATTTAGTTTAAGATAGACACAAAATGCTGGAGTAACTCAGCGGGACAGGCAGCATTACTGGAGAGATGGAAAGGGCGACGTTTCAGGTATGGAGAGAAGGCAGGTACAGGATACTGAGTTGGATGATCAGCCATGATCATATTGAATGGCGGTGCAGGCTCGAAGGGCCGAATGGCCTACTGCTGCACCTATTTTCTATGTTTCTATGTTTCAGACTTTAGTTTAGTTTAGTTTAGTTTAGTTTAGTTTAGAAATACAAAGTGAAAACAGGCCCTTCGGCCCACCAAGTCAGCGCTGACCAGCAATGCCCGCACACTGACACGATCCTACACACACTAGGGCCCATCTATAATTTTAACTAAGCTTATTAACCTACAAACCTGTACGCCTTTGGAGTGTGGAAGGAGACTGGAAAAAACCCCGCGCAGGTCACGGGGAGAACGTACAAACTCCGTACAGGCAGCACCCGTAGTCAGGATCAAACCCGGGTCTCTGGCGCTGTGAGGCAGCAACTCTACCGCTGCGCCACCGTGCCGCCCAACTGTAGTTTGTACATTCTCCACATGACCTGCGTGGATTTTCCCCGGAGTTCTGGTTTCCTCCCACACTACAAGGACGTGCAGGTTTGTAGGCTAATTGGCTTGGTAGAATTGTGGGATATGTGTTAGTGTGCGGGGGTCTCTGGTCGGTGTGGGCTCGGTGGGCCGAAGGCCCTGATTCCACGCTGCTTCTCTCAACTAAACAGTCAGAAAGGCCTCGACCAGAAACGTCACCTGTCCACGTTCTCCCGAGACGCTACCTGGGCCTGTTTACAAGCAGTATCTTTAAACTAAATTAATTGCCTTTTGAAAAGGTGGTAATGAGCTGCCATCTTGTACTGTCTGGAGTAGCTGCTCCCACAGTATTGTTAGGTAGTGACTTTAGACCCAATGACAGGACGGCCAAGGTGGTACAGCGGAAGAGTTGCTGCCAGACAGCACTTGCTTGCAGCACCGGAAACCCGGGTTCGATCCCGACTATGGGCGCTGTCTGTACGGAGTTTGTACATTCTCCCCGTGGCCTGCGTGGGTTTTCTCCGAGATCTTCGGTTTCCTCCCACACTCCAAAGACGTACAGGTTGTAGGTTAATTTAGCAATGTTACAAAAATTTTGAGATTTAAAAAATCAAGCCTGCAATTTATCCCATCAGATAAAGCATAAAAAGAAGTTTAATTTGACACCTAATTCACTTTCATATCTTCAGTACTAAAAAAGTTATGGCCATTTTCATACTCTGAAATTGCTTTTCCATTGACTTAACTTAAAAGCTGTGATCGAGGACAGTCAAAAGCCCATAACTTTCTTAAAAATTAAGAGAACTGAATGAAATTTTCAGTTATTATAGATTGAAGCATTCTGAAAAATATGAAACAATCTTACTTGGATGACCTGAAATTAAAGCATATAATTAGTTAGTTACCTAATTGTAGCTAATTACAAAATTCAATTACTAGATCTAAACAGTATCCATTTGTTAAGAAAAGGTTAACATTTTTAAATAGCCAGTGTCCAAATAACATTCACACAAGAATTCACAATTTAACATGGTTTTTAAATCTCATTGTCATGAATTTATAGGCCAAATGGAAGGAATTTATTGTTTAATTCCCGTAAATTAATGGCCATTTAAATCATCTTGCGAGTGGGTTTTAGTGGAACGCGATCGATTGGATCATTGCGGTTTGCGGTGAATTTGAACCTCATATCGGCAGGATAAACACTGCCGATTCATATGGGGCCAAAATCAAATTTTCGCCAATGAAATTTGGATTAAAGTCATCCTAAGAAGCAAGTTTATATGTAAAATATACGACTTACCTTATGTTTTGTCTCCTACGTGAGATCCGTCCCGTTGTCGGCGTTGAGGGCGTTCGAAGTAGATTTTTTATTTTACTCCAGCGATTAAATTGTCCCGCGATATTTTTTAAAAACTTCTGAGAACGGAAGACGGAACGATTTCTCTGCATCAGCTGGCAGCCTGAGAAAATATATCTCGGACAGGCAGGAGAGCGGCATTTTAATCCCGTCCCCCCCCCCCCCCCCCCCCCCCCCCCACTCAAAGGAGACAAAATCGCACACACGGCCAGTGGCAGAACTGCAGCGCCGCTGAAGGTAAGTATTGTAACATACCTTGTTAATTGGCTTGGTGTAAATGTAAAATTGTTCCTGGTGTGTTGGATGGTGTTAATTTGCGGGTATCGCTGGTCGGTGCGGACTCGGTGTGGGCCGAAGGGCCTGCTTCCGCGCTGTATCTCTAAACTAAACTAAGCTAAAAGACAATGAAGGACCAGATATGGGTGGTCCCCAACATCGAGGCACACCAGCAAGTGGAGGGGTTCCCATGCACTGCACCCCATTCATTCTTTACAGCATGTCGAAGGATACAGCACAGAAACAGGCCCCTCAACCCACTGAGATCAACTATGCACTTAATGAATGGGGAAACAGGCACTGACCATTTACTATCATCATAGATATGAAACAGTAGAGCACAGGACCAGGCCTTTCGGCCCACAATGTCCGGGCCCAACATGATGCCAAGACCGTAGTTAGACACCAAAAGCTGGAGTAACTCAGCGGGACAGGCAGCATCACTGGAGAGAAGGAATGGGTAGCGTTTCTGGTCAAGACCCATCCTCAGAAACGTCACCCGTTCCTTCTCTCCAGAGATGCTGCCTGTCCCGCTGAGTTACTCCAGCGTTCTGTCTTTAGCAGTCATTAAAGATATAATTTAATGACTGCTCTCCTGAATAATGAATGTTGCCTTTTGAAATTACTTCGAAGATTAACACAAAAAGCTGGAGTAACTCAGCGCGACAGGCAGCATCTCTGGGGAGAAGGATTGGGAGCTGCTTCGGGTCGAGACTCCGCGGTCTCACACATTTTGGAATTACTTAATTCACATTGCTGTGATGTATGCTGTGAGATTATTCCTCTCTCCTGTATATGACGTGTCTGCTGACTTCAGAGAGATCTTGGAGTGAATTACAGCCACCCTTGACATCAGAGTTGAAACACACTCCAGCAGTGAACACGAACAGGCTCCATCTACAGATGGCGATCGCTCTGCAAGGCAGAATAACTCTTCAATAACGTCCAAAAGCAGCAGAGTTATTTCGATAGAGTCAGCCCTGCTATCGTCGCCTCTGGATCTGTAGATTTAGCTTCAGGTCCCAGTAACGAGACCTAACCCCAGAGCCATACTCTATGTGGAGTCATAAGGAAGACTTGCTCCATTGGTGTTGTATCTGAGGTTCAGTTTGGTTTAGCTTAGAGATACAGCGCGGAAACAGACCCTTCGGCCCACCGGGTCCGCGCCGACCAGCGATCCCCGCATATTGACACTACTCCAGCTTTTTGTGTCTATCTTCGGTTTAAACCAGCATCTGCAGATCCTTCTTACACACAATCTCAGGACCCACTCTTATCTGCCTTCACATAACCCATGTCCCTCCATTCCCTACATACACATAAACCTATCCAGAATTCCCTTCAATGCCGCCATTGTATTTGCCTCAACCACCACCAATCCAAACCAAAATCTGTCCAATGTCTCTCTGTAGGTAGTATCTCCTAATCGTAAGATCATAGGATCATCAGAGTTCAGAGCAGAATTAGGCCATTCAATCATGGCTGATCTATCTCTCCCTCCTAATCCCATTCTCCACATAACCTCTGACACCCGTACTAATCCCAGGGACCATTCTCCCTGCAACGTCTAAACCTTCTCTGCACCCTTTCCAAAGCCTCCACATCTTAAAATATGCGGAGTCAGGGGATATGGGGAGAAGGCAGGAACGGGGTACTGATTTGGGAAATCAGCCATGATCACATTGAATGGCGGTGCTGGCTCGAAGGGCCAAATGGCCTACTCCTGCACCTATTGTCTATTGTCTATTGTGTATTGTCATTCCTGTAATGGGCGACCAGAACTGTACGTAATACTCCAAATGCGGGCTGACCAAACTCCTAATAAAGCCGCATCATGAGGTCCTAATGCCCCTGTCCCACTTAGGAAACCTGAACGGAAACCTCTGGGGACTTTGCGCCCCACCCAAGGTTTCCGTGCGGTTCCCGGAGGTTGCAGGTGGTTGCCAGAGGTTGCAGGTAGTGGAAGCAGGTAGTGAGACTGACAAAAACCTCCGGGAACTGCACGGAAACCTTGGGTGGGGTGCAAAGTCTCCAGAGGTTTCCGTTCAGGTTTCCTAAGTGGGACAGGGGCTTAACTCTTCCACTCAATGCCCTGACCAATGAAGGCAAGCCTACCATAGTTCGTCTAATTGTGTTGCCAACTTCAGGCAGTTATGGAATTTATAGACCAAAATGGGACCAATTAATTTAGGTTAAGTTTTTTTTTAGTTTAGAGATATAGAGTAGAAACAGGCCCTTCGGCCCACCGAGTCCAAGCCGACCAGCATTAACACTATCCGACACACACTAGGAACAATTTACAATGTTGTCAAGCCAATTAACCTACAAACCTGCACGTCTTTGGGATGTGGGAGGAAACCGGATCACCCGGGGAAAACCCACGCAGGCCATGGGGAGAATGTTGGGACACCGCTACCAGCCTTGGAGGGCATTTACCACACAGGGTGCCTCAGGAAGGCTGTCAGCATCCATAAAGACTCCTCACACCCTTGTAATGGACTGTTCGAACTACTTCCCACCGGCAGACGTTACAAGGCCTTCTACGTCCGAACCAGCAGCCTCAGGAACAGCTTCATTCCCAGAGCTATAGCGGCTCTAAACCGGCCCTGCTGAGTGCCCCCCATCCCCCCTGGTCTGTCTCCCTCGGATGGTCACGTCGCAGAGACACATCTGCACTTTAGTCTGTTTGAACTGTTTTGACTATTTTACTGTTCTTTTTACAATCCATGTTCTCGGGATATCTAAATCTAAATTTTATTAGTTATTTAAGTTATGACATCGGATGGAAGCTGCATACCAAATCTCGTTGCGCTTATGTGCAATGACAATAAAATATATTATTATTATTATTATTATTATTATTATTATTATTATTATTATTATGTGTAGACAAGCACTCCGTACAGACAAGCACCCGTAGTCAGGATCGAACCCGTGTCTCCGGCGCTGTAAGCGCTGCGAGGTGGCAACTCTACCCCTGCACCACCGTGCCACCCCGCGCTCAGTCTGAAGAAGGTTATTGTTAGTACAGAAGGTTTTGTTGATGTCTCCATCCTTGTTACTTGCCTTAATGAATGGCGACACATCAGAACCTAAGGGCATAGCACCGGCTCTGGAGAGAATAGCAGACTCGTAGCTGAGTGATGTACAGCAGAGAAGATGACAGATGGCAGGCAGTCAGACATGAAGTGAGGAAGATGACTTTTTTGCTTCTAATAGCCCAGAAACATATGTGAGTTCATTCACACTTTGAATCATGCGAATCTCTCTTTCAAAAGCCCAGACGGTCACTTTAGAGATTTTTGAGAATTGCGTGCGTAAGCTAGAGTGCGAATACAAGGAACCGAAGATGCTGGTTCATACCAAAGATAGACATAAAATGCTGGAGTAACTCAACGGGTCAGGCATCCACTCCTGTACATTGGTGAGGCCACATTCAGTGTAGGAAGGAACTGCAGATGCTGGTTTACACCGAAGGTAGACACAAAATGCTGGAGTATCTCAGCGGGACCGACAGCATCAGTGGAGAGAAGGAGTGGGTGACATTTCAGGTCGAGACCCTTCTTCAGACTGAGAGTCAGGGGAGAGAGAGCCTGGAGATATGGAAGGGGATGGTGTGAAAATGACAGATCAAAGCAGATGATGTTAAGGAAATGTCCCGGTGGCTCAGCACTTCAACTCCCCCTCCCAGTCTGAATCCAACCTTTCTGTCCTGAGCCTCCTCCGTGGCCAGAGTGAGTCCCACCGTAAATTGGAGGAGCAGCACCTCATATTTCGCTTGGGCAGTTTACACCCCCAGCGGTACGAACATTGACTTCTTCAATTTCAGGTAGTCCTTGCTTTCTCTCTCCTTTTCCTCCCCTTCCCAGCTCTCCCACAGCCCACTGTCTCCGCCTCCTCCTTTCTTCTTCCCACCCCCCCCCCTCCCACGCCCACATCAGTCTGAAGAAGGGTCTCGACCCGAAACATCGCCTATTCCTTCGCTCCATTGATACTGCCTCACCCGCTGAGTTTCGCCAGCATTTTCTGTCTACCTTCGATTTTTCCAGCATCTGCAGTTCCTTTTTAAGCAGGAAATGTGGAATGGTTCATTGTTAGCTGAGCGGAAGGTGACAATGAGGAGTACCATCTGGAAAGGGTGCAGAGAAGATTTGCGAGGATGTTGTCAGAACTCGAGGACCTGAGCTATAGAGAGAGGTTGAGGAGGCTGGGACCTTATTCCTTGGAGCGCAAGACAGAGGATGAGGGGTGATCTTATAGAGGCGTACCAAAATCATCAGAGTAATAGATAGGGTAAAGGCACGGAATCTTTTAACTCCCTGTTATGGAGTTTGCACGTTCTCCCCGTGACCGCGTGGGCTTTCTCTGGGTGCTCCTGTTGCCGCCCACATCCCAAAGACGTGCAGGCTTATAGGTTAATCAGCTCCTGTTGTGTAGGACATAGAACTAGTGTATGGGTGATGGATGGTTTGACGCAGGCTCAGTGGGCCGAATGGCTTGTTTACAAGCTGTATCCCCAAATTAGACATAAACCATGCCAACAATGGGACAGCGGTCCAGGCATCTAGAACTGTACCATAAGTTCATCGGCCATAGGAGGGGAATTAGGGCCTCTGTTAGCCTACTCTGCCATTCAATCATGGCTGATCCCCTTGCCTCTCAACCCTATTCTCCTGTCTTCTCCCCATAACCCCTGACTCCCGTACTAATCAAGAACCTGTCAAATCTCCGCTTTAGAATATCCATTGACTTGGCATCCATGGCCTTCTGTGGCAATGAATCCCACAGATTCACCACCCTCTGACCAAAGAAATTCCTTCCCATCTCTTTTCTAATAATAGAAACATAGAAACATAGAAATTAGGTGCAGGAGTAGGCCATTCGGCCCTTCGAGCCTGCACCGCCATTCAATATGATCATGGCTGATCATCCAACTCAGTATCCCGTACCTGCCTTCTCTCCATACCCTCTGATCCCCTTAGCCACAAGGGCCACATCTAACTCCCTCTTAAATATAGCCAATGAACTGTTATAATGCCCCTGTCCCACTTAGGAAACCTGAACGGAAACCTCTGGAGACTTTGCGCCCCACCCAAGGTTTCCGTGCGGTTCCCGGAGGTTGCAGGTGGTTGCCGGAGGTTGCAGGTAGTGGAAGCAGGTAGGGAGACTGACAAAAATCTCCGGGAACCGCACGGAAACCTTGGGTGGGGGCGCAAAGTCTCCAGAGGTTTCCGTTCAGGTTTCCTAAGTGGGACAGGGGCATTAAGGTGCGTTGATGAATTTTGTGGCTGTGCCCTCTGGTCCTAGACTCTCCCACTAGTGGAGACATCCTCTCCACATCCACTCTATCCAGGCTTTTCACTATTCGTTAAGTTTCAATGAGGTTCCACCTTCATCCTTCTGAACTGCAGCGAGTACAGGCCCAGCGCCTTCAAACGCTACAGTGGGTTGCCTCACGCTTTGTCCTGGCGCTGAGGAGATGCAAACTGGCGCTCTGAAAAGAAATGTAGTGAAGAGGTTTTTAATGAGTGTTTATTGATGCCAAATTATCAATTGAGATTGCGATGATTAGTATGTAATTTGATAGTAGTGGATCAGGATGTGCGTCAGAGGCATCTCAATTCGCTCCCTGCTGAGGCAGATTGAAATGGTGATCGGTCCAATACATGTAGGGAGCTCATCCAAGTCATGGCCGAGATAAGGCAACGCATTGCCAGTTGTGGCAGGTGGCTCCAATTATCTATTGTGGTACATTTACTGAGGGCTGTATCAATGATGATGGGCGTTGATGGGATAAGCTAGCACGGCAGTAGAGCTGCTGCCCTACAGCGCCATTGTCACGGGTTTGATCCTGACTACGGCTGCCGTCTGCACAGAGTTTCGACGATCTCCCCGTGGGCCAGAGCATCGTTGGAAATGGAGTGATCCAGGTGCTTTGATGTCTACTGGCCCTGCTCGCTGGCCTTGTTTAACCAAACACGTGGACTTGACGGGCACGGTAGCTCAACGATAGAGTTGCCACCTCGCAGCGCTTACAGCCCCAGAGACTCGGGTTCGATCCTGGCTACGGGCGCTTGTCTGTGCGGAGTTTGTACGCTCTCCCCGTGACCCTCGTGGGTTTTCTCCGAGATCTTCAGTTTCCTCCCGCACTCCAACGACGCCAGGTTTGTAGGTTGATTGACGTGGAATAAATGTTAAAGAAAATTGTCCCCAGTGTGATGGATAGTGTTAGTGTGACGGGATCGCTGGTCGGTACGGACTCGGTGGGCCGAATGGCCTGTTTTCACCGCTGTATCTCTAAACTAAACTAAACTTATCCTCAATGTCAGCAAGATGAAAGAGCTAGTTATCGACTTCAGGAATCCTGGTGGAGTGCATGCCGCAGTCAGAATCAATGGTGCTGAAGTAAATACGGGAGAGAGCTTCAAGATACTTGGTAATAGCAGATTTGTAGCTTTGATTCTTGATCTTAGTGACAACATAGCCAACTTCAGGAGTGGGCCTGTAGGAGAAAGACTGGGGTACTGCCTCCAGTGCCTTCTAGATCGGTACACAAGCTCATAGGTGCATAAGTGATAGGAACAGAATTAGGCCATTCGGCCCATCAAGTCAACTCCGCATTCAATCACGGCTGATCTATCTCTCCCTGCTAACCCCATTCTCCTGCCTTCTCCCCATGACCCCCGGCACCTGTACTAATCAGGAATCTATCTACCTCTGCATTCAACATATCCACTGACATGGACTCCACAGCCTTCTGTGGCAATGAATTCTACAGATTCACCACCCTCTGGCTGAACATGGTGCAGGAGCCGGGTTCGATCCCGACTCCGGGTGCTTGTCTGTGCGGAGTTTGTACGTTCTCCCCCGTGACCGGCGTGGGTTTTCTCCGAGATCTTTGGTTTTCTCCCACGATCCAGGTTTGTAGGTTAATTGGCTTGGTGCGAATGTAAAAATTGCCCCTAGTGTGTGTAGCATAGTGTTAGTGTGTGTGGGGGGTCGCTGGTCAGGCCTGTTTCCACGCTGCATTTCAAATCTCTAAAACCAAACCAAACTAAATATTGAACCATCGTTTAAGAAAGAACTGCAGATGCTGGAAAAATGGAAGTTAGACAAAAACGTTTTCGGGTGTCGACCCGAAACGTCGCCAATTCCTTATCTCCATAGATGCTGCCTCACCTGCTGAGTTTCTCCAGCATTTTTTGTCTACCTAAACATTGAACCATGTTGCTGGCTAGATTTTATTGTCATTCCTGGGTGGAAGAGAAGATCGAATGAGAAGACAGATATGTAGTGGCATGTTGTTCTTTAGCTTACCACCAGGAGGCAAAGCATGAAACAGAAAGTGAATTAAAATAAGCACTTTTTTAACAAATATGACAACTATTGCTCTGCTGACACCAGACAATGGTAAATTCGCCCCTGTGGTTTATGTCAAAACACAGTCTATGCGTTTTATAATTATTGTACTTCAGCAATTCAATAATTTCGTTCTCAGCAATAATTAATTATGATTTGTGAACACACTCAGTCTAGTCACAGTCGCTTGCCGTCAGAATTCGCAGGATACCGACTGGGGCTTGCAAAGAGGCAGGAGAATGGGGTTGAGAGGGAAAAGTAGATCGGCGTTGATCGAATGGTGGAGCAGACGCGATGGGCCGAATGGTCTAATTCTTCTCCTAATGGTCTCATGATAGAATACACCCACCCCAACCTCCACCAATTTAGAAAACTCAGAACGTGATTCCGACAAGCAGTAGTTTACAGACATTTAGAACTCATTTTTATAAATGGCAGTCGATGCATGGTTGTCTTTTATTTTGTGTCAAAAATAATTTCTTTAATTACGATCATGATACCCAAACAAAAAAAAACAAAATTGTGGTAACACACCCACCGCCATAATACAAAATCACCGAATTATCTACATTTCCAAACAACTAAGTTACAATCCTTACAAATATACTAAATAACTACTGTTCCTTCATAGAAGGGGATTGAAATAGGGTTGGAGACACAAGTAACTGCAGATGCCGGAGTATAAGGGGGCAGGCCATTTAGCGCTGAGATGAGGAAAAACCTTTTTCGCACAGAGAGTTGAGAATGTGTGGAATTCTCTGCCTCAGAAGGCAGTGGAGGCCGATTCACTGGATGCATTCAAAAGAGAGTTAGATAGAGCTCTTAGGGCTAGCGGAATCAAGGGGTGTGGGGAGAAGGCAGGAACGGGGTACTGATTGTGGATGATTAGCCATGATCACATTGGATGGCTGTGCTGGCTAGAAGGGCCGAATGGCCTACTCCTGCACCCATTGTCTATGTACCGTATTTATATATCTATGTACAGAGCAAAACACAAAGTGCTGGAGGAACTCAGGTCAGGCAGCATCTGTGGAAGGAATGGACAGGCAACGTTTCGGGTTCAGGACTCTTCATATACTGTAGATTTACAATTATCTGTAAATCAAAGGCTTTTTGAGATGAAAAGTAATGAAAAGCTTGCCTATTACGTAGAGCTTTTGCTGTAAAGCAGCGGTGGATTTGCTGCTTTACAGCGCCTACAGCACTGGAGACACGGGTTCGATCCTGACCATGGGTGCTGCCTGTATGCAGTTTGGGTCATAGACTGCCGTAAGCAGGACTGGAAGGCGAGGTGTATGCCCATCGAGGTTGGCTGTAGAGGTTTTGCAGGGCAATCGCTCTACAAAGCTTTGAGCGTGCTGGGCATAAACGGAGTGGCGAGGAGAAAGGCCATCAAGAACACCACAGACTCGCTGAGGCAGCGGGACTCGGAGCTGAGGCAGCGAGACTCGGAGCTGAGGCTGTGGCGGGCCGACTCGGAGCGGAGACGGCGTTCCGGCTTTCGGCAGCGGCGACATCACCACGGAGGTCCGCTGGACTGGAGGGCGGCATCTTCGGCCTGGATCGCCTCAGCGCAGAGGGAGAACAAGGAGGGAAGAGACAGAGACTAAGACTTTTGCCTCCATCACAGTGAGGAGGTGCTTGGTGAACTCACTGTGGTGGATGTTAATTTGTGTTTATTGTATGTTTTGTTATTTATTATTATTGTATATGACTGCAGGCAACGAAATTTCGTTCAGACCGAAAGGTCTGAATGACAATAAAGGAATCTAATTCAAATTCAAATTCAAATTCAAATTCAAATTCAGAGGCAGTGGAGAAGGCCTCGAGATGGCTCTGGATCAGGAGAGAAGGTCCATAGGGAGGAGCGAATGCCACCTGAACACGTCGTGGTCTGATCAACCACAGCTGGGTCGCCTGGGTGAGGGTGTCTGATGTTGAAAGACCCGAAACACCCAATGTCCCCGGATTACATCACTGATGATGTGTTCAGGAGCATCAGTAGATGTATTTTTAGCAAAAGGACGGTGTCCCCGTGACCTGCGTGGGTTTTCTCCGAGATCTCCGGTTTCCTCCCAAGCTCCAAAGACGTACAGGTTTGTAGGTTAAGAGTACTGTAGGTACTATAGGTTTGTAGGTTCCAGAGTACTGAATAAGTCGGTGGGGGCGCTGCAAGCCGGCGCCCTGCCAGCAGCGTGTCAGTTTTTTTCACCTTTTTAAATTTTTTTAGTGTGTTTCTTTGTGTGTTTTGTGTTGGGGGTGGTGTGGGGGGGGGGTGAGGGGGAAACCGCTTTGGTCGCCTCCTCCACGGAGGATCGGTGCGGCCTTTCCTGGAGACGCGCCCGGGGCTTCAGCGGCGGGCGCAGCGTGGACTCTCGGCGTGGAGCGGGCGAGCCCTCGCTGGGGCTCGCCGGAGGGGAACGCTCCGTTTCGCTGGATCGGGGCAGCCGGCAGCCTGAAGCCGCGGTCTGCACAGCTCCAGCTGGCGTGGCGCCTACACCCCGGGATCTCACGTTGGGGACCCGGGAGAGGAAGAAGCTTCCACTCCGACTGCCGGCCCGCGGCCTACTTTTACCGCGGGCGCGGCATGGACTTACCATCGGGAGCGGGGTTCCTCGCTGGGGATCCCTGGAGGGGAGCTTCGACTTCGACTGCCGGCCCTGCGGTCTGTGGTGCTTCTGGCTGCGGCGCGAACTATAAATCACCGACCGCTGGCCTGCGGCCTACACCAATCTGAAGCCGCGGTCTCCGGTGGGGGAGGCACCAATTAAGGACTTACCTTGACTTTTATCATCTGGACGCCCGCAGCGGCGAATGCGGAGGGTTGAGGTCCCGACCACGGGGGAAAATGGAGGAGGACTGGCCAAATTTTGTGCCTTCAACCACAGCGATGAATGCTGTGGTGGATGTTTGTGTTAAAATTTTGTTGTGTTTTTGTGTGTTCTTTCTCATTGTACCGCTGCTGGCAAATTCATTTCACTTGCACTTTATGTGCAATGTGACGAATAAAACTGATTGTATTGTATTGTAATTGGCTTGATATGAATGTAAGAATTGTCCCTAGTGTGTGTAGTATCGTGTTAGTGTGTGTGGGGGATCGCTGGTCGGTGCGGACTCGGCGGGCCCTGTTTCCGTGCTGTATCTCTAAACTAAACTAAACTAATATCTAAATCGATGCGCGCTACTTTGCGGGTCTTTCTAACCTGAAACATTACCTACCCGTGTCCCCCACGGACCCTGCCTGGCCCAGCTGAGTTTCTCCGGCGCTTTGTGCTTCAAACTCGTGTTGGTTAGTTGTCGAAGATCTGCTGGAATACCCGCTGGAACTAATTTATGTTCAAACAAGTCTGAAAGCTTCCCAGGTCCACTAAAACCAGTCAGCATGACAGAGCTAAACCCTTTACCTTTCTTCGCTTACACTGCATTAACAAGTGGAAACATGGCGCTGTTACTTTCAATGGGGTCACAAATATTGATTTTCAGATGCCTGCCAAATGTCTAATATCACTCCAAAGCAAACCTTGCCCACAGCAAACCTGAAGCATTAATGATTGATATCAGATCTTACAGAATTTATTAATATAACTAAAAGTGATTTATCAGTGATAGCAACCATTTCTAATCACGGCATCTACAAGCCACTCATTTTGAATGACTGAAAAATGAATTTCACCCAGTTACATTTGACACTGGCTGCACACCAAAGGCCTTTTATTAAGGTGGAAAATAACTTTAAGCTTTTAAGTCTATTAGTTAGAGGTAAACGCAAAAATGCTTTGGCAACTCAGCGGGACAGGCGGCATCTCTGGAGAAAAGGAATAGGAGGCGTTTCGGGTCGAGACCCTTCTTGGTTCTCCCCGTGGGTTTCCTCCGGGTGCTCCGGTTTCCTCCCACATTCCGAAGAGGCGCAGGGTTGTAGAATGATTGGCTTCTGTAAATTGTCCCTCGTGTGTGGGATAGAACTGGCGTAGGGGTGAAGGGCCTGCTTCCGTGCCGTATCTCTAAACTAAAACTGAAATCGTCCATTGCAATTGTTCCACTCTTATAAATCTTTATTTCAACAGACCCTTTATCCGTGCGGTGTGGACGGCTCGATTGTAATCACGTCTCGTCCTTTCTCTGACTGGAGATCCGGTAAACAGAAGCTCTTTACTGTGCCTCGACAATGAAAAAAAATGAACCTAACTGGACATATAACTCAGCGGAGTGTATGTTCCATCATAAAAGGGGATTGAAATAGTAATGGAGACACAAGGAACAGCAGGTGCTGGACTCTTGAAATCTCTGTATCTCTAGATTACTATCTAAATGGTGTCAAGTTGGGAAAAGGGGAAGTACAACGGGATCTGGGGGTCCTTGTTCATCAGTCTATGAAAGTAAGCATGCAGGTACAGCAGGCAGTGAAGAAAGCCAATGGCATGTTGGCCTTTATAACGAGAGGAATCGAATATAGGAGCAAAGAGGTCCTTCTGCAGTTGTACAGAGCCCTAGTGAGACCACACCTGGAGTATTGTGTGCATTTTTGGTCCCCTAATTTGAGGAAGGACATTCTTGCTATTGAGGGAGTGCAGCGTAGGTTTACAAGGTTAATTCCCGGGATGGCGGGACTGTCATATGCTGGGAGAATGGAGCAGCTGGGCTTGTACACTCTGGAGTTTAGAAGGATGAGAGGGATTCTCATTGAAGCATTATTTATTTAATTTCAACACAATACTAAAACCAAAAAAAAACAAAACCGTGACGACATACCCACCACCAAGTCACAAAACGGAGACGAGGAAACACTTTTTCTCACAGAGAGTGGTGAGTCTGTGGAATTATCTGCCTCAGAGGGCGGTGGAGGCAGGTTCTCTGGATGCTTTCTAGAGAGCTAGATAGGGCTCTTAAAAATAGCGGAGTCAGGGGACATGGGGAGAAGGCAGGAACGGGGTACTGATTGGGGATGATCAGCCATGATCACATCGAAGGGCCAAATGGCCTACTCCTGCACCTATTTTCTATTGTCTATTGTCTAAACTAAACCATATGTCTCACCCAACAACGGTCAGTCTGGTTCTGACTCGAAACGTCGCCCATCCATGTCGTCCAGAGACGTTACCTGACTGCTGAGTTACTCCAGCCCTTTGTGTTCCAAGCAAGGTCCCTCTGCATCTTCAGTTCCTTGTGTCTACCGTTTAGACTTTAGACCTTCGACTTCGGCCCACCGAGTCCGCGCCGACCAGCGATCACCGAGTACACTAGCACCATCCTATACACTGGGGACAATTTACAACGTTACCAAACCCAATTAGGATACAAACCTGCACGTCTTTGGAGTGTGGGAGGAAACCGGAGCTCCCGGAGAAAGCCCACACGGTCACGGGGAGAACGTACAAACTTACAGACAGCACCCATGGTCAGGATCTTTTTTCTAATCTCTTACCTCGACGGAGATGTGATTTGTTTCCGTATCGTATCTCCGCCCGCACTGCGGCCTAACATCGAGGAGTTGCCCACCTTTGCTGGGGGCCGACTGTTGTGAGCTCCACCGCGGGTGCCCACGGGACTTTAACATCGCGGAGCCCGCGATCTCTTTGCCAGGGATCGACCTCGGAGCTTGCGGACTTAACATCACGGAGCTCGCGGTCTATGGTCAGAGACCGACATCGGGAACTCCAAGCCGTGGGCGTTTCGATCGCCCCGATGCGGGAATTCCCGTCAAATCTTTCAGTCGGCCGGAAGAGAACAATCCCTGGGCACCCAGCCTTGTAGAAAGAGAACCGCCAACCAAAGGTGATCACAGACAGAGCAGTGAGACATCTTGTGGTGAGGCTGTGATGTCCATCATGGCCTTGAGCGGTGAGCAGTAAATGTGTTACTTGATGTGCCATGGACTTGCTGTGGCACAGAAGTGCTTCTAGTTGATGTCTCTACAGTTAGAAAGACAATAGACGTACAGTACATCTGCCGGCTTGCATTCATCCAAAGTTACACAGCTGGAAGTGAGATTCCATCACAATTAATGAATAACTTTCGACATGTTCTTTTTTTTTTGTACCAAAAAATAATTTATTTAATTTCAACACGATACAAAAACCAAAAAAAACTCCAAACCGTGATGGCATACCCACCATCATGTTTCCAAATCATCAAACAATTGTGTTATAAATATTCTAATAACTACTGTACAACCCCGGTAAAGGGGGCGAGCATCTGGCTAGGGCAAAGCCCTCTTCCGCTTGGGGCCGTGACTCGCGGATGGCCAGCTTGGCCAGGCCTTCGACATGTTCTTGGCGTGTTATCCTTCATCAAAAAAGATCAAGAAACGTTTTCAAATTTCCGAGCCAATTATCCAATTATTGCCACTTTCCCTAATCTCGACTCGGAGCCCTGCAAATTATTTTCCTTCCAAGAATGAACTTGTTTCCCCGCTGAGTCTACCTCTACTCCACGCTCTCTTGATTCTTGACTGAAGCATTTCGTCTCATGACACGAGGCAAAGACAACTGGCGAAGGGCACATGGTGCTGGAGCAACTCAGCGGGTCAGGCAGCTTCTCTGGAGAAAAGGGAATGGTGACGACGTTTCGGGTCAGACTGAAAGTAGAGGTGGTGGAAGGGGCGGGGGGGGGGGGGGGGAGCGGGGGGAGGGGGCGAGAGGAGGGGGGGGGCGACCATTTCTACCGAGAGGAACTACTCACTAACATTCCGCTCAACGCTGTCCACCCAGTTTGTTGTTTGCCAAATGTAGACACAAAGGGCTGGAGCAACTCAGCGTATCGGACAGCATCTCTTGAGAAAAAGGATGGATGACTGGCTCGAACGGCCGAATGGCCTACTCCTACACCAGTCATTAAAAGTAGGCATACAGGTGCAGCAGGCAGTGAAGAAAGCGAATGGTATGTTAGCATTCATGGCAAAATGATTTGAGTATAGGAGCAGGGAGGTTCTACTGCAGTTGTACAGGGTCTTGGTGAGACCACACCTGGAGTATTGCGTACAGTTTTGGTCTCCTAATCTGAGGAAAGACATTCTTGCCATAGAGGGAGTACAGAGAAGGTTCACCAGACTGATTCCTGGGATGTCAGGACTTTCATATGAAGAAAGACTGTATACACTCGGCTTGTACTCGCTAGAATTTAGAAGATTGAGGGGGGATCTTATAGAAACGTACAAAATTCTTAAGGGGTTGGACAGGCGAGATGCAGGAAGATTGTTCCCAATGTTGGGGAAGTCAAGAACAAGGGGTCACAGTTTGAGGATAATGAGGAAATCTTTTAGGACCGAGATGAGGAAAGCATTTTTCACACAGAGAGTGGTGAATCTCTGGAATTCTCTGCCACAGAAGATAGTTGAGGCCAGTTCATTGGCTATATTTAAGAGGGAGTTAGATGTGGCCCTTGTGGCTAAAGGGAACAGGGGGTATGGAGAGAAGGCAGGTACAGGATGATCAGCCATGATCATATTGAATGGCGGTGATTGGCTCGAAGGGCCGAATGGCCTTTACTCCTGCACCTATTGTCTATCGTGACGTTTTGGGTCGGGATCCTTCTTCGGACTGATTGTAGGGAGGAGGGAACTGGAAGCAGGAACAAAACAAATCGGGGCCGGCAACAGATGACCAAGGAAGTGTGGAGCCCACAATGGTCCATTGTTGGCTGTCTGAGTTCATGACTCTAGATATGTCCATTCTCTGACTCTATGACTCCTTGCAGACGCTGGAGATTTGTGCAAATTCAAAGTGCCGGTGGACAGACAGTCAGATGCAGTGTCTTTACAATGAGTGGTGCAAAGATTATAGTGGATGTGCTGGCCAAGTTTACCTGCGCCACTGCACGGCACCACCGCACAGCACCACGGCGCTGCGCCACCGCACCGCACCTCACCGCCGCGCCTATTTTCTATGTTCTAATAGTTGGCGAGAAAGGAGACGGGTGAAGACTCCTTCAAACTCGGCATGGCTGGAAGTTGAATCTTCGCCCTGGCCCTTGGCTTGAAATTGGTTCAAGTTTAACAAACTATTCTTAATAAACCTCCTGTCCAATCTCCAGCTCAATTAAAATTCTCTGCTCTGTAATTGCAATAAATCTCACTGAAAATTGGAACTGGATCCGAGAGAATTATCCAGCTGATTCCAGCTGCTTTCCTCAGCCATCCAGTTCTCTCTGGATTAGATTCAGAATCTAATTGTAATTTCTCCCTCAATGGTAATGAAACTGAAAGCCTCCCTCCAGCTCATTTAAATCATGTGCATCGAGGGTTTCGATTGCTTGGACAACTTCAGTAAAAGGGCCTGTCTTTTGCAAGTGAAGTTTGGTAAACTGCTAAAGAGAATAAGGGTAGCGCAGCGGCAGAGACTGACTGCGGGTGCTGTCTGTACGGAGTTTGTACGTTCTCCCCGCTACCTGCGTGGGTTTTCTCCGTGTGCTCCGGTTTCCTCCCACGCTCCAAAGGCTTATAGATTTGCAGATTAATTGGCTTCGGTAAAATTGTAAATTGTTCCTAGTGTAGGTAGGATAGTGCTAGTGTGCGGGGGATTGCTGGTCGGCACGAAGGGACTGTTTTAACGCTGTTAAAACTTCATGTGTTTTTCGTGCCTTCCCCAGATTTTAGACATTACAGATTCAGCACGGAAACAGGCCCTTTGGCCCACCGAGTCCATGCCGACCAACAATCACCCTGAACGCCAGCACTATTCTGCACACTAGGGGCAATTTACAATTAAGTATTTGGGTATTCAAATTACTAGAAGATGTAAATCATTATTTAACGCTAATTTTATGCCACTATTAAATAAATTGAATGCCTTGATTAAATTCTGGAAAACGCTTCCGTTGTCATTAACTGGCAGAATAAACGCTATAAAAATGATATTTTTACCACAAATAATATATTTATTTCAATCCATACCAATATATATACCAAAACACTTTAAAAAAAAATTAGATTCTAATATTACCAACTTTATTTGGGACTATAAAGTACATAGAATTAAAATAAATCATTTGTGTAATTCTGTTACAATACTTAATAAATATTTATTATTAAAACTTTTTTTTAAACCTGTACTATCCATATTGAGTTGAATTGAGTTTGAGTTTAGTTTATTGCCACGTGTACCGAGGTACAGTGAAAAGCTTTTGTTGCGTGCTAACCAGTCAGTGGAAAGACAATACGTGATTAAACTCAAGTGTCCACGGTGTACAGATTGGGAGTGGAGATTTATAAGAGTGGAGCGATTGTAATGAGTGATTGCAGTTTAATTACTGGGACTAGCACACAAAGGACCTCCTGGGTTGAACTGTGAGACCAAGCGCAGGCTCGGCGATCGCTTCGCCCAACACCTCTGCACAGTCTGCATTAACCAACCTGATCTCCCGGTGGCTCAACACTTCAACTCCCCCTCCCATTCCACATCCGACCTTTCTGTCCTGGGCCTCCTCATTGGCCAGAGTGAGTCCCACCGCAAATTGGAAGAGCAGCACCTCATATTTCGCTTGGGTAGTTTACACCCCAGCGGTATGAACATTGACTTCTACAATTTCAGGTAGTCCTTGCTTTCTCCCTCCTTCCCTTCCCCTTCCCAGCTCTCCCACAGCCCACTGTCTCTGCCTCTTCCTTTCTTCACCCCCCCACCCCCAGATCAGCCTGAAGAAGGGTCTCGACCCGAAACGTCACCTATTCCTTCGCTCAATAGATGCTGCCTCACCCGCTGAGTTCCTCCAGCATTTTTGTCTACCTTCGATTTTTCCAGCATCTGCAGTTCTTTCTTAAACATCCTGGGTTGAACTGATCAGTTGTGACTGTTAATATGCGTGGTTAGTCCAGATCGGCGCTTGTGAAATTAAGACACAGCGTTGCAGTTGCTGCTAAGATTATATCAGTCACGTCACAACAGTGTACATTTCTCCATATACAATAGGCTATTCATTACAATCAGGGCTCCTAGCCAACTGGTTGGCAAACACATCACAGATAAACCCACTGCCTGCGGATGGCTTAACAATGCATTTAATTGGTGAAAGAGGAAACAATGACTCCAGAGAGCAGCACGATGGGTTGGGAGATGACTTAATGAATAAATACACGTCAACTGGCTGGTGAAACCAGGAAATAAGCAGATGAAATGGACGATGTACGAAGGAACTGCAGAGGCTGGTTTACACCGGAGATAGACGCAAAACGCTGGAGTAACTCAGCTGGACAGGCAGCATCTCTGGAGAGAAGGAATGGGTGATGTTTCGGGTCGAGACCCTTCTTCAGAAAAGAACAGAAAAGAATTTTCACATCACAGTAAAAATACTCCATGTTCCTAAGGTCTAGCAGCAGAATTAAGCCATTTGGCCCATCAAGTCTCCTGCGATAAATCACGGCTGATCTATCTGTCCTTCTCAACCCTATTCTCCTGCCTTCGCCCATAACCCCCAACACCATTGTCCGTAACCGTTTTCCAAAGTGAAGAAAGGCTTGTAAAAAATGAACATACTCAGAGGCATAGAGTCATTGAGTCGTACAGCATGGAAACAGGCCCTTCAGCCCAACTTGCCCACGCCGACCAACATGCCCCATCTAAACTACTCCCAGGAGCCAGCGTTTGGCTCATATCCCTCTAAATCTGTCCTCTCCATGTACCTGTCTAAATATTTCTTAAATGTTACGATAGTACCTGCCTCAACTACCTCCTCCGGCAGCTCATTCCATACACCCACCACCCTTTGTGTAATAAAGTTGCCCCTCAGGGTCCTATTAAATCTTCCCACCCTCACCGTAAAACCTATGTCCTCTAGTTGTCAAATCCCCTACTCTGGGCAAAAGACTCTGTGTGTTTACCCGGATAGAGATGCTGCCTGTCCCGCTGAGTCACTCCAGCATTTGGTGTCAAACTTCGGTGTAAACCAGGATCTGCACTTCCTCTCGACACTGTGTGTTCCTTGATCTATTCCTCTCATGATTTTGTACAATACAATAGACAATAGACAATAGACGACAGGTGTAGGAGTAGGCCATTCGGCCCTTCGAGCCAGCACCGCCATTCAATGTGATCATGGCTGATCATCCCCAATCAGTACCCCGTTCCTGCCTTCTCCCCATATCCCCTGACTCCGCCATCTTTAAGAGCCCCATCTAGCTCTCTCTTGAAAGCATCCAGAGATCCGGCCTCCACCGCCCTCTGAGGCAGAGAATTCCACAGACTCACAACTCTCTGTGTGAAAAAGTGTTTCCTCATCTCCGTTCTAAGTGGCTTACCCCTTATTCTTAAACTGTGGCCCCTGGTTCTGGACTCCCCCAACATCGGGAACATGTTTCCTGCCTCTAGCGTGTCCAAACCCTTAATAATCTTATATGTTTCAATAAGATCCCCACTCATCCTTCTAAACTCCAGAGTGTACAATACTCGTCAATTCATTTCTGTGCTCTCTTGAGCCCAGGGGGAACCCCTCGTAGTCACAATGTCCCGGTCTTTGAGACTCAGACGGAGAGAGTCAGAGTGAAAAAATTACATGGTCCTGACCACTGAAGGGCTGAACGTTGAGAGAAACTGGAAAGAAAAGGCTGCAAGAGTCCTGGACACTTTGCATGCTTCCGGATTCGGGATTGAATTCAGCACCGCTTGTATCAGAAGTGGCCATTTCTGCCTGGGGGCATCTCTCTGTAATATCGGTAATTCATTCCCCACCCTCTCCGCAAGGTCATATTATTTTTCTCTGTCTTTCCCACCTCTGATGAAGGGTCTTCAGTCTGAAACATGAACTCTTTATTGTTTAAGAAGGAACTGCAGATGCTGGAAAAACGAAGGTAGACAAAAGTGCTGGAGAAACTCAGCGGGTGCAGCAGCATCTATGGAGCGAAGGAAATAGGCAACGTTTCGTCCCGAAACGTTGCCTATTTCCTTCGCTCCATAGATGCTGCTGCACCCGCTGAGTTTCCCCAGCACTTTTGTCTGCCTTTGAAACATTAGCTCTGCTTCTGTTTCCACAGTTAGTACCTGACGGTTCCACCAATTTCTGTTCTTATTTCAGGCTTCAGCCTCCGAGGCTTTTCCCGACAGGCGTTTTTTCTGAACCCGTGTCTTGTGAATAGAGCAGGCGCAGGCATTGGAGCTTTGAGAACTGACCGTGGTCCAAGAGAGTCGAGTCAAGTCAAGTCAAGTCAAGTTTATTCGTCACATACACATACGAGATGTGCAGTGAAATGAAAAGTGGCAATGCTCGCGGACTTTGTGCAAAAAAGACAAACAAACAAACAAACTATAAACACACTCATAAACACACACATATTCTTTTACATATTGAATATTGGAAGGAAAAACGTTCAGTAAAGTTAGTCCCTGGTGAGATTTACAGTCCGAATGGCCTCTGGGAAGAAACTCCTTCTCAACCTCTCCGTTCTCACAGCATGGCAACGGAGGCGTTTGCCTGACCGTAGCAGCTGGAACAGTCCGTTGCAGGGGTGGAAGGGGTCTCCCATGATATTGTTGGCTCTGGAGTTGCACCTCCTGATGTATAGTTCCTGCAGGGGGGCGAGTGAAGTTCCCATAGTGCGTTCGGCCGAACGCACTACTCTCTGCAGAGCCTTCTTTTCCTGGGCAGAGCAATTCCCAGACCAGATGGTAATATTTCCGGACAAGATGCTTTCCACAGCCGCTGCGTAGAAGCACTGGAGGATCCTCGGAGACATTTGAATTTCCTCAATTGCCTGAGGTGGTGAAGGCGCTGCCTTGCCTTACTCACGAGTGCTGAGGCGTGTGATGCCCATGTCATATCTTCAGAGATGTGGACTCCCAGATATTTAAAACAGCTCACCCTATCCACAGGATCCCCATTTATCCTCAATGGAGTGTACGTCCTCGGATGATGTGCCCTCCTAAAGTCCACGATCAGCTCCTTCGTTTTTTTTTAAGAGAGAGGATAAAGAAATCAGCAAGATTTCCTCTTCTAATACACAAACACATGGGTGGGAGAGTCTAGGACTAGAGGGCAGAGCCTCAATATTGAAGGACGTTCCCTGAGGAAGGAGATGAGGGGGAATTTCTTTAGTCAGAGGGTGGTGAACCTGTGGAGTTCATTGCCACAGACGGCTGTGGAGGCCAAGTCAGTGGATATTATTTAAAGCGGACATGGATAGTTTCTTGATTAGTACGGGTGTCAGAGGTTATGGGGAGAAGGCAGGAGAATGGGGTTAGGAGGGAGAGATAGATCAGCCATGATGGAATGGCTGAATAGACTTGATGGGCTGAATGGCCTAAATCTGCTCCTATCTCTTATGAGATTATGAAGTTATCAGTACATCTCCAGTTCCAATTCAATCCTTTATAGGTGGATGAAGAATCACATTAGGCTTTTGACATTAGAGATACAGTGACTATAGTGGTTTATCGAGTCCACGCCGACCAGCAATCACCCCGTACACTAGCGCTATATAACACCATTTTTTTTACAACTTAACAAAGCCAGTTAACCTACAAACCAGTATGTCTTTGAAATGATTTTAAAGTACCCACTAATGCACCAAACACAATGTAAATCAGTAACTAAGGGGTGGTGGATACGAAATACTAACTGTGCAAGATTTAAATGAACAGTTGGTGACAGCAAGTTGATGTGTAAGCAAGAACATTTAATACAATTAATTCACAACTGTGAAGGCAATTGTGTGGAAATGGCAATTGAAAATCTGGATGCAAAGGAAAACCATAAATTGCAAGTTATCGTGGCGGCACGGTGGCGCAGTGGTAGAGTTGCTACCCTACTGGGCTTACAGCGCCAGAGACCCGGGTTCGATCCTGACTACGGGCGCTGTCTGTACGGAGTTTGTACGTTCTCCCCGTGACCTGCGTGGGTTTTTTTTTCCCGGATCTCTGGTTTCCTCCCGCACTCCAAAGAGATGCTGCCTGACCCGCTGAGTTACTCCAGCCTGTCTTCGGTACAAACCAGCATCTGCAGTTCCTTCCTACACCCGCACCCATCCACAACCTACATTCATACAAAGCCATTTAACCTACAAACCTGCACGTCTTTGGAGTGTGGGAGGAAACCGGGGATATCGGAGAAAACCCACGCAGGTCACGGGGAGAGGGTACAAACTCTGAACAGACAGCGCCTGTGGTCAGGATCGAACCCGGGTCTCTGGCGCTAACTCTAATGCTGCGCCACCGTGCCGTAGAGTCTCTGGCTTCACCTCACATTGAGCGCGGGATCTTTACTATCTACCCAAGAGAATAGACAGAGCTTTGGGCGGCTACGGTGGCAGAGTTGCTGCCTTTCAACGCTTGCAGCACCAGAGACCCGGGTTCGATCCTGACTGTGGGCGCTGTCTGCACGTTCTCCCCGTGACCTGCGTGGGTTGTCTCCGAGATCTTTGGTTTCCTCCCACCATTGGCTTGGTATAAATGTAAAAATTGTCCCTATTGTGTAGGATGGTGTTAATATGCTGGTCGGCGCGGACCCGGTGGGCCGAAGGGCCTGTTTCCGCGCTGTATCTCTAAGCTAAACTAAACTGAACCTCAGACACAACACCAATGGAGCAAGTCTTCCTTATGACTCCACATGGAGTATGGCTCTGGGGTTAGGTCTCGTTACTGGGACCTGAAGCTAAATCTACAGATCCAGAGGTGACGATAGCAGGGCTGACTCTATAGAACTAACTCTGCTGCTTTTGGACGTTATTGAAGAGTTATTGTGCCTTGCAGAGCGATCGCCATCTGTAGATGGAGCCTGTTCGTGTTCACTGCTGGAGTGTGTTTCAACTCTGATGTCAAGGGTGGCTGTAAATCACTCCAAGATCTCTCTGTAGTCAGCAGACACGTCATATACAGGAGAGAGGAATCTTCGAAGTAATTTCACAAGGCAACATTCATTATTCAGGAGGGTAGTCATTAAATTATATCT